>NC_134779.1:45415690-45430690 GCF_046742065.1 Oratosquilla oratoria | reverse complement strand
TAATTCTTTCGCTCATGTGCATTTTACTTCTTTCTTTTATTAATTTTTTCTTTCACTTTTTCGCTCATTCTTTTTTTTTTCACTCAGTTAATCATTCCTCTTCTTGCCTTCCTTCGTTCTGCACTCTCCCTCTATTCTGCGGTGTTTTACAACCTAAACGAAATAGTTTAACTTAACCAGAATATGAACTCTATGACTGAGCCAGCGTGCTCAAAGGGATTCTTGACTCACGACATCGTTCCTCCAAGATGAATGAAATTGCATGACGGTCAGCTAAAAAGAAAGGAAGAAATAAAGGGAAAAGAAAGAAAGAAATAATGCAAGAAAGAATGCAAGGTAGAAAGAAAGAAGGGAAGAAATAAAGAAGAAAAGAAAGAAGGAAAGAAAGAAAGGAAGAAAGAAAGAAAGGGGGTCATGTTCTCTTAATCGGGCAACACGTCTCCGTGGGAATTCCATGAACATGACTTGTTGAGTGACATCGCACGTCTGGCAACGTTCATAGCAAGTTATCATGAGCGACATTATCGTGAAATATTTTTGATAAATTTATCTATTTCTTTTATTGTCATTGTGCATCTGTTCATCTCATCCTATTTTATTACTATTATTTATTTATTTATTAATTTACTTGTTTATTTATTTTTTATTTTTTATTGTATATAATTTTTGATAGGTTGTCTTCATGTTTTCCTTTTTCGAGTTTGATATCATGATTGTGTATGACACTTTTTATGGAGGCATGTATTTTTATTTTTTTTATTTTTGTTAGTAAAAATTGGGTCGGTTGTTGATAAAGAGAGAGCACTACGACTCCACTTCCACATGAACGGTTGCGACACTAAAAGAAAATCTTATGACAACGCTCCGCCTCGTCTTTCTTTTTTTCTGCTGATTCTCTTCTGTTTAGTAAAATCATTCACAAGAAAATTTTAGGTACTCAGTTCATATTGTTAGGGCAAAATACAGTTGATAAGAGAGAAGAGAATAAAAAAATAAAACTGTGTATGTATATATATATATATATATATATATATATGTATATGTATATGTATATATATATAAAATATAGTTGATAAGAGAGAAGAGAATAAAAAAATAAAAATGTATATATACATACCCTTCATCCACAAGAAGGAATGGTGTCTAACCCCTTCCGTACCGGGTGATATTCTTCATTATGTTATGTCTGTCAGCAAATTATCTTATTCATTTCCGTGGCACCCCCTTGTCAGCAAAGTCCGTAATTACAATTCCCTGTATGTTTACGGGATTACATGTAATTACAGGCTGCTGGAAGGTAATGGTTACCTGGGAGGTACCTGTTACCTGAGGGGTAACTGTTACCGGGAAGGTAATAGTTTCTTGGGAGGTAGCTATTGGGTGGGAGGGTATTCGAAATACCCTAAGACGACCTACGGTTTTCCTGATGTAGCCTCTTCCATTCCGGGTACGACTTTTCCTCCGGCTGCCGCCCATAAGCCGCTTTACGGTCTTCCTGCCGTAGCAACTTCCCTTCCGGGTAATAATTTCCCTCCGGCCGCCGCCGGACTAATTTATTCCGTCTGCATAGAACTGGATAGGACCACTATGACCGCAATGGTCCGCATGATCAAATTTCTATTTATTCATGTATATATTTATTTATTTATCTATTTATTTATTTGTTTATTTATTAATTTATTTTTTATTTATTCATTCATTTACTTATTAGTCTATATGTTTATCTGTGTTTTTATATATTCAATTATTCGTTTATTTTACTTATTGATCTATTTATTTATCTATCCATTCATCTATTTATTTATTCATTCATTTATTCATTTGCTCATGTGTTCATTTATTTGTTAGGTTATTTATTTATTTTTTAATTTCTTTGTTTTATTTGCTTGTATGTTTGTTTACTTTTGTTTGTTTTTGTTTGTTTGATTGTTTCTTTGTTTTTTTGTTTTTTTGTTCTTTCTTTTTTCTTTTTATTTTATCTTTCTTCGCTCTTTCTTTACTTATCTAACCCTCATTGGTGGTGGTGTTCCTCACAGACGAATGAAATCGAATGATACTACAGTAAAATCACACTAACTTGTTCTGACCTGCCCCTTCCACTAATTAATCAATTTATGTATTTTGTTTCTCTCTTCATGTATTTGTTTATGTATCTATTTATTTTTATTTATTTGTTTATTCATTACTTATTTATTCATTTATTTATATTCATTTGTTTGTTTATTTATTTACTTATTTATCTATTAATTTCTTTTTCTTTTTCTTTCATTTTTTCTTCCTTCCCCTTTTTTATTTATTTCCTTTTTCTTTTTTCGTTCTTACTTTCTTCCTCTCCTCCTTTCTTTCTTCCTTTCTTTCCTAGTTCCTTTTTTCCTTCCTTTTTTTCTCTTTATTCTTGTTTTAGCGCCGACAGATTTTTCTCTTTTTTCCTTAACAGGCCATATATCCTCTTCAGGAGGTTGAAATTGCCCGGCGATAACCAGAACCAATACCCGAGGCTCTCCACCCCCGCGTGCTGCACATCCTCCGCCTTCACTTCATGCATAACAGAGAAACCTCGTCCTAGACTTCTTTGTACCGACTCTACATTGATTATCTTTAATCACTAACTCTGCCCCGTCCGGAGGCGTCCGGGGGCCCAGGACGCTGAGGTCGGTTGGAGTCGAGGGAACTGTTTCCGGACACATTATGGTCATCAAGCGCCTGTAGGGCTCTAACAGAGGAAACGCATTGCGGTTTTATATTCTTATCTTCTATGTGAAAATGGTGTCACGCCTAATCATGCCATGTGTTACTACATTCATTACGTCATATATTTGATGTAATGTTTGTGGCATCATATGCTATGAAGTATTCATTATGTTATATATAATCTCATATTTATTACGTCATATATTTGATGTCATATTTGTGACATATGGTGTGAAGTTACATTCATGATGTTATATATAATCTCGTATTCATGACGTCATATATTATGACGTCAAAATCTATGAAGTCATAGTCAATGACGTCACATTCCATGATATCACATAGATCATAATTATATGACATTTTTCTCTCACGTGGAAAATGGTGAAGAGGAGTGGCTCAGTTGTCAAGGTCCAAAGCGCTAGACAACCGCACTCGAAGAGATAAGGAACTTATTTTCATATGTTTGTCTTTGCGTGTGTGTGTGTGTGTGTGTGTGTATGTGTGCGTGTGTGTGTGTATGCGTGTATGCGCGCGCGCGCGTGTGTGTGTATGTGTGTGCATGTGTGTATGCGTGTGTGTATGTGTATGTGTGTGTATGTGTGCGTGTGTGTGTGTATGCGCGCGCGCGCGCGTGTATGTGTGTGCATGTGTGTATGCGTGTGTGTATGTGTGTGTGTATGTGTATGTGTGTGTGTGTGTATGCGCACGCGCGTGTGTGTATATATGTGTGTGTGTGTATGTACGTGTGTGTGTGTGTGTGTGTGTGTGTTTGTGTATGTATATATGTGTGTGTGGATAGGCATGCGAGAGGAGAGAGAGAGAAGGGGAGAGAAGGAGAGCAACCGTTTGTGCATACATTAGTCCTTTCCCTCAGCGCGCGTTCAACTTAACCCCTTCCATTCCGGGTGACACCCACTGCTTCATCACGGCTGCTGGCAGGATCCTTCATTCATCTCCGTGGCACCCCTTTCTTCATCAAAGATACCATGGGCTTTATCAGCCAATCCCTTCCTTTCCGGGTAACACTGGTCTTATCTTGGTTGAGAAAGATTTTTCATTCAATTCCGTGGCACCCCCATCGGCGGCAACGGGGGAGGTATGGTCTTCGTATGAGTATATCTGCTTTGTGGATATGAATAAAATATGCGTTGATGTGCGCTTCATAAGCAAATGTTCATTTCCTGTACGTACTTTGGCTTCTGTGAAAGTGTGCGTACATGTACCTTTGTGTGTACGTCTGTGTTAGCGTTTGCTTTAGAGGTGTCGTAGGTTTGAGTTTGTGTTTGTGCTTGTCTTTGTCTTTGTCTTTGTCGTTGTCTTTCTCTTTGTCGTTTTCTTTGTCTTTGTCTTTATTTTTGTTATTTCGTTTGTTTTCGAGCAGCGAATTTTTCAAACACCAACCGAACACTCGATCCCTGATGCTCAACATATACAATAATTCTTATGCAATGAATACATAAGGAGCTTTAGTGACACCCCTACAGACCAGAGGCACGCAACCCTTTATGTTGTGGAGACTAATTTCCACTCAAAGAAAAATACCAATCACTTTTATCTTTGACTGTCCCTTCCCTTTCTGCCGCCATTGTTATATCTCTCCTTTCCTATCCCAACGACTTCGCCTCTTCAGAGCGATACTGTTCCAAAGGAAAGAAGCGCTGGTGATCATTGAGAACCTAATCAAGACGTCAGAGGAACAACATGAACAATCCCCGGGTGGTGCGTGTCGTGTTGCCCCCTCCTCGTGAACATAAAGCCCACAGATCGATTCTCAAAGGCCATCTTCGACTATCATTCATTCCGGCTTTCCGAGTTGATGGGATA
Organism: Oratosquilla oratoria; assembly: GCF_046742065.1. Classification (NCBI taxonomy): domain Eukaryota; kingdom Metazoa; phylum Arthropoda; class Malacostraca; order Stomatopoda; family Squillidae; genus Oratosquilla; species Oratosquilla oratoria. Next base: position 45,426,172 of record NC_134779.1, on the reverse strand, counting down.
AAGATTACGGTTTTGGCGGAAGCTAAGGGCCTCTTGGTGTACACTGTTTCCAGTCTTGCTGTCATTTCAATTCGTGTGGATTTTTGAGGGTTGAGACCTTTGCATTTGAAATTATTCCTGATTTGCTTGAACGGCTTCCTGTTGTTGCCGAGACCTGTGGAGTAGAGGGTACAAGAAGGAATAAAAGGTGGGGGATGGGAGGGGTGACTGCCTGGGAAAGCGACCATGGAAGAGGAGAGGAATACACATACAGAGGGACTATACCTTTATTTGAACAATGTTATTATTATTGTGCGTTTACCTTTTTTATAATTTATTTCTATATATTTACTTCCTAATTAATTTATTGGTTTATTTATTCATTATCTGTTTATGTATTGGTTTATTCATATATTTGTATAAAATTGATTTAATCATTCATTCATCTCTGCTTATTTATTCATATATATATATATATATATATATATATATATTTATATATATATATATATACATACTTGTTTATTTACTTTTATATTCTTCCATTTATTTATTTATCTAATTATTCATCTATGTGATAATTAGTTTATTCATTTATTTATTCATTTATGTATTTGTATATTTATATATTTGATTATTTATTTACCTGTTCGTTTATATACTTATTTATCTATTTACTTATTAATTTGTTTATCAATTCATTAATCATTCATTTATTCATTTATTCAATTATGCGTTTATTCGTTTGATCATTATTTTACTCATTTATTTGTCTGTTCCTTTACTCATTTATTCATTTATTCACTTATTTATTCGTTTATTCATTTATTCATTTTATTTATTCATTTATTCATTATTCATTCATTTATTAATTTTTCATTTATTCATTTATTTATGTATTTATTTATTTATTTATTCATATATTCATCTATTCAGCTATCATTTTCTATTTATATCAATTCACTTATTTCTCTACTCAAGATTTGCTTTGGTTGTCTTCCAGATTTCCTGATAATTTATAGTTTCTTCCAGAAGAAACTTTAGAATTTCTGAAAATCTTGGATACCGTTAATCGCACTAAAGATTTCAAGGCTCTGGAGTGACTGAAAACTCTTCGAGAAAATATCAAGACCTTACAGGTTTGTAAGAGAGTCTTGTAGGCCTCCCAAGAAGTCTTCTTACTTTCTTATATTCTTGGAACTTAGGGAAGTCTTATGAGTTTCAGTTTTGGAGGGAAAAGTGATTTTTCTTCGAAAGTCTTCCAGGGATCGGGGAGAGTCTTAGATTCTTTTGAAAGCCTTGGAGGACGCTGGGAGAGCCTTAGAAGTTCATGAGATTCTTTTCAGGTTTTTGAAGTTTTAAAATTTTATAAGTATTGGAGGGGCCTAGTAGTCTTAGAATTTTATTGTTCTAGAAGAAACTGTTAGATTATTAAGATTTTGAGTCTTGGACGGGTTTGGGAGTCTTTTCAAAATTTATGACAGTCAGGGGTCTGGTAGATAGTGGAGGGATTTAGGAGAATCTTGAAATTTCATGAGTCATAGATCTATCAATCAATTTTTTTTTTTTTTCTTTTTAGGGTTCTGGGAAACATGATACATTATGAAGGTTTTAGAGGGATCTAAGAGTCTTAAAAGTTTATGAAAGTCGACATAAAATTTTGGAGGTTCTGGGTGGGTTATTTATAAGAGTCTTAAAGATTCTGGGAGTCTTAAAATTTGTTGAAATTCTTCAAGGGTTCTGGTCGTCAAGGATTGCTCCTAGGAAACCTTGCAGGCTTTTGATGTTCTTAGGGAGCTCTGGGTGTTGATGTACTTTGAAGATAAACGCTGGGAGAAAATCCTCTCAGCTGTTCAAGTGGATCGAAGGTTTTAACAAGGGTGATGCAAACAAGGTCATCAAATTAAAACAACAGGGCAGGACTCGCAGTAATGGATTTAAACTGGACAAATTTAGGTTTAAGTAGGGAAATAGGCAAGAATTGGTTTACTAATAGGGTGGTCGACGAATGGAATAGACTTAGTAACTATGTAGTAAGCGCTGAAACTATCAGTTGTTTTAAGAAACGATTAGACAACGTTATGGATGGGGACGACAGGGATGACAGGTGGTGATGGATACGGAGCTGCCTAGTGTAGGCCTTATGGTCTCTTGCAGTCTCCTTCATTCTTATGTTCTTATGACCTGCATAGAGCACCGACACTTTCAAAACAAATAGTTGATTATATAAAAAGATGAAAAACATATATGTTTTCTGAAAAGGTATGTATTTGAAAAAGTAATTGACTCATAAATCAACTCAACAATTGTAAAGCTTAGTTCTTCTAATGCATTCGATTTAGAAAAAAAATTCATTTAAGACATAGAAATAAAACAAGTGCGACTTTTGTATTGCATTCAGTTTAGAAAATAAAACAAAGATCAGCGCAACGATTTACAAAAACAAAACGAAAGCAAACTTTTGCTCTTAGAGTCTATTGAATTTAGGAAACGAAACAAAGACGATTTCAACTTTTACTTCAAAGTCGATTTAGGGAAATAAAACACAGATCGACGCAACAATTTATATATAAAAAAAGAAAAAGAACAGACAATAACAAAGTTTTGTTCGTAAAGTGAATTTGATATAACATGTAAAACAAAATCCATTGCAAATAATATTGAGGAGAGAGGGAGACGGGAAGCAAAGGATTAAGGTGCATGGGCCTCATTAAATAAAACACAGAAAAATACAATAATTTAGAAAAATAAAAAATAGAGACTCATAGTAAAATATTTTCCATAGAGGTGCACTGCATATAGGAAAAACGCAGCCAAATACAACGGTTTAGAGGAAAACAGAGAAAACAAGTACAAAGAAGAGTTTTGTTCACAAATGTGCATTCGACTCAGGAACAAAGACAAACGCAACGTTTACCTCGTCGAAGGCCATAAACATGGCGCGCGTCGGATGGAAATGGATTGAGAGAGGCAACAGATAACAGGCAACAACGTCGTCAACTACTAAAACAAGTCCAGTCAAGCAGCTCCGGGTTGAATGGCGAGTAGAGATGGATGCGAGATCTTGTCACGATTGCGAGTCTCGCCAGATTTTCAATCGACGCTGAAGTTGATAATATGAAATCAATCCTGCGCACTGTTCGATGCGCACCGGGATAATTTCATTCCATGATAAATGGTGTCTACGTACTGATAAATTATGCGCGCCTACTGCACGTATGTCTGTGTGTTTATGTGTGTGTGTGTGTGTGTGTGTGTGTGTGTGTGTGTGTGTGTGTGTGTGTGTGTGTGTGTGTGTGTGTGCTCGCGCGCGTGTGTCTGTGCGTGTGTGGGGAATGCGTGCGCGCGTTTGTGTGTGTGTGTGTGTGTGTCTTTGTGCGTGTGTGTGTGTGTGTGTGTGTGTGTGTGTGTATGGGCGGAAATGTACACATGTGTGGGCGTATATAAAAGGACGGTCTTGCTCCGTCGTTTACCTACATGCCCTATGTAAATGAATGTACGGCATTGAATACATAGATGCATCCGTCTATTACCCAGAGGAGGAATATTTTCGAGATTAAAGTGGAATACAAGATAAAAATGGGCACACACATGTATATGTTTGCTTGTGTGTGTGTGTGTGTGTGTGTGTGTGTGTGTGTGTGTGTGTGTTTGTGTGTGTGATGTGTGTGTGCGTATGTTTGTGTGTGCATGTGTGTATTCGCGCGCGCGCGTGTGTATATGCGTGTGTGTGTGTGTATGTATGTGTGTGAACCCCATTGTGGTAAGTATTTATAATTCGAGGAGGGTTCATAACTCGTGTTAACGTGTTACAGAAATAAAATATTCATTCAGATATATATATATATATATATATATATATATATATATATATATATATATATATATATATATATATACATATATATATATATATATATATATATATATATATATATGTATTGTCCATAGATTTATATACACTGGTATGCATACAGACATATATACACACAAGCATACATGCGTATATACATACATACATATACACATACATACATACATATATACATCTATAGATACCTACATACATCTATACCTAGATATGTACTGTAGATTACAAAAACACATATATACATACATACCGTAAAGTACGAAGATGCATACATTCACATAAATACATGTATAAGCGGTATGTTCCAATGACACTGTAAGATATGCTATGGCCCTACTGTCTCACTGGCACTCCGAAGGAGGATTGGCTCCCCCTCAGCGGGGACTCTCTTTTATGGACGACGGAGGGTCCCCCGCAGAAGGAGACGTCCTCGGTTGTTACCCCCTGAAGGGCGGGGCCATCCTGAGGGAGAGGGGTGGTATGTGAGTCCCACTTAGTCATACCTTAAGGGGGACCTGGTCGATCCAAGGACCTCGGCACTGTTTATACTTTGAGAGAATTGAAGAATTGTTTTGTCCTGGTTTATTGAATTGTACTGTTTTGTGATGTATTGGACTTTGCTGTAGTAGGATGTATTGTGTTGTTTTTATTCGTGCCTTAAAGGGCTTGGTTATTATTGTCTATCGCCTCCTTCTCTCTCCACTATGTTCTTCACCTCCTCCTTCTAGGACTTAATCCCAATACTCTCTTCCTCCTGCTCCTCCTCCTCTTCCTCCTCCTCCTCCTCCTCCTCCTCCTCCTCCTCCTCCTCCTCCTCATCCCCTTTATCCTTCTCCTCTTCCTCACCTTCCCCCTTCTTCCTCCTCCTTCTTCTCCTCCTCCTCGTTCTCCGACTCCAATTTCTCCATCTGCTCCATGACCTAACTTCCCATTCTCAACAGGAGCGCACCTTAACTTCGTTGGAGATGAAATTCTGGGACGAGAGAGATCGACCAGAGGTACCGAAGATCTCCGCTGTCCTGGAGACCTTCCTCCTACTCCTCCTCCTCCTCCTCCTCCTCCTCCTCCTCCTCTTTCTCCTCCTCCTCCTTGAGTGAATCATCCCATCCCGGAGCCTAACCTGAGAAGGGAGGGTAGGGGGGTGGGGGGTCACTGGTCAACCACGTGGAGGAACTCAGTGGCTCTGCAATTTCGTTTTGTTGCATTTATCCACGACGCATTTCACCAAGCATATACTTACGCGCTCACATGTACGTAAATACGTATGTACGTTTTCGTGTGTGAAGTGTATATGCACACGTGTATATGTTTAGGCAGATATTTATAACTTCTTCAGTCTTACAGGGTTAATTTAAACTACTAACCTTTATTTCTCCTCTTTCCTTCCTTCAGCTCCTGTATATGTATTACTTCAACTCACCAAAATAACACTTTATCATCAATAAAGATAGAAGCGCTGGTGAAATGTTGGTGATTACAATCAAGCCAATCTTTCTTCAAACTAAAGAAAATATATATTTTCAACTCTAAATGTTTATATATATATATATATATATATATATATATATATATATATATATACCAGTCTTCCCGTGGCTGCTGCATGCGGTCAGATATCTTGATGAAAACGAGAAGTTAATTATAAAGAATATACTCATGCTGTGAATTAAACCTTGTTGCTTCACTGCAAGACCACCGGCCTATTCCCAGGGGAACGATAGAGACTTTAACTGTGATTAATTCTCCTGTTCTGAACAAGTATGTTTGTGCCACCACACCCAGAGGAGCGGATGTTGGGCGTCTCCCGACAACCGTCGATGGGACTGTTGTATTTATTTATTTATATGTTTATGGAGGCTATAGGTAAGGAGCGGTAGGAAAGAGGGGGGGATCAGTGTTATGGTACTCACTGTATATGTGTGTATATGTGTGTGTGTATGTGTGTGTATGTGTATGTGTGTGTATGTGTATATGTGTTTGTTTGTGTGTTTGCGTGTATGTATATGTATATGTGTGCATTTGTGCGTGCGTGCGTGTGCGTGTGTGTGTATGTGTGTTTGTGTGTGTGCGTGTATGTGTATGTATATATATATATATATATATATATATATATATATGTGAGTGTGTGTGTGTGTGTGTGTGTGTGTGTGTGTGTGTGTGTGTGTGTGTGTGTGTGTGTGTGTGTCTGTGTGTATATGTGTGTGTGTGTGTGTGTGTGTGTGTGTGTGTGTGTGTCTTTGTTTATGTGGCTCTCCGTCCATCTGTCTGTCTGTCTTTCTGTCTGTCTGTCATATGTGTATAGAGGCATTTACTTCCGCTACACCCATATCGTACTCCTCCCTGAATATCAAATGTGGCAAGACTGTATAAATGATAACATCACGTGGCACCACTGTATTTCTTGATATATTAACATGAGTCGTGATAGCTCTGTTCCCATCAATCTTCCATAGGCTTAATGTGAATAGTTCTACGCCCAGAGGTCTTTACTAGAACATATGAAATCGTCTGGCGTTGACAAGGGAACAACCATGAGACGTTACCGTGGGCCTTGATGGGTGAAGTGGTGTGTTAACTACAATATAAACACAGGTATAGGAAATATAATACTCCAACCGCTAAGCTATGCATAATTGCCGGGAACCGTACACACAGTCCCGCACACTTGATATGATGACTGTCCACCATAGATAGGGGTAAACTCCTCCCCAGTGTCTGTGAGGATCTCAGATCCATCGTGGGTGTTGTGAACTTCATTCTCCAACCCCCCAACCCCCCACCCCACCCCCCTCACGCCCTCTGACGCCTACAGCCGACTTCGGCCAGCCCTGCGAGAGGAGATAACGCTCGGGGGGAGGTGGAGGGGGAGGGGGGTCGGTGCCTAAAGAGGATTGGATGAACGCTGATCGGGAAGGGCGGGACCTTGGATGGATGGATTGGGAGCATAGGATGGATTTGAAGCATAGGATGGTTCTGGTACATAGGATGGATTTAGTAGTTGGATTTGACGCTGTTGGGGGTTCCCAAACTGACCCTTGTTATATATCGAAATTATCCAAATATATATTTCGTTGTTGAGCATTTGATAGATTTCTGTACAGCAGTTCCCTTGTGATTAAGTTGATTTTGTTTTTTGATAAAATGTATCAGTAGAACAGTAACGAAAGGTATGTTACTGCAATCTTTATATATCATGGATCAGATTCAGATGTCAGATGAGTTTCAGTTAATGAATCCCTCTTGTTGGAGGTCCGGAACCTCAAGGTATCCGGCAACGGTAACCTGGTCTACCCATGATTCTCGCTGACGTCCGTCTCTTTGGTGCCAGATCGGGTTTCATCCCTTTGCTATGATAACATGCATTAAAAACTTTGTTCAGCCCGAGACCAGAGGATTTATTCGTCTATTTATTTAGTTTATTTGAGTTTTTATAAAAGATACAAAGAACACACCTTTACCGGATTGTCACCAAGTTATGTTTTTCAGAAAAAAAAAAATAAAAAAAATAAAAAAAAATAAATAAAAAAAAATAAGGAGGCGTGAGATGCCAGTCAATACGCTCCCCTATCCCCAGATGGGGAAAGAAAAGTAGCGTTGGAGGGATAGAAAGGATGATAGGGATATATATTTCCCCTCCCTCTCTCTCCTCTATCTTCTCCCCACTACACCTTCCCCTTCCATTCTCCTTTCCACCCTTCCCTTCTCCTTCCCCTGTCTTTCACATCACCTTACCCACTTCCCACCTTCCTCTCTCTTCACCTCTTCCCTCTCCCCTCCCAATTTCCCCCTCATCCCTCCTTCATCTTTCCTTTCCCTTCCATCATTTCCCTTCTCCCTTTCCCACCTCCCCCCCCCCCCCCAGCGTGGGCGTAAACCCTCTGGAATGGGACTCTTACATTTATAGATGTTTATGAGACCTCAGGGTAGGGACGTCGAGTAAGAAGCTGGATCGATGTTATGGAAACTCACTGTATGTATGTGTATGTATGTGCGTGTGTTTGTGTGTGTATCTGTGCGCGTGTATGTAAACACGTCTGAGTGCGTGTGCATGTACGTGTGTGCCTGCACGCATAGGCATAACCAGTATCCTTGCATGAGAACTCTGATATCAAATCCTTTGATCATCGGGTTTTGCTTTCCACCTTGAAAGTTGGGAGAGTCTGAAAGGAACATTTTTGAGTTCAAAGTGGGTCGCCCGAGCGAAGATGTGGTTGACTGCTGAGCCCAATTCCTGTGGCCGGAGCCACCAGCAAAGGAGAAATGTGGTTGAGAGCGTCTCTAAAGCTCTCAAGCTCAATGTATACGCAGGTTTAACAAAATGATAAGCTCGTAATAGACTTCAGCATGAGGCTTTACTTTGCCTTTTTCTATTTATGCAAATGTTTGTTTACATTTATCTATTTATTTATTCATTCATTTATCTGTTTATTTACTTATTGATCGATTGATTGACTGATTGATTTATTGATTGATTGTTTTTTATTTATTTATTGAGTTATTTATTTATCTATTTACATATTGATTTATATATCTATTTATCTATTCATTTATCTATTTGTTTATTTATCTATTCATTTATTTATTTATTTCTTATTTATCTATTCATCGACATGTTTATTTATTTATTCATTTATCTATTTATTTATCTATCTATATAATATTTTGTTTGTTCATATGCAACTTTTACATTTGGTTATATCTTTTCACTTTTCAATTTCTTATTTCATTCATTTATCTATAACTATATTTATGTGAGTTCATTACATTAATTTTTTGTTTTGTATTTTCACTTAATTTCGTCATACCTTTATATATATATTTTTTCTATATCACCTTATGTTAATTCCTTCCGTACCAGGTGGTTCTTGTCCTGTTATCATGGCTGCCGTCAGGCTATTTTATTCGTTTGTGTAGCTTTTACCAACTGAGCGGAAGGCAACATCGACCCATTCCGTATCGAGGGTCACTTTAGTTTACCCCAATTTCCGCCATGTGATTTTATTCATCTTCATGGCAACCCCTTTGTAATGTGAAAAACATACGTCAAGAGAGGCGTATCAGTGGTCTAAGCCATCACCTTTGTCCTATGTGCTTGGACTGCTGGTAACAGTTACTGGTGGGAATTGGAGAGAAGTGCAGGATTCGAACCCACAATTAAAACAATACGAGACCAGCGCGCTTCCAATTACGCCACTAGGAAGGTATCAGTATGAATATTGTACGCATGTATGTATGTATGTATGTATGTATGTATGTATACATTCACTCATGATAGAGCGTCATCTATTCATTTAATAATTTACTCTTTTACGAATATTCTTCATTTCTTTCTATCCAGAACCAGTGATAAGTACCTTCTAGTGGCGGTGGTCCTGTGAAATGGACGTCAGAGAGAATCACCTCCCTTCACTCATCTTCAATGATGATCAAAACATTCATATTAAGGTGAAGCCACAAGGGGCTGACACTCGGTCCCCGGACCTGTCCCTAGATTTGAATATTCTTCCAACCAAACACTTTTTCACATGATTTCACAACCGGCGACTGTTCTTTACATTTTCCGTCGCTTTGAAAGGAGGGAAGCTTTGGTTTCATTGTTGTTGTTTGTTGTTTTGATGTTACTGAGAATAGTAACAAGATATTCCAAAGTCGCCCCAATAGAACACCTACACACAAAATCTCACCAAAGAATATTATATGAAAATGAAAGGGACATATTTCTATGATATTACCTTCAATCCCACTCACTCATTTCATTAAATCACACAAGGACTACCAGCAATGAGTTAAGAACAAAAAAAACATATACAGCAACCTCCCAGTTCCACACAATGCATCCATACAAAAACACATTCAGGACAGACCACCAAAGCCCACTAGACATAAGCTCCGCAGAGAAATCCCTCTTAAGAGAAGTAAAAAATATACTGAGAAGCTTATGTTGAGGACACAATCCAGGTCTAAGACCGTACCAACACAGAATAGGCTTTGCCATAGCATCAAACTGTCCTAGATGCAATCACCACACCGAAGAAACGGGTACATTGGCCCACAATAAGTATTCCAGGACAACACAATATTTCTTCCCTGGGTGACTAATGAACCTGCCCCGCAACCGTTGCCGGATCTGAGGCAACGGATTCATTGACTTATTGACTGTTGTGTTCCATATAGGACAAACAGAAGTCGTGATTGGAGAAGGATTAGAGTGCTCGAACTACGTTATAAAGGTTCGAGTCGAGTGGTTTGTGTTCACTTCAAATATAATAAATTAATTTTTCCTTCGCAAATATTGAGGAAGAGTTCATATGTCGTTAAGTTATACTGTAAAAGTATGATTTTTTTATCTTTCATTTTCATTTTGTTCCCTCGCGTATTTTAATTCATGCTACACGTTAACTTTTTTTCTGTCGCATAGTTGAGGAAAAATTTGTTCTATCATTAATCTTTTGGTCACATCCATTAACAGCGGGAAAGGACCCTTCGGTGTATGTATGTATGTATGTATGTACGTTCATATGTATGTGCGTATGTATGTACGTATGTATGCATGTACGTATGTATGCATGTACGTATGTGTGCATGTATGTTTGTATGTATAAATGTATACATGTATATATGTATGTATATGT
>NC_134779.1:45368190-45403190 GCF_046742065.1 Oratosquilla oratoria | reverse complement strand
CTCCCCTCCCTTCCCCTTACCTCCACTTCTTTTCTCCTCTCCTCCACTCCCCCCTGCCCTCCACTGCCTTCCTCTCCTCTCTTCTCTCCTTCCCTCCCTCGCCTTCTCACTCCCCTTCCCTCCCCCCCAAAAGTAATCTTTCTCCCCTCCCCATACGTGTTACGTTCTAATGACTCTCTCAATTACCCCCCTTTCTCCCCTTCTTCCTTTTCCCCTCGTTTTCTCATTCTCCCCCCCCCAACTCCTCTTTCATCATCTCTCCTTCCACTCGTTTTATCTTATCTACGATCTATTCATTTTTTTTTATTTTTTTTTTATTGATTCACGTCTTGTTCATCTGCTAATTTCCTGTGGATCTACAGTGACTATCAAATAATATTTGTTTTTGCTACTGTATTAACTTATCATTTATCTTATTCCTTATCCTCTTCCTTCTTCTCTTCCTCTTCTCTCCTCCATCTACTCCTTCACTTCATCTTCCTCCTCCTCTTACTTCATCTCTTCCTACTCTTCCTCTTCCTCTTCTTCCCTTCCTTCTCTTCCTCTTCTCTTCTCTATCTCCTCTTCCTCTTCCTCCTCCTTATCCTTCATCTCTTTCTGCTTCTCCTCTTTTCTTCTTGGCCACCTCCTCCTCCTCTTCCTCCTCCTCCTCCTCCTGCTCCTCTTCCTTCCCCATTTCCTCCTCTGGTCTGTGGTCATTTGCCGCATCCCTGGGGACCCCTCCATCATCATGACCTCCTCCTTCTTCCGCCTCCCTCCATACTTCGACTAACTCAGGTCACTGTGACTTGACCTGACCCTTGGATGGCTCGAAGTCTTCCCCGTCCCAATATTAAGACTGTGGGGAGCCACAGAACTGAATAAAAACCCCTAGCTATGTATATATATATATATATATATATATATATATATATATATATATATATATATATATATATATATATATATGCAATAAAAATACTAGGAGCGTGTGTTCACAAATGCGTAAGTAACCACTAGGAAAAGTAAACTAACGAAGCAGAGCGCTTTCGTATAATTACATCTTCAGTGCAGATACAAAGAAGGAATTCCTTCTTTGTATCTGCACTGAAGATGTAATTATACGAAAGCGCTCTGCTTCGTTAGTTTACTTTTCCTAGTGGTTACTTACGCATATATACATATATATGTATATATATATACAGTATATATATACAATAAATATATCCTTGAAGGATTGATTCGAGACCTTACTTTTTCACTCCTAGTTCGAACAGAATTGCGTGACGCTATCCAGATTAAAACAAGTCATCTTTGAAAGTTATAAGTAAGGCAGGTTTTCATTAAGGTGAGATTTAATCCACTTGCTATAAAAGATATGTAACACAGTTGTATAGAATCGCAGATCGGAAGCCAAAATTAGCACCTTCACTAGAAATGATGTATCAAAACAGTTTATCTAAATCACTTGGCAAATCGTACAGATGTGATGTTTGTTATCCCTCTTGCGCTGTTTAGTTACACGTTTCAAAATCTGCTCCTCCTCCTCTTCCTTTCCCTTCTCCTCTTCTTTCTTCTCCTCCTCCTCCTCTTTTCCTCACTCACCTTCTCCCTACACTTCCTTTTCCTTTTTCCCTTCCTCCTTTTCCTCCTCCTCTTGATCCCCTTTTCCTCCTCCACATCCTACTTTCATGATTTCCTTCCTCTTCCTTCTCGTCACTCCTCTTCATATTCTTCCCTTTTCTTTTACTCCACATTCTACTTTTCCTATATCTACTCCTCCTCCTTCTCCCTTCTCCTCTCCCTCCCTGCTGCTGCTTCTTCTGCTACTCCTACTCCTCTTACCATCCTCCCTTCCTCCCTCTCCTCCTACACTTCCTCCTCTCCTACCACACCTCCTTCTCCTCCTCCTCCTCCTACTACATATTCTCCTCATCCTCATCCTTCTCTTACTCTTTCTCCTCTTTCCTCTCCTTCTACTCCTCTTCCTTCTTCTTCTTCTCTCCCTCCTTCCACTCCTCTTTCCCCTCCTACCAACTCTCGTCCACCTCCTACCACCCCTTCTTTCTCCTCCTTCTACTCTTCCTTTTCCCTCCTTCACCCTTCTTCCTCCTCTTTTCTCTCCTTCTACTTCTTCTGCTCGTCCTCGTGTCCCGTCCCCATTCCTTTTCTCTTCCTATTGTATAGGCCCTTTGTCTGTGTGTATGCATGCATTAGTGGGTGTTTGTGATAAGATTCATCCTTTTGAGGACATGTGTCTCTTAACCTGATTAAGACCAATTGGAGTCAACCAGAACAAAAGCATTAAAGTGAGAATCCAGCTCGATAGGATTGATCCAAATATCTTATCTCTTATCTTCGCCATGTGCTTCCGATCCAATCCTCTATAGAAGTACCAAGAACGGAATCCGATCACTCAAAAGTCATCCTATCGGACCTCATCTTGAGACGTCTCAACCACTGATGGGGCGGTGATCAGTCCCTCATCATCCTGGTCATCTCCTCGCACGAGGTCGGTCCCCGCGGCGCGAGGTCAGGTCAGGTCAGGTCAGGTCGGGGTCACAGGAACCCTCTGGGGGGTCTTGACCTGAGGGCGGACGGACGCTCCGGATTAGCATAGGTTTGGATCTCCCGTTGCGTTACGCCCTTCATGCCCGGAGGTCCTCCTCAACCAGAATAAAATCTCTCAAGTGCAGCACGGGCGCGAATGGGTCAGGGATTTTTAGACCGTTTTCCAGTAAATATCAGTTGAGTAAAATCGTATGACGTTGGATACAGGAAATTGTATTGAGAATTTTATTGGATGTTTATTGAATGTTTATTGAATGTTATTGGATCATGTGATGGCAACCAGTAATCGAATACATACTTCTAAAGGTTGATAGAAATACATTTAACTCTTTCGCATCTGTAGGGCTGAATAAAATCGTGTGGCGGCAGTTATGAAAAGCCTGAGTCACTTTATTCATATTCAGTGTACGAAACGACTTCCAGAGGGGTGTACGGAACAATTACATGTGTACACAACAACCAAACGTGTAGGAAACGACCTGTGTTCGGAACGGCTGTGTATGAAACAGCCAGCCCCTACTCCACCTTTCACCCATTTAAACCCCTTAATATGGACCACTTACTAGTATTCGTTGGGTCACTTTTGTTTTATTTACCTATTTGTTTATTTGTTTATGTATATATTCATTTATGTGTTCATTTATCTAGTTATTTATCTTTTCAGTTATTCATTAATTAGTCAATTTGTTTATTAAATTATTTACTTCCCTATTTATTCATTTATTGATTTAGTATGTGTGGTTTTTACTAAATTATTTATCTATGTATTTGTCTGTTTGTGTTTGTTTGTTTATTAATACATCTAACTAGTTAATTAGTTCCCTCACTTAACTACTTATATATGTAGCACTTGTATGCCTATGTCTTCCATCGGCAGTTTTTATCAACCTGGTGCCCTACCAAAAGTGGGGCCACAATTTGATCCAGTATTGAAGGAACCTTCAGGATACAAAGAAACAAAATTGGAGCTTTTATTCACTATTGAAGATGAAGGAACAAAACTGACGATTTTCTTAACAGCCGAGTTGGTCCTAAGGGAAGCGGGGTCAAAGTCAACCCGTAACCTCTTTTTTTTTTTTTTTTGTCATTTATTTATTCCTTTGTTTGTTTATTCACTTATTTATCTACTTATTTATTTATTCATCTATTTATTTATCTATTTATTTATTTCAGGTCTGCGGGGCTGGCACCCGCCCAGACCTCAATCTTGCGGTGGTCTGAAACAGTTCATACATGAACTCAAGAGGTGGTGCCCATGTTATGGCACTGTCAGGAGCGGTGATACCCGGAGGAGATCAGGAAAGGAGGGCATCCCTCGAACTTAGACCCGTTACCTCGGATGCCTCTTGCAGGCGAACCGGGACCTCCAGGAAGCCGGCCACGGCCATTAATTTGGGCTGCAGGTCATGGAAGAGGTTCTATAGTGCCTTCAGTTCTCCTTATTTTTGTAAACAACGCAAAGGATTTGGTAACAGAATGAAGAATTTTGTAAAAGCTCTAATGCCAGTAAAATAATTACATACCATTATTTCATCCCCGAGTATTAGGTGCTGATCTGGATATTTTATACTTTGTATTTTAGGGACTTTAGTGAGATCCTTAAAGACAAGTCACTCACTCTCTCTCTCTCTATCTATCTATCTCTCTCTCTTTTAATCACCTCTACGACCTCTTCAGTGTGATATCATCACCAGAGATACAGGGAGTCGTTGTCGAAGACCTTCTCGTTGCCCTCCCCCTCCGCCTCAACGCACACATTTACTTCATTCTTTATTCTTCATCATTTCCCCCTCCTCTTCCCCGTACCGTTTCTGTAGCCTAAACATCTTTCAATAAACGCTAATAAGGTGGAGAGAGGGAGGGTTGGCTCCCCAAGTGATTTGAGTTACCTGACGGGAGCGAGAAATGAATATAACGGTCTCACTCTTATACAGTAAGTAGTGCCTCTTGGGGTTAATAAAATCACTGGCAGAAGCCAAAAACAAATATGTAAGTACAGCCGATGTCGTCAAAAAGGAAGGGGAAACTGAAAAACGCTTTCACGCTTTTTTTTTTTAACCTTAGTATATAGGTTAGCATTTCCTCAACACCTCCCGCCTACGGCATCGCCAGTTTCACCTCCACCACAGTTAACCACAGTTCGTTACACTTCCAATTAG
This sequence comes from Oratosquilla oratoria, assembly GCF_046742065.1. Taxonomy (NCBI): domain Eukaryota; kingdom Metazoa; phylum Arthropoda; class Malacostraca; order Stomatopoda; family Squillidae; genus Oratosquilla; species Oratosquilla oratoria. The sequence continues at coordinate 45,398,481 of NC_134779.1, read as the reverse complement.
AGTCTTTGGCGTCGTTAGTAATCTGTCATTTCAGAACAGTTGGTCATGTGTATGTTTGTGAATGTGTGTGTGTGTGTTTGTGCGTGTATGTGTGTACGTGTGTGAGCGTGTTACGTCCGTTTGTTCAGGTTGCAAGAAGACACTTCCTCTGGTGACCACAATCTCTACCACAGTTTGCCACAGCTTGTCGCGTCATTTGGCACAAGCACAGATGCGAATTGTGGTTCTTACTTTTCTTTTATTAAGTTGCGCCCTGCTCGGGTACATTATCTAAACAACTCAATATGAACTAGTATGTTATCATCAATGTTATTTGCTATCACCATAACGTTTTCGGTTAACTCCTTCTACACCTGATGGTACTTTTCTTATTATTTTGCCTGTCGCCATACTATTTAATTCACTTATGTCGCACATTACATCAGTATGCTAGTAACCAGTAGGTCCTTATTAGTGGCCGAAGCCGTCACCTGTGCCTGCTGTGCTAAGATAGCAATTCCTATTGCCGAGTTAGTGCTAACTTGCTTTATGAATACTAAACCCTCGTTGACACGGAACTACTTTAGTAGTCACTAGTACAAGTGACTTATAAACTATCCCTTTACCTGCCCATCGTCGGAAATCTAGTAAACTTGCTACCAAACTATTCTAGTGCCAACACTTGATTGCTGGGTAAACTAACTTGTAAATAATACTAGTGGATTAATCTAACCCCATGTTAACTAGGTCTAAGTACCATGTGATGCTCCACGCACCAGACGAAGGAAGTTGTAGTGTAATTCCTCGCATACAAATAACCAGCGCTTCTCTCCGAGAAAATGTGTAATATGAAATACTATTTTTAACGCAAACATGAACTGATACCACATTTGTGTTGATTTATTTGTTATCACTATTCCTTATTTAATGTTATTTATCTTGCGGATATTCCTGCTCGATTCTTTCATATATACTTAACGTCGTTCCCTATCTGAACCTTCAAGAAAAACTACCGGAGCCGTTCAATTTGTCACTGTCAGATGGAAGAGGTTGGAGGAGGAGGAGGAGGCAGGAGGGAGGCGGTAGAGGTGGGGCGGGAAGTGGAAGGAGGAGGAGAGGAGGAGGAAAAGGGGGAAAAGAGGAGGACTTGGACGATGAGAGGGGGGAGGAGGAAGAGGAAGATGATAGGAGTAGGAGGGGGAAAACGAAGAGGAAGATGGGGTGAGGAGGAAGGGGAAGACAAAGAGGAAGAGGAAGGAAAGAAAAGGAAGAGGGAAAGGAAGAAGTATGGGAGTTAATGGAGAAAGGAATAAACGAGGGAGGAAGCAAGTAGGAGGAGAAGGTGAAAAATGATGAAGGTGGAGGGGAAATGGTCAGAGCGAGAAAAAATGACAGAAGAAGTAAGAAAAGTTAGAAGGGTTGGAGTGGAGGAAGAGTAGTAGGAGGAGAGGGAGAAAGAGCAATAATAATAAGAAGAAGGGGAGGGGGAAGGAGGAAGAGGAAGAGAGGAAAAGGGAGAAATGAAGAGGATTCAGGGGTAACACTTTGGTGACCTGATCAACTATCATGTCAAGCCACCTCGCTTTGCGGATATTAGTGCATACATACATACACATATAAATACACCCACACCCACACGTATATATAATATATATATATATATATATATATGTGTGTGTGTGTGTAGTTTATGTGTGTGCGTGTATGTTTACTATATCACAGTTTACAGGAAAAGAGTTACTACACTCGTAATGTTTCGTCTCTTTGCCTCTGTCAAACTTGACTTTAAATTAATTTTATGTTTCTTGTTTCCACTACGGGGTTGATGACGCGCGCACGAGGTAGTTCTGCGAAAAGGTCAAGAGTGCGTCATCTTCCTGAGACACATTTTCAAAACCCGTCAACTTACTTCCAATTGGAGGTGCGGCCCTGGAGGGCTGACACTCAGTCCTCGGACTGGGCCCAAGATCTCTTTATTGACTTCGTTTGTATTTCTTCCATTTGTAAGCACAAGGAGAGTTGCAAACCGGTGACTACTCCTCTCTATTACTTTCAGACAGTAACATAGAATCAATGCCCCGCCTACACACACACACACACACACACACGAATCAGTACAGAGGAGAATGCCCAAAATAATACATGGGCTCAGAAATTTACCGTACGAAAAGAGGCTTAGGCATCTACCTACAATCTCGGGAAAGACGCAGAGCGCGGGGTAATCTAATAGAGGTGTTCAAGTGGATCAAAGGCTTTAACAAGGGTGACGCAAAGTCATCATGTTAAGACAGTAGGGCAGGACTAGCAGTAATGAATTCAAATTGGGCAAATTTAGGTTTAAGAAGGAAATAGGCAAGAAATGGTTTACTAATAGAGTGGTCAACAAATGGAATAGACTTAGTAGTCATATAGTGAACGTTGAAACTATCGGTTGGTTTAAGAAATAATTAGACAACTTTATGGATGGGGGTGACAGGTGGTAATAGACATGGAACTATCTAGTGTAGGCCTTATGGTTTCTTGCAGTCTCCTTCATTCTTATGTTCTTATGTAATACCACGCAGACATCAAAGATTTCTTTACAGAGTGATCTATGGGAGGACCCAAGGATCTTTGTTGCTGTGGTCTTGTGAGCTTCCAGTCAGCAAAATTCGAGACACCAATTGATTGATCGATTACCCTACTTCCTGTTTTTAAGTTGTTCCAGAGGTTTGTGTATCTATGGAAAAATATGGTTCTTGGTACACTACACGTATTTTCCACCCAGCCTCCCCAAAATAGGAAAATAAAAATGTCCACTCCTTATACTGCCCAGAACAAAGCAATCATGTCACTTTATTATTATTTTTTTTTTTCTAATGAGAGAACATCCAGTTTATCAAACCTTTCCTTATATGGTCTGCTTGCTTGGCTGGCGACCATTTTTGGTTGCTGTTCTTTGTATTCTCTCGATCTCATATCCTTTTTGTGTGTGTGTGTGTGTGTGTGTGTGTGGAGTGGGGGGACCACACCACTTGCATGGTCCAAAATCTCTTTTTCTCTCTGCGCGTGCATTCGTGTATGTGTGTGCGTGTGTGTAGAGAAGAGAGAGAGAGGGAATGAGAAAGATATCTATAGTCTTGGATCTTGGATCATGTACTGGACTCTTAATGGACAGCTGTTACCTTCCGGATGAAAAGTCCAAAGCTCACATGACCGTAGTACTATTCTCAATCACTACTCCAGAGGTCCGAGTTCGATTCTTGCCCAGGGCTGAAATAATTTCAGCATAGCTGGGCTGCGAGCCGGCACTCCAACTCTTGAGAAGCGGGGAGTTGTGTGTGTAAAGTCACAAAATTATCCATAGATCGGGCATATATGAGTTCTGAGCTCTCATTCGGGAGGGTAATAACTGTCGCTCACGAGCCCAACGCGTGATTTAAGACCATGGTAAATCACACAGACACACACACTGTAAAAGAAAATTCAGTTGTGTTGTTACAGCTTAAAAGGATGTAATAAAACTCCAATAAAACACTTTTCAGGACTCCTTTTTATAAAAAAATACATAATCTCTGTACATATTTACAGCGTGACTGACTATAGAGAGGACAGAACCGAAGACGCAATGCTTTTTTTTGTTTGTTTGTTTGTTTAAACCTTCTAATATAAAGTAGAGCTTGATTTGGCACATTTACACTGCGTGGTTTGAGCCTAATATACAATCGGCGCAACTACTACACTATTATTGCTCGAGTGCTTAATATCAGTGGTGTTATATCAATCTTATATACATATACATATATATACTTATTCACACACATGTACATATACACTCTCTCTTTATATATGTATATATATATATATATTTATCTATCTCATAATGTTATCACTTGCTAGGGTTGAAGGGGCAGAAGTAGTAACAGCAACTGTAATAGCAATAGTAGGGATTGGCGTGTGCTACGTGAGCACCATAGGAGTGCTGCAGGTTCACGTAGCGGAGTCCCACAGGGTGGGCATTTGGGTCCTAAGCCTTCACCACAATGCAGCTCGAAAGAATAGCTCCTCCACACTAAGTTGTGCTTCCGCCCTTGGCCTGAGACTACCGTTGGGGTAGGTGGCAGGTGTGGGCGGGTGATTAGGTGTTCGTCTTCTTTTAAGGGGGAAAGAAACGGGTGTGGTGGTGAGGGAGTATCTGGGTGGTGGCCGAGACGACGGGCACCTAGCGTGAATGGCGGAGTTTCTACGTGTTGGCGGGGGAAGAGGTGGGTGACATGGGGGAAGGGTGTCACTGGTGGGTGCCACAGACAACGAACACTGATACAGTGAGACTAAGCTTTGGTTTTCCTTGTGCCTCGGGGTTTTTTTTTTTTAGTTAAACTTTTTTTTTTCCTGCTAATTGGGTTTAACGTCATCCTTTTTCGAATGTTGGGTTCCCCCTCCCGCGTAGGCATCAAGGCACCACGTCTACACAGCCACAGCGGGCGGCAGGGGTTGGGGGGAAGCCTCCGCTGCCCATCACATATATTATTTGACCGTATTCTTAAACATTACCAAAGCATTAGGGGTAGCACCAACCAGTACTTCAAGGACACATAACTTCAACATTAATATTATTAAAACGACTGCCTGATATGTCGAGATTAAAGTTTTCTGTCTCGACAGTTTGATAAATAATTTACACTTCAGGTGTCTAGTTAACAAGCGGGTGTCCCCAAAAAGATGGGGGTAATACAATCCCAATACCTTCGTCAGGTTTATGAATACGGAGTTTACAAAGGCCCGCACACCGATCGGGAGGGCCAACTGCAGAGTTCAAGGACGAGGAAGGGAATGACTTCATGGAATGGGGTGGAAGTGCGGGGTGGATTAGGGTAAGGGGAGGTACAACAGTGTGGGCGGGGGAGAGTGAGGGGATGACTAGTGGGTGTTAGCTCTTGAGGAATCGTTCGACCTTTGCGGTTCGTTCGACCTGGGCGGTTCGCTCGGTCGGGGCGGTTCGTTAGGTCGGGGCGGTTCATTAGGGCGGGGCGGTTCGCTTGCGCGAGGGGGCTTCCCCGCGACCGCTGGGGACACGACGATGGGCTCGGGACGGTGATGGGGGGGCGGCGCTTTACGGTGGTGGGGTGGGACGGCACGGCCAACCTGAAGAGTACTGAAGGTCGGGAAGGACCCCTGGCTTCTGGGGTCCGGAGGACACTCCCGGAGGTGCTGCTGCTGGGGGGCCTGCTGCTGCTGTGTCAGGCGACCTCCCGGTCCGACGACCACGGTGGACCCGAGGTGTGGGTGGTGGTGGGCCACGGGGGTATAGAGATCGTAGGTGTGATCGGAGGCGGCATCACAGGGGCGTTCGTACTGTTCGGAAGTTCCCATATTATCGTAAGTCGAGGACGAAGGGGGCCCGTAGAGAGAGGGTGGTGGTCCGCGTTCCTTATGCCCGTAGGGATCCTGACCTTCTTGCTGGGGAATCTCGGGGGGTGGAGGGCATGATGGAGGAGGTGGGAGGAAGGCGGCCCAGTTGACCTGGACACCGTTCTCGTCCACAGTACCACCGGGAGTGCCACCGACGCCTCCGCCGTAGTGGCACCATTCCGGTCTCCTGCCGGAACGGGGGGAGGACGTCGGCGGCGCCAAGAGAGCCGTGGTGGCGTATGGTTCGGTCGCCTCGTTCATGGGGTCGTGGTGGAGACGGGGCTCGGCGTACTCGTTGTTGAGGTGGTCCGGGTGGTGGTGGAGGAGCCTGGTAGAGGAGAGACTCGAGTCCTTATCGCTGTCGGCAGGGCGCCAGAGCTTCTGTTCCCCGTACATGTTGACGTGGTGCTGGTGCGTAGGGTACCGTGCGGCATCAGAGTAGAGCGTTGACGCGGCCGTGGCGTTGTGGTGGTGGAGGTGGGCTGGGGCCGCCTTCCGACGAAGACGCCTCACATAAACGATAGTCCCAAGGGCCAGGAGCACGACGACGGGAACTAGGAGGTACACGAGCCATGCCGGTTGTGGAGGCGCATACAACACCGAGGGAGGTGTCTCCTCCTCCTTTCCTTCTTCATCTTCCTTCTCCGTCTCGCTGCTAGTGCTCCCGAAGGGCCCTACGGGACCCTGTTTCATGGCCACGTCCACCATAATCGGGGCTGAGAATGGCCCCTTACCTGCTACCGTTAGCGCGGCCACCCTAAGAGTGTACACGCGGCCCTGGGCGAGGTCCCTCGCCTCCAGCCAGGGGTTGTCCACTACCTGCTCGCTCACATTCCCGTCGGAGGCCATGGAGACGAGGTACCCTGTCACTTGGCCACGGGCCTCCGTGACGCTCAAGGGGGACCACGTGATCAGGACGGAGCCTTCTTCGCGCAGCGTCACACTAACGTCGTTCGGGGCTACGGAGGGAACTGCGACGGAGAGAAAGAAGAGTCATATTAGGGATCATGCTTTGTGGTGTTTATGAGCTTTGCTGAAAAATATAATCATAATGGTAATTTCGGTGAGGGCATATATGCGCGTCTTTGTGTGTGTGTGTGTATGTATGTGTGTGTGTATGTTTATGTGCAAGTGTATATATATAATATATATATATATACATATATATACATATTATATATATGTTTGATTGAATACGACAGCATTCAATCAAACATGTTTAAAAGAGAACCTGCTCCCAAAATACACATATATATATATATATATATATGTGTGTGTGTGTGTGCGTGTGTGCGTGCGTGTGTATGTGTGTGTATTTGTAAGTGTATACATATGCACGCATGTGTGTGTATGTATAGATATATCGAACATTAATATTGAAAATTTGATCAATTTCAATATATTCTTTCATATGAACAATTTTAATAAATGAATATATAAACGAACAAATACCTGAATACATTAATTACATTAAATATATTAATTTACTAACCATCTTGTGGCGTCAGGACACTCATGGAGTTGGACGGTGTGCCCTCGACTCCGTGCCAGAAGGGCACCAGGAAGAAGGTGTATCTACTGTGAGGAACCAACCCGTGGAGGAGGTGCGATGAGGACGTTGACCCAAGGACCGTGGCTGCCACATGGGCCTCCCCGTCCACCTCGGAAACGGCATACACGAGGACTCCTTCGACGGGAGGAGCAAGTGCAGCATCCCCAAGGCCGTTTCCTAACACAGACGATGACGAAGAGGAGGAGGACGATGAGGAGGACGTGCTGACCAGCTCCCACGTGAGGAGAACACTGTCTGGGGCGGTGGAGGAGGCGCCCGTAAGAGTCGCGGCGGGCTTGGCGAGTCTTCTGCGGGCTTGGCGTACTTGGTCAAGTTCCTGGAAGATCGAGGGGAAGGGCTCGTGGGTGGTGACAGGGTCGGACCAGGGGCTCGGGAAGGACGCCCCTGAGGCGGAGACTGCCCTGACGAGGAATGTGTAAGTATGGCCCGGAGTCAGGTCGGGCACTACGTAAGACTCGTGAGCAATGAGAGCGTCCGCGATTCGCCATTCATCCCATCCGGGGCGCCAGTACTCGACGGTGTAGGACTCGGAGTTCTGGGGCGATGAGACCATCCTCGAGTTCGGGAGCCAAGTGAGACCAACGGCCGTGGCATTGACGCCAACGATCCTAGGCTTGGAAGGCGGCGCCGGAAGGTGAACCGGGTCCTCGTGCTCGCCCGAGATGGCAGCCTTTTCTTCCTCAGGGTTCCTGCTGACGGTGAGCACAACGTCCTGCTCCACAGTTCCTGTGGAAGCGGAGATTTTGCAGGTGTAGATTCCAGCGTCCTTGAGTGTGACGTCCTTGAGGATGAGCGCGCCGTAGTCTGGAAGGGAAAGACGGCCCTCAATGTCCTTGTCCTCAGTGAGGGCCTTGACCGGAAGATGCGCCGCAGGGCGGTACCACCAGGTCACGGTCGCAGGAGCGGCTTCGCTGACCGCTTCGCAGGAGAAGGTGACGGTGTTCCCTGGAAGGACAAGCTTGTCCCTTGACCCAACCCCAATGACGGGAGGCGGGAGGGCTTCCACCACCCAGACATCGGCGCGAGAGCTGACTCCTCCTCCACTGCTGATCCCCCAGCAGACAAAGGACCCGCTGTCTACCGGCTGCGCCGTCGTGACTTCCAGAATTTTGCTGTCCTCTCTGAAGGCCACACGGCCCCTCGTCTGCCCCGGCGTGAGTACAACATGATGCTGGTCCTCCGGAGCTGATCCTCCAACACTACCTCGCTGATCCGCCGTAATCGCGTCAGGAAGACGCCAAAGGACCAGCGGGGCCGGGTCGCCCTCGACGACGCAGTTCAACTGCACCGTCTGTCCCGTCAGGACGTGGGCATCCTGAGGGCGCTGGGCTAGGGTGGGCGCAGCCACCACGTGGAGCACCGCTCCTGCCGTGGCCACGCCGGCTTCGCTCTCAGCTTCGCAGAGGTACTCTCCGGAGTCGGTCCTCGTCACCGCCTCCAGCCGGAGCTCCGTCTTGTCGGCGGAGACCTGCGTCCGGCCAAGGGGCATCTTGCCGTCCAAGCGGCGCCATGTCACCGTCGGTGAAGGTGATCCTCGAGCCCGGCACACGAGGTGGACCTCGGAGCCGGCGGCCACGGTCACGTTCTCGGGTCGTTCGATGAAGGATGGGTGAACTGTTCGAGGAAGAACAGGTAAAATAGCATGAGAACTTTATATAACAAAGAAGACAAGAACACTGTGACACTAGAAGCTGCAGATATAATGAACTTGATACAGCATATTGTGGTATGGTATAGTATACAAAATCAACACATATAATAGGTAGTTTTGAAATCACATAATATACCTTATACCACCAGCAACAATACTGTGTCAAGTTCATTTGTCCCCAACTGCATATATCTCATCGAATACTAATAGCATAAACAAACCACAAGCAATCAACGAGATAAGACTATCACATGCAAACACATATTAAAGTAGGAGATTCAAGACTTCAGTAAAGTACTAAAACCTAATGTTATATCAGTTAGTATCAGATTCTTTTTGTATGGCGTTCTGTATCAGTGCTATAATACTAAATTCACGGTCGACGTACTTTGCTGCTTCAATTCTTTCTAGTGACACTTGATTTTATTCAGCTGAAGGGGGAGGACCCCATTTCGAGTGGGGTCTGGATTGACCGAGACCCCTTCAGGCTGAGTCCTCCCACTTCAAGTGAATAAAATCGTCTGTCATTATATTGAAGGGGTTTTATGTCGTCCTGTCCCTCAATGCCACTTATTTTTCTATCTATTTGCTCATCTACTTATTTAGTTATTTATTCATTCATTTATCTATTTACCGATTCATTTATTCTCTGGTAGACAAATTCTCCACAGGAGTGACACACAACCCCCCTCCCACCCATCAACTCCCTCCTTCCCCCTGCCCTTCATCTTCACTCCCCACCCCCACCCTAAAGTCGACCTTACGTCCCCGACCGAACGACCCAATCGGGGCTAATACTCAATGACCATGGACGGGAAGTTCAAGTGTGACTTACTCATAACCTGGAGAGTGACCGGGTGGGTTTCCCGCGTGGCAGCCACGTTCTGGGCGCGGCACACGAAGACGCCAGCATCTGTGGAGACCAAAGACTTGATGATCAGGTCTCCCTCGAGAGTAGTGGTGATCCGGCTGTTGTTGTTCATGTAGACGTCGTTCTTGTACCACGAGACGGCCGGCGACGGTTCTCCCTTGGGCGGCCGGCAGGGCAGCTTGAGCGTCTGCCCCTCGAGTTCTTTGACGACCGGCTCCGGTGACTCCTGGAAGTGGTCGTCTAGAGTGGCCACGGTGAGAGTGGCGTTCCGGGACCGAGTCGCACCGTAGCGGTTGGATGCCACGCACCAGTAAGTCCCGGCGTCCGTTTCTCTTCGAGTGGCGACCACCCGAAGGAAGAAGAGGGATCCGGAGGGGAGGAGCAGTCGGTGGGACCGGGGGTCGTGGGGCGAGGCCAGGACCTCCTCGCCGTTCCGGTACCACCGGTACATGGTGGCTCCCCAGGCGGCGCAGTTCAGGGTGGCGGGTTCGTTTCGTCGCTTCACGACGCTGGTCGGGTGCTCCTTCAGGACGGGCGGCATTCCTGCGGAAGAAGGAGAAGAACGTGGTCAGAATCGCCGAAGCTCTCAACGCGCAAGTCACAAACAACTTAAATGTTATTATATCAATGATGATATCATAAACATGTCATCATCATTGATAACGTCGACCAGGTCTTATTAACAACATAACAGGTTATAATGATGTTACTAAGAGAATACGACGTCATGACTAAGCTACACCATAAAACAGACATCATAATACTAACGTCACAGTGACTTCATAATGTCTATGTGACGTCATAGTGTTTCAAGTCGTAGTTATTACATGTAGGGGTAATCACTTTCCAAAATCACCTTTTGAATGAATAAAATCACCAGGCGTCAGCAAGACAAAAGCATTGTTAGTCATCGAATTTGATCTGTTTTGACCGTCAAGACAAGAGAGACAGACACGGAATCTCGTGGACACGACAGATAGACAGAGACAGACTGGCATTCACAGACAGACGGACATGGGAACTCAAGGGCAAGACAGATAGTGACAGGCAGCTAGAGAGACACAGACAGATAGATAGACAGAAAGCTTGACAATGATAGACAGGGACAGCTGTGCAGAGAGGCAGATAGACAGTAGACAGACAAGAGTTCTGCACTCTCTGCGTGACGCCCAATTCACCCATAATGTCCATCTTTGCATCATGATGAATGGCAGACCGACCTTACTGCATTCCTCAACAGGTGCTCAGTCTTTGTGTGTGTGTGTGTGTGTGTGTGTGTGTGTGCGTGTGTGTGTGTGTGAGCGTGTGCCCGAATATGCGTTATGCAAACTCAATTATACCCATAACATTAAGTTTTTATAATATGTATGCATATGATATGTGCACATGCAGGTAATAAGTGTGTGCAAGACATTATCTATAATAATTTATGAACCAGTGTTCCATATGTATACGAACGCGCGCGCAGACACACACAAATCTAATGATACAGATGCTTATAGGTGCACATTATGTATTACCATATCATACATATTATACACTTGAAAGATTATGTATGGGTATATGCATGTATTACTATCACCATGCAAGTGTTCTGAAGGTCAGAGAGAGAGAGAAAGAGGGCGAGAGAGCAAGAGAGACAAATGGGGTGGGGAGGCCGTATAAATTTGGTTAATGATTGACAATGTGAGTGATGTACGTCTGTTCCTTGACCGTAAGGCATTTTAATGATGCGCCTGCGCCCATGAGTTGTAATCAAAGAACGCTACTCACAGAGGGTCCTCTCTCTCTCTCTCTCTCTCTCTCTCTCTCTCTCTCTCTCTCTCTCTCTCTCTCTTTCTCCCTCCCTCCTACCCCCCCCTCTCTCTCTCTCTCTCTCTCTCTCTCTCTCTCTCTCTAATCAGTTCACCAAATATATGGAGAAGCAATAGAAGAGCTTCCCCTTCCCCTGGGGTAGCCAAGCGTAAGCCGAGTATAAGACCGCACAGTAGCTGGGGAAGGGAGAGGGGGGAAGGAATAAGGGAGGTGGGACAGAGGGGGAGGGAAGAGGGGATGAAGGTGTGGTGTAGGTAAGGAAAGAGGGGAAGGGGGTGGGAGGAGGGAGGGAGGGGAGGAATGGGGTCAGGAGTAAAGGGCTCAGGAAAGATGGTTAAAAGGAAGAAGACTAGGAGGAGGAAAGGAAGAAGGGAGAGAAGGAGGTGGTCGGGGAGAGCAAAGGAGGAGTCGGAAAAGGTCGATTGTGTTCCTCTAGAGCAGAGAAAGAAAGTGGCGTAGGAAAAGGTCGCCTGTGTTCCTCTAGAGCAGAGAAAGGAGGTGGAGTAGAGAAAGTTGACGAGAGACGTTGGTAAGGGGAAGAGGGGGGTGGGAAGAGATGAAGAAGGAAGCCTTACCCTCTCCCGAGGGCTCTTGTGCCAACAGTCTCCCCCTTCCCCCTCCAGAGGGGAGGGACTAAATTACATGTAACCCCCCAAAGTTGTCTTAGGTGTCCATCGTGGGCCAAGCGGGCCAGGCCCACGTAAGTCTTCGCCGTTGTCCACCACGGAGGAGGCGGTGGCGATGTCGCCTTGATGGCCGACCGGACGGCTCAATCATCCTTTTCTAGTGTACGTACATGCTGTAACTTAGGGCAGAAGTTCTCGCTCGCGCTCTCTCTCACCTCTCTCTCTCTCTCTCTCACTCACTCTTCTACAGAAGTATGCAGTTGGTATCTGGTGTATTTCCCATGCAAAGAAATAATTCGTAGAGTAAGAAAAGTGTCTCACTAAAATTCTGTCTTAAAGATCAGTCACCCCGAAAAGAAGAGGACTGACCACGATTACCAGCAGCGCGTACGAACACATTGCTTGTTAGCGTAGTATCTAGCATCCTGACTTCTATAAACAGGGGATTCCCTTTGAAAGCTTTGATATCACTGCAGGCCGCTCCTGTGCCTACCCACCCCAACACACACACATATGCAACAATATACAGTACATATATAGCTTATATACAGCCTCACTGCAGTCCAGATCATGATAAAGGAGTCTGAGGAAGCTTTAGAAGTGCCACAATCGCATTGGCACCACATGTTTGTGTATAAAGCCTTGAGTGAGGCGTGTAATGCACACAAGTTGCAGTGTACAACCACATGATAAGTCTAGTTCCATTGACACTCACACCGTGTGGTGCTCTTCCGTTTTCTTTCGTCTGGCATCAGCCGATTTTATTCACCTCCGTGACATCTTTTCGATAGTGAAGGGTGCCACGGAGACCATTACTTATGGGATAACAATTTGACTTTTGTTCTAGCTGCTCTTTTTTTTTAACATCCCCTAAAATGTTCCACGTTAACACCTTCGCTATAGATATGGAGGGGTGTCACTTGGATGAATAAAATAACCTGGCGGCAGCCAAAATAAAATAAATAGTACCACCCAGTGCGCAAGGGAGTAGGACTTATCAATCCGCCCGGAGACATACCTGCCTGATCTTGTTCACTCTTAGGACAGGCGATTTTATTCAAGTGAGAAAGGATCCAACATGCCTCGTGCTGGGTCTGACGGCAAGACCTTCCGCCTGTCAGTCATGCTCCTGCCCTCTCCTGAAAGTGTCACCTTCCCCTCCCACCAGCAAAAAATCCAGCATCAAAATTTCTTAAAGAAACGTGGTGGATGACTCCTGAAGACGCCCTCAGGGCCAAAGGGCCTCGGCAATATGAGAAGTAGAAGGAAAAGAAGGAGGATGTGGAGGAGGAGGAGGAATAGGGGGAGAGGAGGAGACGAAGTAGGAAGATGAGAAAGAGAAGTGGAAAAGGAGGAGGTGACGGAGTAGGAGGAGAAGGAGGAGGAGGGGGTATAGAAGGAGGGACAAGAAAGAGAGGAGGAGGAAAAGGAGGTGACGGAGTAGTATGAAGAGAGGGAGTAGGAATGGAAGAGGAGGAGAAGGAGACGGACGAGACGAAGGTGACGGAGAAATAGGAAGGGAAGAAGAAGAGGAGGAGGAGGGGGTGGAGACGGAGGAGGTATCGGAGAATGAAGAAGAGGAGGATGGGAAGGAGGAGACTGAAGAGGAGGGGAGTTGAAGAGGGAGGGGATGAGGAGAAGGAGGAGGATGATAAGAAAGGAGAGGAGGGAGAAAAGGCGGAGGAGGAGGATAAGAAAGAGGAGAAGGACGAGGAAGAGAAGATGGAGGAGACAGAGGAGGAAGAGAAGAGGAACAAAAGAGAGAGTGAGAAGAAGAAGGAAGATAAGAGAGGACAAGAAAGAGGTGGAGGTGAAGGAGGAGGGGGATGGGAGAAGATAAAGGATAACGTGAAAAGAAATGAGAGTTTCCGACGGCGCGCAATTTTTTAAAGTGAGGTGTAACGATGCAGATAATGTTGAAGAGGTGGAGGCGGTATGAGGAGGTGTGGAGGAGTTGCAGGAGGTGTGAAAAGAAGAAGGAAGAGGTAGTAGGAAGAAGAGAGAAAGAAGGAAAAGGAAAATAAAAAGGAGGAAGATTAAAAGAAGGAGAAAAATTAGGGAGAGGAGGAGAAAAAGGAGGACAAAGGAGGCATACAAAGAGTAAACAAATTAAAGGAGAAAAAGGAGAATAAAGACAAGAAGAAGGAGGAGGGCGAAGGAGAAAGAGGAGGAATACGTGGGTGATTTATTTCCTCGAGATCTCAAAAAATAATTTTCACCATAGAGACAAAGCAAAGTGCTGAAGCAAGATACCCTTTCGCGACAAGAAACAACGAGGTAAGCCCAGACCGAAAAGCCCCCTTCAACCGCCCCGTAAGCCCTGCAAAGCCCCCTCAAAGCCCCCCGAATATCGCATACTTAAGCCCCTAAACAGACCAGCCGAAACCCAGGCGTCCGTCTTCTGTAACTCGCAAAGTCGACAGTTTGTCAACATTATAACAACAACAGGACATGGTGGTGGATGTGGGGTGGGGGTGGGTGGAGGTGGTGCGGGTTTGGTGGGTGGGGGGAGGGGGAGGTGTCGTGGGTCAGTGCGTAGCATGACGTGTCTACGTCCCGGGAGAAACGTTCTGGAGGCGGGACAGAACCCCCCCCCCCCTCCCTCTCTCCCTCTCTCTTTGTCTTTATTCATCTTTCATTTATTTGTTTATTTTTTTATATATGTGTGATAAAGCTAGGCGCAAAGATAGGGACAACATAATGGTGATAAAGGAAAATGAAATATAAATGACATTTGAACTGATACACACAACACAAATAAGTAGTTAAAATGATAAGTAATAAGCTAATAATAATGAAAATAAGATATAACAGAATAACCATAATGTATTATAAGTAGACAAAGATTGAAACAGATAAAAATAAGAAAATAACGAAAATGACATAAATAAATAACCTAACAAGCAGACAGGTACATGAAAGCTTCACTGCTCAAGAACCCGTTAAAGCAAATCACACGAAACAAAAAGTAATCAACTGTTTTTGCATTCGTCCATAAGAGATGCAATATCAAAATAAGAAAAAAAAATCTGAAGAAAAATCGGGACATTCAATCCCAGGCTCTCATTAAATTAATTAACGACCCTTCAAGGACTTACATCAACATAATTGATGTAATACACAGAAAGGGGAGGACACAACAATGCTACTTAATACTGCATGAAAGATTAAGCCCTTGCGTTCCTGGTGGTCCCTTTTTCTTTCAATCTACCTCCTTCAAGGCAATTCTTGAACCACTATTATTCTCGTTATCAAAATTTACTTTTTATGTTTTACTTTTTGAAAGGAAAAAATAAAGACAGAGCTTTCTTCTAATTTATCCTTACCCCTTTAATCCTTACGTATTAGACGGTACTGTTCCTTTTATTATGGTTACCGTCAGGCTATTTTATTCATTACCGTGGCACTCCCTAGACGGGGTCAAAAGGGTCAGACATCATTAGACACAGGCCTTACATTCCCTTCAGAACAATCAGCCCCAAATAAAATATTCAACCTATAGTCTATACTTGACCCTCGGGTAATAAAGTAATCTTGTATTAGCTTGAACAAAAATCTATAACGCACGTGACCGTGGCGACAAAGTTAACTAAACTACACAATTAACCATTTCGAGCTAATCTACTGACGTTCCAAGTTTGGGCCACAATCGCTTCTTCTGAGATGATGCTATAGCCACTTGTGGTCCATATAAATTTTATGGCGAACGAACGCTTCTAAATGAAGATGTCTGGCCAGAGAGCGTAGCAAACCAATTGTTTTCTTTCTTTATCTAATTACATATAATATCTATTTATTCATTTATTTAGTTATTTATTATCATTCCACAAAAAGGCAATTATTTATTTAGTTATTCATTTATTATTATTCCACAAAAAAGGCAAGCTGTAGGTCGATTTAACAAGTTAAGTCAACCAGGGATGAAGACAAGGGACAAAGGGGGAAGGAACCAACCACAAGGGACCCAAGTGTCTGGAAAAGCAGCTGGCGATCCTCCCGTGTCCGGAACCACGCCAGCTGGCTTTGTCTTATTAATCACTTCGTGCAGGGAGGGAAGGAGAGAGAGAGAGAGAGGGAAGGTATAGAAAGGAAGAAGGGTAAAAAGGAATTAAAGAAAGGTAGAGGAAAAGAATGAAGATGGGGACGAGGAAGGATACTGATGTACAAAAGAAAGATGATTATGATATTGAGGGGGAATCGGAGAGAAAGGAATAGAAAAGGAAGGAAAAGAAGAGAAAAAAGGGGATGAGAAGGAAAGGACGGAGAAACGAAGAGAAGGGTGATGAAGACGAGAAGTAGAAAATGAAGAAGGAGGAGGAGGAGGACACAGAATACAGATGAAAGTAGAGAAGAAGGTGGTGGATGAGTTGGAGTTGAAGGAGGAGGGGGAGGAAGAGGAGGAGGAGGAGGACAATTACTGGTTGGGGGAGGGCTAAGGGCTTCTTCGCGCTGTCACCCCGGACGTCTCCCGATGCAGAAAAAGAGAATCCGGGAGGCGAGCCGGAGAGCTCTTGAGGTTCTCCGGACGCCGGTCGTTAGAGGTTCTGCTCGGTGTGCTTAATGGCCCAATGGCAGCAGGAGCGGGGCATTAGCTGGCGACTGTACGTTGAGGAAAGAGCATTGGTGTCGTGGTGAAAAGTGCGGTAGTTGGTGAAAGAGGTGGTGTATTGCAACGGTAACCTTGGTGCTGTCAGAACTCGTGGTGATAGTGGTGGTAGGGGTTAAGAGTTAACAGTGGTGAAGGAGGTGATGATAAAGAAGTTTATGGTGAAAGATGTGGTGCTGAAGAAAATGGTGGTGAAAGAGGTGGTGACGGTGAGGGAGAAGGCGGCCATAGTAGTGGGAAAGCATCGTAACCACATTTTCTAGCGTGACGTCATCTCTCATCATTAGTATGAACAAGTGCAACATTGTACGCCTTAAGTCATCTTAATGTTTGGCTGGGATAGCTTTTCTCGAGTGTTAGCTTCTGTGGTAGCAATGATGGCAGCTGGGGTGGTACGTGGGGGTGGTGACAACTATTGTTGTTGTTATGGATTGCATTTTACCAGCGCTTCTACCTTATGGTGACACCTATGCATAAAGTCCATCTCTGTGGTATTGGTATGATGACAATTGTAGTTCAGATATTGACATCAGAGGTAATGACTAGTGATAGTGGTAACATTGAAAATAGTAGTGATAATGATGATAGTGGTATAGCTATGGTAGCGGTGGTGGTGGTGATAGAGGTGGAAATGGTAATAATGGTGATGGTAGTGGTGGTAGTATAAAACTGTGATTAAGGAAATTTTAGTCGCTGTAGAGGTGGTGGCAATTGTACTGCGGGTAAACCTTCAGTTTGTGACAGCAGTCACATCACCACTAATGACAAAAAAGACACAATAATTACATTTTTCACTTAGCGCTGTGACGTCACATTAACGTCAGAGTGACGTCACAGTTATTAAACAATTACGAGCTTCCAGTGATATGAAACCGGTAAGAACTGGAGTCCAGAAGGGGACTTAGCAATAACATGTAACACTAACAGGAGTTGAAAAGTAGATTACAAGACGGAGTTGACTGTAATGGCAACTGTATGATTGATCAGCCGATCCAGTGCCGGGAAGTGCACCCACAAACCAAAGGAGCAGCGAAGGAGTGTCGGTCAGGGTCCGCCGGCATCTCGATCATTAAAGCGAGGTCGATCGTCAGTGCCACCGTAGGAGGAGGAGGAGAAAGAAGAGGAGGAAGAAAACGAAGAGGAAGAGGAGGAGGAAGAAGAGGAGTAGGATAAAGAGGTGGAGGAAGAGGAGGAGAAGGAGGAAGAGGAGGAGGGTTTTTAATTGAGATAGCCCTAACAGAAATAGCACGAGATCCTGTTCTCAGCTGAATGAAATTGTTTGCTGTTAACCAGAACAAAATATATTACGCTACAGCGAAAACACGAAGGAAATCTTAACTTTGTATAGATTTCTCTTCTCAAATGAATAAAATCGCCTGGCGCAAGCCTGCATAAAGTATAAACTGTTCATCATTGTAGCAAAAAAAAAAAAAAAAAGTAATCGGCGTCGCAGTGCGCGCATGCGCGCTTATGTCAGTAATCAACCACATCCCATCTTCTCTCACAAACGTCACATCACGACTCGCTCCTCATCCCGCGCCTCCCATGACGTCACACTCCACGACTTCGTCCCTGTCAGGTCACGTGACATGTTCGTGACGTATGGCTCTGGCAGCTAATGACGTGTGTAATGTATTCCTGGCGGGTTATCGGGTGGATCCGTAACTCGCAGCCATACACTCAATTTTGCGTGGGTATAAATAACACCACCATCAACAAAACAACAACAACAGTAATAACGATAATAGTAGTGATAATGATGATGATAATAACAATAATAATAACAACATCAATGACGACGACGATGATGATGACGATAATGATGACGATGATAGTAATAACAATAATAATAATAACGATAATGATATTAGTAATAATGATAATAATGCAGTCCTTTTAACTTCTCTTCCTCTCTTCTCTTCCTCTTCACTTCTCAGTGCGCTGTGGTCGCTGATACTGTTATGTTCAATCGAATAGATTCCCTTTCAACAAGCCAGTGTTTCTTATACCATTTAATAATTCAACTCCGGTTAATATCAGGCACTTCAAACCGAAGGCTTGAGTTGTGGCAAAGCAGCGTTGTTTTGCATATGTGCTCTGGAGCCAGGCAATTTTCTTCAGCTCAAATGTTGGCACCAAATGCGCTGCAGAACTTCGGAAACACTGTAGAGAAATCCACGAGTACGTTTGGAACCTCTTCCAGCAATAAATAAGAAATGCATTGATTGTTGTCGGTCAACCCTACCCCCTCCCCCCTCCCCTTCCCCCTTCCCCCGCCTCCCCCTCCCCCTCCTCCCCGTCCACCTCTCCCCTCAACGCTCCCTCCCCTCCACACCACTCCTGGCCTCCGCCTCTTCAGATTTCTTAGTCTTCCCTTCCCTCTCCTCCTACCTCTGTTTTCCAGCCTCTACCTCTTCTCTGTCCTCTAGCACCTCCTCTTCCTCCTCCTTCTCCTCTTGCCAGCTCTTCCTCCTTCCAATCTCCATTTATATATCTTCCACCACCAAATATCATCTCTTCTCCTTTTCTCCCTCTTTCATCTTTTCCTCTTCCTCCTCTTCCTCCATCCCCTTACTCTCCCCTCTTATTGCCGTTCACGCTCCCCTTCCTCCTCCTCCTCCTCCTCTTCCTCCTCCTCCCCTTCCCCCTCCACCCCCTCCCTCCGTAGAGTCATTTCCCCCGCATAAGTATTCCCTGCAAGCGTGTGTGACTATGTAAGAGATTATGACCGTAGGTCCCCGCTCATGCACGCGTCCTCACGTGCGCGCGCGCGCTCGCGCGTGCGTGCGTGCGTGCATACGTGAGCCCGTGACAAAGGGAGTTTTTCTTCTTGCTTCCCACCCCTCCCACTCCCCTTCCCTTCCCCCTCCCCTTCCCCTCTTCCTCCTCCCTCTCCTCCCTCTCCTCCACGCGCGATTTACTTTATTAAGCGGGAACGACGTAATATTGGAGTCAGATGAGGTCTGATAGATGTTCCCGTGCGACCTGCAGGAGGACGAAGACGAGGATGTGGAGGAGGAGTAGGAGGAGGTGGTGGTGTTAATGGGGTAGATAAGGAGAAAGAGGAGGTAAGAGAAAGAATAAAGAAGAGGGGAATTAAAAGAAAAAAGGAGGAATATATAAAAAAGAAGAGGCGGGGAAGTGGAGGAGGAAGAGGAGGAAAAGACGGAGAAGAAGAAAGAGGAGAAAGAAGAGGAGGAAGAAGAAGAGGAAGATAAAATCTAGTAAGAAAAAACAGAATTAGAAGAAGAGGATAAAGAACTACAATTGGAAGAAGAGGAAGAAGACTTATTACAAGAATTAGTAAGAGAAAAAAGGATATTAGGAATTCAAGGAAGACGGACAGGAGGAGGAGGAGGAGGAGGAAAGAGACTAGTACGATGTGGTATAAAGACGATGCCCAACACGTTAAGGATTTGTTTAAAAAATATTTGACTTATCCTTGTCCCTTCTCCAGAGGCACAAATCTTTCCGTAAATAATAAAGCACAGAGTGAAGGAGTCAGGGAGGTAGGGAGAGAGGATGGGGGGGAGGGAACTAAGGAGTGAGGGAAGATGTGACAGAATTAAGGTGGGAGGGGAGAAGGGAGAAGGAAGAGGGGGAAAGAAGGGGGGGAGGGGAGAAGTGTGTATCCTGCATATGGTTGGAGGCTGCAACAAGGGCGCGCGTGCTCAAGTTTATGAGATGGATTTATTACACTTGCATAAATATGCACACACGCATGTACTGCAAGGGTGACCCCCGTATGTGCATGTTGAGTGCTCACATGCACACACACACACATTCACGCGTTAACATATATATGTTCATGTATACACGCATGCATAATACAAAAATTACGTTTAAACACGCACCATAATTACATATAAAACACACACACACGAGCATACACGTTATTATATGAAAACAGACATACACGCCCACAATGCAAATCTACATTCACACATGCACAATAATTACATAGAATATTCATGGAAAATACACAAGCAGGCACAATACAAACGGACCCGACTTTAGCGCACTAATACTGCTATTCGACAATACAATAGCCTAATCCCCCAATGACTTCTTTCAAGCCAGCTTAGGGACGACCGCGCCCCCCTTTTATCCAGGCTCGCACACGCACGCCTTACGTCATAGACTTCACAGTCCCCCTCCATTATGAACTCTGTTCCATTATGGCTGACTGGATGTCTCTTTCCTCTCTCCCTCTCTCTCTCTCTCTCTCTCTCTCTCTCTTTCCCTCAAGGATCCTATCCTCACTCTCTAAACACGTACACATTCATGGCTACATCACCAAAATAGTGTCCACCTGGGCCTAGCTGTATGGGTCGGGTGTATGCCTGGAAGCTTGACACTGATATTGGTTATCCCAAGGAGTTGTGTATGTGTGTGAGGGAGGGTGGGAGGAGTGGTTCTATGTCTGTCTCCACTGGCTGATTGAGATGTACGTGATATCAACATTTCTTCTGTTCCCAATCGACCTCTTCCTCCTCCTCCTCCTCCTCTTCCTCCTCTCTTGACCTTATATGTCTTAAGTTCCTTAGGTCACTTAACGGATGCACTTTCCCTCATTTGCATCGTCTCTTTCCCCACCCACCTCTTTTCTCCTCCCCCCTCCTCCCACGCCATTCCCTCCCTCCCTCCTCTTCCCCCTCCCACTCCTTTTTTGCCCACTCACATTTCCTCTCTCCTTCTGACTTTTTTCCCCTCCTCCTACAAGTTCTTTCTCTCAAATTCTCTCTTATTCCTTCCCACCTATAGACACCTGCCTTTCTACCCTCCCACGTCTCCTCTCTCCCTCTCCTTCCCTTCTGTCCTCCTTCACACTTTCCATTTCTCTTTCCAGTTCCTCTTCTCCCGTCCCTCCAAATCCTCCATTCTTTCCTCTCTTCTCACATCTCTCCTCCCCATCCTACCCTTCTTCATCCCTTTACTATACTTTCCTTAAACACCCCTTCCCTTCCTTTCTCTTCCCTTTCACCTTATCCCCTCCTCCTCCCTCCTATGCTTTCTTCTTTCCTTCCCTTCATATACCTTTCCCTTCCCTTCCCTTCCACCTCATCCCTTCCTTCTCCCTCCCACGCTTTCCCCTTTCCTTCCCTTCATATACCTTCCCCTTCCTTCCTTTTAACTTCCCTTCCCTTCCAACCCATCCCCTCCTCCTCCCTCCCACGCTTTCCCCTTTCCTCCCCTTCCTATACCTCCCCCTCCCCAATGCCTTACTCCTCACTCCCTCACTCCCTCCCACTCCCCCCTTTCGCATCACCCCGTCTTTTGTTTCAGCACACTCATTCCGTTTTCTGTTCCTAATTTCCCGTTTTTTTAACTCTGACTTGAAAGCTTTTTCTAAAGGTTCTACCAGATGGGTACCCGAGCGCCTCCGTATGTTAGCAAATAACTCCGTTCAGCACATCCCTCCTATGTATGCTCTTAACCTCGTTACAGTGACTCGCTTTATAGAAACTTTATTCAGTTTTGGGAAGACCAGCGTAGTAACGGGGTTAGAAACATCTAGAATTTCTAGAACAACTCCTTATCTACGTTCACGCAATCTACAAATTTTTATATCAGCATTTCGACTAACACCAGATGATTCCATTAAAAAAGAATTGAATTTACCAAAACAGAATTTAACAAATATATAAATTGTGACACAACCAAAAACAGATATCATTCTTTCCGTTGTTCACTTCCCTCCACATATAAACTCCCTCCCCCCCCACATTCTGTTCCTCCCCACTCTGACACTACATATCCTCCCCCAGCTTGTGGTTGCTTCTCCCTTATCCTGAGGGGGGAGACCCTACAAATACAGCCCCATATCCCTGCTCCCCATCCCCCCACGAAAATCTCCCATGTGATCATTCACTCCCCCAAACTTATCCTCTTCCCCCCTGAAGCCACCCAATACATGCATATATTCTATACTCGTATATATGTATATATATATATATATATATATATGTATATATATATATATATATATATATATTTATATATATTATATATATATATGCTGAGACATTCTGACAGGTTGACGTGAGTGGAGTAGGAATAAACTCAGACTAAGACTCCTGTGTTTCCTACTCCACTTACGTCATATATATATATATATATATATATATATATATATATATATATATATATATATATATATATATATATATATATATATTCATACACATGCATATTAAGTTGACCCCTAACCCTTGCCCCAAGCCCTACAAGGACACTTTCACCTTCTTGGGGCACTTCCCTTACATCCACAATCTCTTCTCTTCTATGTCGCGCCACAATGTATGGATTGCGTCGTGGTAGCCGTCAGATAATTTCATTACAAATAGAATATATGGTCTCTGGCTTGCAAGTTATCTCTATCAGTCGAGACCCACGGTTATTTGTAGATTTGATCTTCAGGTAGTCCATGAAATCGTGTGTTGCTTATACATGATATACAGACGCGCGCGCGCACACACACACACACACACACACACACACACACACACACACACACATTTCTTTGGCACGGGTATCTATTTTGTACACTAGTCATCGTGCTTGTAAACTATCCTTAATCTCTGTACACATGTGTATACTATACATCACCTGGCTGTAAGCTATACCTAACCCATGTACACATGTGCATTCACTATATATTAACCACCTCGACAGCTCCATCACCCCCTCGGCCCAAAACACGTTTTGAGCAGTTTGTGTCCGCCATATAAACCTGATCTGGTTCCGCATCAATCAACCTCGCCCACTCCTCCTACTCCTCCTCCTCTTCATGCTTTTCCCCTTCTTCCTCTTATTCCACTTTCGCTTCCTCCTCCTCTTTTTCTTCCTCCTCCTCCTCTGCATCCACCTACCAACAAGATCCTCCGTCACCTGCCCGTCCCTCACCAGGTCTGTCTGACTTGTCCACTGATTGACTCATTCGTGGCCAATGGTCACTTTACTGAGTTTTTGGTTCGTCTTGGGTTTTATCTTTATCAAAAAGTGGTGTGGCCTCTCAGGTGAGTGAGCTAATATATTTATGTATATGACTCCGTGTGTGTGTGTGTGTGTGTGTGTGTGTGTGTGTGTGTGTGTGTGTGTGTGTGTGTGTGTGTGTGTGTGTGTGTGTGTGTGTGTGTGTGTGTGTGTGTGTGTGATTCACCATGGTCTTGGATCACGTGTGTGTGTATGTATATATGAGTCGTAATCGACAGCTATTTCTTTCCCGAGAGCTCAGAAGAGCTCATATATATATGTGTGTGTATGTGTGTGTGTGTGTGTGTGTGTGTGTGTGTGTGTGTGTGTGTGTGTGTGTGTGTGTGTGTGTGTGTGTGAGTGTGTGTGTGTGTGTGTGCGTGTGTGTGTGTGTGAGTGTCTGTGTGAGTGTGTGTATGCGCGCGCGCGCATTACTCCGTGAACTTCCAAATACATTGGCGTCAAAAGAACTTCACCGGGTCCCATGGCCCCTCGGCTGAACAAGAGTCCGGGGTCGGCCAGAAAACAAAAATTTGTTAAGTGGTCCCCGTTCACTAATAGGCAAACCACGTCTCCCACCCACCCCTTGATGTCGGAGCCGCCCACCTAATCGCACTCCAAATGATGGTATTAATTCTCCCACTTACACTTATCTACAGCTTTTATCTACCAATTATCCGTGTCTACAGCCTCTTCCATCCTGACGGCGCGACGAGCGATCGACACTCGTGGTGGTGATAGAGTTGAAGGGAGTGGTGGAGAAACTCAATAGACTTTAATTGATCTCTAACACTCCCCTCCCTCACTCCCTCACTCACCCACTCCCTCTCTCACTCTTATTCTTCCTTAGAGCCCTCTCTTTCTCGTATCCCTCTTTACTACAAAATCGTTCCATTCACACACACTACATTTTCTCATACCCTCAGGCTTCTGTACCTTCTTATCACCCTTTCCTCTCCCTCTCCCTCTCACTCTCACTCTCCTTACACCTCCTCCCTCCCTAATACTACCCCTTCCCTCCCACACCCATCTCCCCATTCTCTTCTATACCACTAGCTAACCATCTCCATTTTTACTCTTCTTCCGACTGTCCCTATAATTTCTTCTCATTCTCTCACCATCTTTCTACCCTTATCCTCCACCCTCCCTTCCACTCCCTCCTCTAGTCCCATCGTGGGGCACCAATCAGGAGTTCGGCTGCAAGATGAGAAGATACGAGTGATCAGTAGTTCTAAGGTTCTGCCAGTAAATGACGCACCCATGGCAACGTCGACATCAAGGCTACAGAATCTTCCCTTCTGAGGCAGAAATACACCAATATGTAAAATTACACACAAAATATATACATGTATTTCCGAACACACATGTAAATGATGGTACAGATAAATTTGGTATGCATATCTACTGCACATTATGTGTACAATATTTCTGTTTTCTTTTGTATATATATACATATATCATCCGTTACCTACTTTACAAAGTGACCGGACATAATGGGTTTTGA
Organism: Oratosquilla oratoria; assembly: GCF_046742065.1. NCBI lineage: Eukaryota > Metazoa > Arthropoda > Malacostraca > Stomatopoda > Squillidae > Oratosquilla > Oratosquilla oratoria. Next base: position 45,373,490 of record NC_134779.1, on the reverse strand, counting down.
TGTGTGTGTGTGTGTGTGTGTGTGTGTGTGTGTGTGTGTGATAGACACACATATATGTGTATATACAAGTTATATATATACACACATATATATATATATATATATGTACATACATACATACATATATATATATAAACATATATGTATATACAAGTTATATATATACACACATATATGTAATATATATATATATATATATATATATATATATATAAATATATATATAAACTTTTTATCCCACAGTCGGAAAAAGAAGACATTAATGTCGAATGTTCTGTATATTTCGATCACTAACTGTGACCCCTCTTCACAGTTAGTGATCGAAATATACAGAACATTCGACATTAGTGTCTTCTTTTTCCGACTGTGGGATAAAAAGTTTATTTTATCAATGTGCTACGACATTACTTTAGTCACTAATGTCGAATGTTCTGTATATTTCGATCACTAACTGTGACCCCTCTTCACAGTTAGTGATCGAAATATACAGTTTATTTTATCAATGTGCTACGACATTACTTTAGACACTAATGTCGAATGTTCTGTATATTTCGATCACTAACTGTGACCCCTCTTCACAGTTAGTGATCGAAATATACAGTACATTCGACATTAGTGTCTTCTTTTTCCGACTGTGGGATAAAAAGTTTATTTAATCAATGTGCTACGACATTACTTTATAGTGATATATATATATATATATATATATATATATATATATATGTATATATATATATATATATATATTGTTTTTCCTTTATCGGTAGACTACGTAGACAAGTCAATAATATTTGCTGTTATCCTCGGCTTTCTGAACCACGCCGTTATCTCCTCCTCAATCTCCATTGCCAAAAACAAAGGACACCAAAATCCTGCACGCCTTACACAGATGAACATAAACCATCAAGTCGCGCCGTCGACGGGAGACAAAAAGCTTAGGTACAGTCAGGCACAGATGTACTTCAAAGATGGATTCGACGTTTCGGAAGGATACTCCCAACGTCTTCAGGAGTGTGAAGAAGACGACAGAAACCATCAAGACGTCATGTCCAAGTCCTCAGTACTCTTCAGTTAAGCGGAAGGGTTGTCATCTTCGGGCCTTACAGTCCCGGTAGGGCGATCAATCTTTACAACTTTAACTGTACTTTACGAGTTTTATCTCTACTTTAACTCATGCTGGTGGCGAAGAGGGTTTAGTTACTGTAGAAGTGGTACTCCAGAGCGGATTCGAACAAAGGGCATTTAGGACACCACGCGAACAAGTCTTATCTATCACACAGAGACCAAAAGAGGGAAGATCAAATGGAAAAGTGGATGAAAGAGAAAAAGGAGGACATGGAAGAAGGATATCATCGTTACAGAAGTCACAGGAATTTTTTTTCTTTTATTTTCAACAAATCCTCTCTTTCTTTCTTCCCCTTCTCTTGTTCTCCGGTGTTGTAAGTCAGGTTGTTGATTCGGTGTAGGTGTGTCCCTTCTTCTCCTGCTCCTCCTCCTCCTCTTCCCCCTCCTGCTCCTCCTCTTCCTCTTTCTTCTCCCCCTCCTCTCCCTTCTCCTCTTCCTCCTCCTCCTCTTCCTCTTCTACTTCCTCCTCCTCTTTCTTCTCCCCTCCTCTCCCTTCTCCTCCTCCTCCTCTTTCTTCTCCCCTCCTCCTCCTCTTCCTTCTCCTCCTCAACCTATTCCTCTCCCACCCCCCCACTGGTCACCTCACCCATTCTCGGGTTTCTACTTTGCCAAGCCCTTTGGGCGTGCTTGCTCACATGACTCTATGTGGATGTGCACATATGTGAACATTTGTTCTGTTTAGGCCTATATGCATAAGAGAGAGAAGGATATGAGAGAGGGAAGGGAGAGAGAGAGAGAGAGAGAGAGAGAGAGAGAGAGAGAGAGAGAGAGAGAAAGAGAGGCAGAGAGAGTGAGTGAGGGAGAGGGGGAGAGAGAGTGAGAGGGAGAGAGAATGTGTGTGTGTGTGTGTGTGTGTGTGTGTGTGTGTGTGTGTGTGTGTGTGTGTGTGTGTGTGTGTGTGTGTGTGTGTGTGTGTGTGTGTGTGAGAGAGAGAGAGAGAGAGAGAGAGAGAGAGAGTTGAAGTTTAGTTCATGGGTGACTCCTTTACCAGGAAGATTCCATTTCATTTCGTAATTTTTTTTTTATTGCAATCTTATATGTATGTAAGATTTTATTCAGTTAAGCAAAAACCCGAGGGGAAATCAGAAGGGGGACATACCCTGATCCTCCAAAGGGGTTACCGAGTAGCGCAGCTGGCTCGCCTCCCAAGGGGAAGAACTAATCCTCATTATGGGTGGGGATTTCAGTCGGCCTCCGAAGCACCTCTCCCTCATTATGCGCGAGACATCACACAATCGACCCATCGGCTGACCCTCGCTGCCTCCTCCCCCCCCTCCCCCTCCTCCCCATCTCTCTCTCCCCTCCCCTCCGCCATCATTCACTCGCAACCCTTCGACTTTCCCCTTCACACTCAATCATCTGTTCCCCTTCCCCTCCCTCTACCCCCTCTATTCCCCCTCCTCCTCCTCCCCTCCACCACCCTTACCTCCCATACAATTGACAATTCGCCATTTATTCCTACTTGGCGAAAGATTTTCCTCGGCTTTGAAGAGGATCTTCATTCAAGGAGCCTCCCCCCTCCCCCATCCATCTTTTAACAATGAAGTCACGCTCCTAAGGCCTGAATCCGCCCCCCCCCTTTGTCGCATCAAATCACCTGTCTTTAGCCATAACAAAATACATAATGCACGCATATATATTGGGAATGAGTTACATAGGAAGAACGGAGGGGAGAGAGGGAGGAAGAAAGGAAGAGTAGTAATAAATGACGGAATAAGAGTGCGTCAGTGAGGGAGGAAGGAAGGATGAGAAGGAGTTATAGAGGAATGAAGAGTGGGAGGAAGAGTGAGAGGAAGACATGGTAGGAGTGAGTGAAAGAGGGAGTAAAGAAGAGAAAGAGGGAAGGAGAAAGGAAAGGGAGAAAGAGAGGAAGAGTGGGAGGGAAAGAGGGAAACGAGTGAGTGTGTCAGTGGTTGAGGGGATGGGTGAGTGAGTGTGTGAGGTAAGGAGAGGGAATGAGGGAAAAAGGGAAAAATAATTTCTAGAAGACTGCGGCCCCGTGCCTAGAGGAAGGTAAGCCACGTGTACGCGCTAACGTGAATTCTAGAGTCAGAAAAGAGAGGCAGGATTTGAGGGGGATTGTAGGGTGGGAGAGGGAAGCTGTTGTCATTATGTGAATATAGTGTCCTCATTAGAAAAGAGGAGGGCGAGGGGGTGGGGGGGGGTCGAGGAGGACAAGGAGGAGTGGGAGGTCGAGGAGCAGAGGGCCGAGGAGGAAGTTGAGATCGTGTTGGCCTGAGGCTGGGGGGAAGACGGGGGGGGGGGGGTAAGGTTGTTTGATTAAGAAGGGCGAGGGCTGTAGCCTCCGGGGCGCAAGACGAAAGGGAGCGGAGTATATTATGTAATGCTTGTTACAGAGGGAGGGGAGCGGGAGTCTTGGAGAATAGGGGGGGGGGGTTTGTATACGATCTGAGAATAAAGTAGGGGAGTCATATTATGTATGGGTTGTTGAGGGGAGGGTGGGAAACTGATTAAGAAGGGAAAAGGTGTTATAAAGATACAAGAGCTTAGTAGGGGTGGGTGATAGGTAATGGCCGTTGAAGTGTGTGCGTAGGATGTTTACATGTGTGTGTGTGTGTGTGTGTGTGTGTGTGTGTGTGTGTGTGTGTGTGTGTGTGTGTGTGTGTGTGTGTGTGTGTGTGCGCATGTGTCTGCATGTGTATGTGCGAGTGTATGTGTGTGTGCATGTGTGCATGTGTGTGCGTGCTGTTTCTTTTTTTTGTGTGTGCGTGTGTATGTGTGTGTGCGTGTGTATGTGTGCGTGCGTGCGTATGTGTGTGTGTGTGTGCGTGCGTGCGTGCGTGTGTGTGTGTGTGTGTGCGCGCGCGCGCGTGTGTGTGTGTGTGTGTGTGTGTGTGTGTGTGTGTGTGTGTGTGTGTGTATGTGTGTGTGTGTATGTGTGTGCGTATGTGTGTGTTGGTGTGTGTGTGTATGTGTGTGTGTGTGTTTGTGTATGAGTGCGTGAGGGAGAGAGAGGGAGAGAGAGAGAGAGAGAGAATGGATAGACGACTTAATAACACCTTCGCTGCTAAGAAGTTTAATAAAATAGCTTGGCGGCAGCAACAATAAAAAAAAACCACTTTGTTGGGAGCATAAAATCTGTACAAATCCTTGTGTTGTCATGTCACCACGTGGCTGGTCCCATCCTTTCCATTCTCCTTATCCCCAATCACCTGTGCAATTGGATCGAGGACTTCCAGACTCCTTCATTGGACTACATCATAGGTTCAGGACTGATTTGGAATCATCCAATCGCCTCCCTTCCTATCCTTGGATTGGACCCTAAAGATTCGGTTTTATACGTCGTAATCTCCTTACTCTTAATCTCAAGTTCTGGTAAAAATAATTTCGTACCTTCCAATCACTTTCTACTCACGACATCCCTGAGGAGCCTGTTTTACCCTCCCAATCAAATTGCTTCCATTATCGGAGACTCTGTGAGTGGTTCCGGCCTTCCTAATCTCTTCAGTGCAATCCCCCTCCCCCCTCCAATCACGTGTCTCCGTGATTGTCCACCCCCTAATCGCTTTCTCCAATCATTTCCCTTGTTCTGCTTTAAACCTTGTCCAATCAATTGCATTCGTAACTGGTTCTCTCCTTTCTAATCACTGGGATTGGGAAGGCGAGGTGGGGGGGAGGGAGGGAGATAGTGGGGGAGTGGGGAGGGGTAGGAGGAATCCTCTCCCCTCATCCAATATATAGTAAAAATAAACAAATTAATAGACTAGAAGTGAATAAACACACATTTTATAAATAAGTAAATAGATAAATAAACAAGCAAATAAACAAGTAAATAGATATACAAAAAAATTATCGTAACAACAAAGTGTGATTATTTTGGGGGGAAGGGGGTGAGGGAGGGGGGACAGTAGAGTCGAGTGGCGTTCTTGTGAAGGGTGCACGCGTGATACGAATATTTTTACTTGTTACCAATGCCTTGCAGCCTCTACTCGCATCAACACGCACTCTCCACTTTTGCAAAGAGCGCTCTCTCATTCCCCTTCACGCAAATTACCACTAATTTTTCTTCTTCTTTTTTCTGCACTCAATTATTTTTTCCAAGATCTCCTTCTTCCCCAAGTCCCTCACTTCTGCCACTGCCCTCCTCCCTTCCCCTCAACTCTTTTTTTTTCTCATTTCTTTCTATAAAATCCTCTTGATCACTTGATCACTCT
>NC_134779.1:45330690-45358190 GCF_046742065.1 Oratosquilla oratoria | reverse complement strand
TCCTTTTCCTCCCTCCGTCACACCAAGTTGGTGGAAAAAGTCTTATAAACATAAAGCGGCGGTCCCGCTCTCTGTGTGTTTATGGTCCTCGCTAAAGCGAGTGGCAAACTAAGAGCAGGAAAACCATAATCATAAATACAATCAGCTGGGCCGCCTGCCCCTCCTCCTCTCCCAGTAAACATGGAGGAACGAAGAAGAGATGGAGAAACAAGACAGCGAGGGAGGTGGTGTGGGAGGGAGGGAGGTGTGGAGGGAGGGGGGGGGACGGAGAAAGTGAAGGAATTAGGGAAAAGCTAAGGAAAGAGGAATATAGAGAATGAGGGATAGAAGGAATGTGAGTCTGTGTGTACATGTTCATGTTATGTGTGTTTGTGTGTGTGTGTGTGAGAGAGAGAGAGAGAGAGAGAATTGTGCTTCCAATATTAATCGTTGTAAAGTGTATATATCTAAATCTGCGATATATATATATATATATATATATATATATATGTATATATTTATATATATTATATTCACCACAATTTTCATAACGGATTAGACTTATCTTGTTCATGGAAATACAAATGAATAAATAAGTACATAAATATATGAATAACCTTAATAAATCGCTCAATGAAATCTTAATAAAAAAAAAAGACGCCTAGATATCCCTCTCCCCCATAATGGAAAAGACTAAACCGCCTCGGGATTAAATGAAATGCCCTACAAAAGCGCGTCTCCACCAGCTGTGCCAAAGGCAAACACGAGAAAAAAATAAGTCTTATTTGTTTACAAATGAAAACTCAAGGGCACGAGAGAAATGTGACGGGACATGCGTGGGGAGAAAAGAAGGAGGGAGGGATGGATGGAGGGAAGAAGGGGGAAAGAATAATGAATATAAAGAGGGAGGGCGGCAAGATGGGAGGAAGGGATGGAGATAGAGAAGGAGGAGGAGGGAATAAATGAGGGATGGAGGGAAGGAGATAGAGAAGGAGGAGGAGGGAATAAAGGAGGGAGGGAAGGAGGGGAAAGAATGAATGAATATAAAGAGGGAGGGAGGCAAGAAGGGAGGAAGGGAAGGAGACAGAGAAGGAGAAGGAGGGAATAAAGGAGAGATGGAGGGAAGGAGGGGAAAGAATGAATGAATATAAAGAGGGAGGGCGGCAAGAAGGGAGGAAGGGAAGGAGATAGAGAAGGAGGAGGAGGGAATAAAGGAGGGAGGGAGGGAAGGAGGGAAAGAGAGAGGAAATAAAGATTGAGAGACAGAAGAGGGGAAGGAGGGACGAAAGGAGATGTGAGGAAATGAGGAAGGAAAAGGGGGATGAAGGGAAGGAAGAGAGAAAAAGAGAAACGAAGGAGGAGGCAAACGGGGGGCGAGAAGGACGGGAGGAAAGGAGAAGAGAGTAGGGGAGAAAGGAAAGAAAAAGGGAAGGAGAGATAGGAGGAAAGGTGGGAAGGAAGGAATGGAGAAAAAGAGGAAAGAAAATGGGAAGGATTTGAGCGAGAGAAAGAAAAACGAGGAAAAGAGAGAGAATGAGCAAAAAAAAAAAAAAAAAAAAAAAATAAGCATTGAGCATATATACATGGTGAAGACTGCCAGTGCTACTCTCGCTACAGATACCTTACAATCCCTAACTGGAGAATATCTGACTCACTCCCTCTCCCCTTGAGCAACAAGAGGAGATCCTGGTGGGAGACTCGACGGCCCAGAAGTCATCACCCTGTGGAACCTCGTGCTCGGTCGGTCGGTCAGTCGGTCCGTCGGTCGGTTGATCGGTCGGTGGGTCTTATACTCTCTCTCTCTCTCTCTCTCTCTCTCTCTCTCTCTCTCTCTCTCTCTCTCTCTCTCTCTCTCTCCTCAAACACACACACACACAAATACACACACACACATACACACACACAAATACACACACACACACACACACAAATACACACACACACGCACACATTCACACACGAACATATGCAAACACACACACACACACACACGCATACACACACACTTGGTAATAGTATAAAACCCGTGTCTTTAAGTTGGCAGAGCTCATCCATTCCGAGTGAATTTCTTCACTGAATGGGTTCCTATTTGGAGGACGGTCTCATCGGCAATACATTGGTTGGCACTTGCATCTCCCCCCGAATGGTTCCCCGTGTTTGCGTTCAGACATTGGAGAGGACATAAAAGACATTTCTGTTAATGAGTAGAAGAGGGGACGGTGAGAAAAGAAAGAGAAGGAGGAGGAGGAGGAGGAGGGAGGAGGAGATGCAACACCAAGAAATCACATTAACAACAAAGTAAGAAGTGGAGAAAGGAAGGAGAGGCTAATAATAGGGACGGGGAGAATAGAAAGAACAGGGACACTAACAATGGTAAAGGAAGGGATGGGAGGGGCAAGGGGGTGGGGGAGATAAAAAGAGGAAGAGAAAGGGAGTTACAGAGGGTGGGAGGCGGGATGTCAGTGCTCTGGGACTGGGTGGTGGACGAGCATGTCGACGCTGCCAGAGTTGGGTTACTGAAAAATGTCAGCGTGACAGCTTTGTGAGTGCCACAGAGAGCCAGTGACAGTGGCTGTGCGTTCGTGTGTGCGTGCGTGCGTGCACACACACACACACACACACACACACACACACATATATATATATATATATGTGTGTGTGTGTGTTATAATATATATATATATATATATATATATATGTACATATATATATATATATATATATGTACATATCCTTCCACCTCCCCTAAAGGTCAAAACCCAAATTCAAATTCAAATTTGAGAGGCGTCTCCCAGGTGATCAATTACCGGACCGAAGTGTCCATCGGGCGTCCATCTTTCCATTCTTCGACCACAGACGAGGGAAAGGTATACCTGGAATTGGCCCTGGGCTAATTGGGGCCGTTCTCACTTGTCCCTTCACAGTACCTAACAAACCACAAGCAACGCCTTATCCTCCCCCCCCAGCCCCCCAACTCCCCCTTATCCTCTACCCAATGCCTTAACTCCCCACGTGCTCCCCCCCACGTCTTATCTCCTCCCCCCTCCCCCTCACACTCTCCCCAAACGCTCTTCCCTTCCCCTGACACTCACACCCGACTGTTACCCTAAATGTCATGGGTTCAGATCCTCTCTAATTCTTCTCCACCACCACTCCCCCTAGTAGGGGTATGGGATGGCACAGTGGGCAATACTCATGGCTGTAGTCCTAAAAGCCCTCAGTTCAAATCCTTCATTTATACCTCCTTAACTCAGGGCTAATGAATAGAGAAGCAATGATATGATACAAATACACAGATAAATATGAACAAATAACTACTATGGGGTACTGGATCTCAATACAAATTTTTAATCAAGATTAATATGGATAATTAGTTTAACAAATATACAGGAAAGTATAAATAGATTCATAAATAAGTAAATATGTATTTTGATGAAAAGATAAATAAAATTGTATTTTTTTCGTCACCTTTTGCGTTTCAACTTCCCTCCTTTCCTCTTCCTCTTTCTCTTTCTCTCTCCCCTCCCGAACCAGTACCCTCTTTTCCCAACTTCGCAAAAGTGTCAGATGGAAAGTGTCTGTGTACACAATCGAACCTTATCGATTTCTTGCTTCCGCAGGAGGATTTATTACCTGAAGGGATGTCAGGAATTGCGTGGAGGGTGGCGGATAATTACGGGGCGTAGGGGTAATTTGGGTTCCTCTCACCTGGGAGCCGCGGTGCCGTCGTCGTAATAACAAAAACAATAACAACAACGACGACGACGGCGATAATAACAACAACGACGACGACGATAACAACAACAACGACGACGACGATAACAACAACGCTACGATGACGACGACAAAAACAACGATTACAATAACAACAACAACGACGATGACGACGGCGATAACAATAACGCTACGACAACGACAAAGGCAACAAAGACAACAACAACAAAAACAACGACGACGACGACGACGACAACAACGGTACGACGATGACGACAAAGACAAAAATAACAACAACAACAACAACAGCGACGACGACGATGACAACAACGCAACGACGATGACGACGACAAAGACAACAACAGGATCATCAAGGTTTGTAATCTTCAGCCACGCGTGGGGAAGAAGATTAACTGTGTGGAAACGTGTTTGTGTTCCTGTGAGGGTGTTACCATCGGTTAAGTAGAAACAATTTCCCCCCGAATACCGTGTATGGTCAACGGAAAGAGAGAGGCAAAAAAAAAAAAATAAACATCCTGTTTGTGCAATAGTACGGAACGCTGACTATTGTAATAGTCAATGAGGCGTGAAGAAAACCGATAGTCGAGTGGTGAGGTGCGTACACGAAGGATAGTGTTACTATCGGTTAAATAAAAACAATTTTCCCAAATACCACGTATGGAAGAAGACAAGCTTTCTGTTGATGCCATCGCATGGAACAGTGAACATTGTAATATCCAACGAAGCGTGGAGGAAGCTATTAGCATCGGGTGTAGACGATGATGTTACCATTAAGTAAGTGGAAACAACTTTCTGTACATTGAGTCTGAATGAGACAGAATGATGACGCATTTATGTAAGTCTGGTATATAAGGTTACCGTTTGATTCACCCGCTGTAGACACTCCGGCTCCTGGCATAATGCCAAGATCATGGCCCACGTGGCACTCTGAAGAAGAGGAAGAAAGAAGATGATGAAGAAGAAGAAGAAGAAATAGATAATGATAATGATGCGCAGGATGAGGAGGAGGAGAAGGAGGAGGAGGAAGAGGAGGAGACAGAGGAGGAGAAAGAGGAAGAGGTAGAAGAGGAGGAGGAAGAGGAACATGAGGAGGAGGAGGACGAAGAGGAGGAGGAGGAGGAGGAGGAAACTGATGAGGAGGAATAAAAATCTTGAAGAATATGCGTAAGGATGTGTATGGATAAAGTGATAAAAACGGAGTAAAAGGAAGAGGAAAAGAGGAAACAATTCCTGAATATCTCGTCTGAATGAATAGACTAACTTCCTGTCGATACCAATCGTATGGGGCAACCTTCAAGCGTCTATAGCTACAATGGCCTATTTCCTTCCAACTTTTCACTTGCCTTCGTTTCATAAAATAACCTTTGGGCTTGAAAGATGCACTAGAAATGGGTTACTAGTGATCTAGAGTGGTTCCCAGTAATATGAACAGGAAGTGTTCTTAAGACGGGTGTATGCGTTCTACCTTTAGGTTATCATTCTTTACTGTCAGTAAGGGTTTTACTCATTGATGAGGACGTTGGCAGAGTCCACATTTATTGTCCACTTGTGACAAGTTGGAGGAAAGAGTCCTCCGGGTGACTCCCGACGACTCTTGTACCCAAGGGGATAAAGTCTCACCGCCTCTCCGGGGTCTTTCGTCCTGGTGGGTCACTTGTTGGTGACCTGTGTGCGGACGTGCCTCCAGATGACCTCTATCCCAGTCCCCAGGGATGGGTTCTGGGAAGCAACCGGAAGTGGGTTTTGGAGAAGACATACGCTATGTCTGTCTGCATCCGGGATTCATATCCAAGAATGATGATAAAAATCTAAAATTGAATTAACAAAGACAATGAAGAGAATGATACGCATACGCAACTATACGCTATATTTCCGCGTATTTCCCCCCCCAACCCCAACCCGCCGTCCATATCCATCACGGGTTCTGTCCAAGCGGTCGTTATGTGGTCTGGAATTTTAGGGGAAGCGTTTGCGGCGGTGCCACGGATAAGGAATAGGCGACATGTGACAGCCCAAGGGAGGCAGTGGCGGCCACCTTTGAACCCGCAATGCACGATGCTAAGGAATGTACAGCTTGAGACATAAGTATGGTCCGCCTTTGTAAAAAAAAAAAAAAAAATTGAGAAACTTGTGAAATCTTTCTTGTGAAACTTGTCTTGTGAAACCTGCCAAAAAAAAAAAAATGAAGGTTTTATTCTGATTAAATTATCAGACTTTTTTTCGCTTGAGGTATGAGAGGTTTCAATTGATCAAGAATATATTCTGAGGTATTGTCCTTAAGTGTGTAACATCGCCTAGCAAGAACAAAACCTCTAAAGGGCGTCACCAATTCAGAAGAGTTAAGTTCTGGGGCGTTGCTGAAGTAACTGCCACTTAAGATGACTTATTTACTATCAGGTTTCGTATTGAATTAAAAACAGACAGGATCACAGACCGCACCGATGAAATGTGGGACAGTGTGTTGTTCACACCCTGACATGTAAGAAAATACTGTAATGTTAGAAAGTGCTCGTAGAATGTCTAGACGAGTGAAATTATCATACTGAAGGATTGGAGTAGTAGGGGGGAGGGAGGAGAAGAAGGAGAAGAAGGAGGAGGAGGGAGGAGGAGGACGAGGAGTGGAAAGAGGAAGAGGAGAACGTGGTGTAGGAGGAGGGATAAGGGGATAAGGTGGAGGAGGAGGAGGAAGAGGAAAGAGGAGGAGAACGAGGAAGAGGAAAGAGGAGGAGAACGAGGAGAAGGAGGAGGAGGAGAACGAGTAAGAGGAAGAGGAGGAGAACGAGTAAGAGGAGGAGGAGGAGGAGGGGAAGAGGTCAGAGAGTTCCGGTAAGCCCCTGTCCCCTAACGACGGATGCCATGACCGATAGGCTACCCCACCTTTTCCGCGTCACACCTCACACCACGTGTGTACACACACACACACACACACACACACACACACACACGCACATAGACACACACACACACACACACACACACACACATACACACACACGCACACACACATACGTTAGAAGAAATAATCTCGCTAACAATACAAGGAAATTTAAAAGCATAGAGGTGTAAATACAGAGAAAGAGCCCCATTACCTTAGCTACAACCCTGTATTAGTAAAATACATTTAGATATACGCGCGCGCGCGCACACACACACACACACACACACACACACACACACACACACACACACACACACACACACACACACGTGTACACCAATACCAGAAACTACGATGAGTCCTCAAACGTTCCACAAGAAAATTTATCGTTTCATTTTCAAGTAATAGTTGTTCATTGACAGTACTTCATTCAAACTCAATGAATCGAAAACACTTCTCCCAAGTGAACCAATTCGAGGAGGAGGGAGATGAGGAGTAGGAGGAAGAAGAGGGAGGTGAGGAAGAGGAGGAAGTGGCGAAGGAGGAGGAGGAGGAGGGGAGGAGGAGGAAGACGAAGAGATGGAGGAGCAGGAGTAGTTGGGGAGTAAAAGAGGAGGAGGAAGAGGAGGAGGAGGAGGAAAAGGAAGAGGAGGAGGAGGAAGAAGAGTAGGAGGATGACGAGAAGAAAGATGTTTGAGAGGAAGGAGAGATGGACAAGGAAGTAGACAAGGAGGACAAGTTTCTTTTAGAGGATAAGAATGAAGATGGAGAAGGAAATGAGAGGACGGAGTGAGGGAGGAAGGAAGGAGAGGAAAGACTAATCTGGACGATTTCTTCGTCCGCCACCAAATAAGGAAATGGAAGAAATGAAACAAGACAGACAAGATTGAGTGAGCTTGCCACTCCATGTAAGTTCAGAAACTACAAGAACGGGGTAATGAAAATCAGAACAAAGGAAGACAAAAAAAAAGGGACAAAGTAGGACAATGGAGGTCAAGGCACATAGTAAATGCAAGAACGAAGGATAGAATGAAAATGGATGCGAAGTAGGACAAAAAGAGGACAAACGATGATAATAGGTAGGACGAAGTAAAGGTAGGAAAATCACAGTGAGGAGCGACGGCAGGTAAGAAGGGAAGAGGAAGGTAAGGCAGGTAAGGATATAAGGGTAAGACATTAAGGGGAACTTACAAAGGCGGTTACCCATATACCACACCCTAAAGGGGGCGACCCCACTCACACCACCACATAAAGCAAAACCTAAACCACTTTTACCATCAGAACCACCAGAATCTAAACCAGAGTACTGCTAGAACCACTCTCCCTCGCCACCACAACCACAACCACCTCCACCTCCACTTCCACCTCCTCCATATACACCACCACGTGTTAACAAGTGGGCTCTAAAGAGACAAACAAGGAGGCGGTTACTCCCTTATAACGCAGTTTACTTTTTGTACTTCTTCCTTCTTCTCCTTTTACTAGTTTCAATATACAGAGTCCTCTCTATTAAGAATATCTAAGATTAGGAACTCCAATATTCGAAATAAAAAAGCTCTGAAGTCCTAGTCGCCGCCAAACTATTTCATTCATCTTCGTGGTATTTCCTCTCGAGGGCGGTGTGGATTTGATTTCTTGATCACGACGAGAAGAGAGTCACGGTGGAGGGTCCTGGGGGAAGGAGACAAGATGGCCGGAGGGGCTTTCCGCGGTGGCTAGGAGGCTTTGGGGGCTGCCGTGTTTACGTAATGAGGATTAGCTTTTGCACTCCCGCCCCCAATAATGCCGCCCTGGATTTGGGAGGATTTGCCGCGTCGGTAATGGTGGTGGTGGTGATGGTGGTGGTGGTAGTGATGGAGTTGCTGACGGTGGAGGCGGTGGTGGTGGTAGTGGTAGTTTTAGTGGTAGTGGTAGTTTTAGTGGTAGTGGTAGTGGCGTTGGTACTGAGGGAAAAGAGGCCATGGTAGTGTTTGTAATTATGATGGTGGTGGTAGTCTTGGAGGTGGCGATGGCAATGGCATCTTTGTACTGGTGATACAAACGCATTCAGTTGAATGACGAGGCTGTAGAGAGAATGCCTACTCTCTAATGCTTCACACATTACTCTTCGTATGTGGGTCATTTCTCTGACAGTGATGGTGGTGGTGATGGTAGGCATAGTGGCGGTGGTGGTGGTAGTGGTGGTTGTGGTAGTGGTGGCTGTGGTGGTGGTAATGGTGGTGGTGGCATAATAATGGGATGTAAGTCTTGGAAGATCGCCACAAATGCATTTCATCGACTGGTGGTGGGTGGGTGGGTGTGGGTGAAGGTTGAGGGGTGTGGGTGGGGGAGTTGGGGGAATAGGGGGTGGGAAGAAATCCGGCCCCTCGCCTCCCGTGCCTTTCCGCCACTTTCAGGACAAAACGAAAAACACATTAAGGGCTCAAGCCGAGGACGTCCTCTGGGTACCCTAAGGTCGCCCAAGGAGTCTTTTCATTCATGACAAAGACGTCAATAATCTCCAATACATAATTTTTCTCATAAATTGCGTCACGTCTATGACGTAGTTTTCTAGCTGGAAAAATACGTCATATATATATGACGTCATCACATAGAGAACTCATGACATCACACATGTGTACAACATTCCGTAAACTCCATCAGGACTTAAAGGACGTGTTTGCGCGACCATAGGGCACTCAAAGATGGATGTTTGGAGTCAAGATCGTTTAGATAGAGTCAAGATGATGAAGATAAGCATTTCCTTCCTTCCCACGAGCTCAGAGTCGATCGAAGGAACGGAAACCTCCCTCAAGTTGACTTGGGATTCCTCAGCACAAAAGGAATCTTTCAGACTAAAGTGTTTCGGCTACCCTCGTTACAGGGGAGAAATCTCTCCAACAATTGATCGTTTAACACTGCGTGTGTGTGTGTGTGTGTGTGTGTGTGTGTGTGTGTGTGTGTGTGTGTGTGTGTGTGTGTGTGTGTGTGTGTGTGTGTATACGTTCCTGTTTTTATGTTTTTATATAACCATGCACATGTACAATCCACGCATACGTTTGTATAGGTCTATATACTGAATATATGAAGGCTAAGCATATATAGCATATGTATATGCTACAGAATGAATATATGTTCACAGGTACGCGTATGTGCACAAACACACACACACACACACACACACACACACACACACACACACACACACACACCATATTCACATATACATAATCACCGTTCCCTTACACGAGGTCTTCACATTAATATTCATTCCTTCTTAATCACACTCCAGCTTCGTTTGCGCACATTACTGTCAGTTCCGGGCAGACAATAGACCCAGAAACCCGGACCCCAGACTTATCTTTCCCGGCCAAGCCCCACGAACAAAACCCAATCACGTCCGGGGCCCCAGAATTTCCTGTCCTTGAAAGAATCTCTTATCCATTGTACGAGGACCTACGTCCATATTTGGCATTCACGGTCATGTCATGAGTCTTTGCCCGCCCTCGCCCAAATATACGCGAGCAGCCATTAGAAACCACTGTAGCAATTTAGTGGATCACTATATAATTCCGTTCCCCTTCCTGGGGCTCATCCCCCACTCGCCCATCACGGGAGGGAAGGCGACGGGAGTGAACTGAATCAAGTACTATTTGCTCGAATGGGGTTATTTAGCATAAACAGGGCACAAATCTTCCTCTGCTCCTTTGCGGAAGACTCCCCCAAGGGCGGGAGAGAGGCGACGGGGGAAGAAACGAGGTGGACGCGGATGGGTGAGAAATGGGTGTGACCGCATAAAGGTGGGCGTGTAAGAATTAAGGGCGGGCACAGTACCGGGCGAAGTGTGGGCGTGAGTGGACGACGAGCTGGGATGAATAAATGAATAATTGGGAGCGAGTTTATGGGATTAATGAAAGCGTGGCTGGATGCCCAATTCCCAGGGAGGAGGTTGTCATATAAATACGAGCCCCTTCTGAAGAAGCGTTTCATATGGGGCTAGTTTATACGGCACTGTTGTTGCTAATAGAGTATATGTTGGCAGATGTGAAGACAGGTGTGTTATCACAGCTTGTGGCGTAGTTCTGGTAGTGGTTGGAACAATTGTTGTTGTTGTTGTTGTTGGTGGTGGTGGTGGTGGTGGTGGTGGTGTGTGTGTGTGTGTGTGTGTGTGTGTGTGTGTGTGTGTGTGTGTGTGTGTGTGTGTGTGTGTTGGAGGATTTTACACATAACTAGTGCAAGATGGTTATTATGGCAATAGTGTTAGTGGTGGTAATAGTAGTGGTAGTTTATTTTGGGTAGTGGTAATGATGGTGGTGGTATTAGTAGTAGTGCTGATGATGATGGTGGTGACAGAAGTTCTAGTGTTAGTAGCAACAGCAATGATGATGACATACGTTCTCCAACTGATGGTAAAAACTGAAAATACGTGTACTAGCAACACAGTTCATAGCTTCTACCGCATGAATGATTTGAAACAACACTGAATACCAGACAAGTTAACAAATATGAAAACAGGTGCTTTACTGGAGGCTGGCGCGGCGGAGTCGAGGACTGTAGAGGTCTGGGTCAATGGGGTTAGGGTGGAGATGGAGGAAGATGATGAAGTGTTGGTATGTGATGTCAGGTGATCGGGGGGTAGATAAAACGATATAGATGAACACCGGGGTGTATAATTACTCCTGCAGTAGTGGTGAAAATAGTGGTGATTAACGCGTAAAGATGATTTTTAGTGTGGGCTTTGATGGAATTGATGGTGGTGGGAGATGGTGATAGATATGAAGGTTGGTGGAAGTAGATGATAGTGAGTGGCGGAACATATGGTGGTGGTGAATGCTGGTGGGAATGTGATGATGATGATGATGATGATGATGATGGTGATGACGACGACGACGACGACGATGATGATGATGATGATGATGATGATGGTGGTGATGATGATGATGATGATGATGATGATGATGATGGTGATGATGATGATGATGATGATGTTGATGATGATGTGGTTATGGTAGTGATGGCGACTGTAATGGTGATGGTGGAGGAGATGGTGATGATGATGATGGTGGAGTTAATGACGTCGGAGGTGGTTGTGGTGATAGTGACGTGAGAAATAGCACGTCCAACACCATCTCTCCATGACACACAGTCAGCCATCCACGTCACACGCTTGTCACACACACGAATTAACTTCAACATAACACAACGTGATACAAGGAAGAACCGACCTAAATGCACACGTGACACGTACACACGAATAAGGTGACATGACGCTCGGGTCTACCCAAGAGAACGTGACATGTGACGTGAGTGAATAATGAGAGTTGTGCGTGACGCGTGATATTCGCGTGACGTGCATGTTCGGTAATGGTGAGGCGTCACGTGCGTATGGGTACCATATGCGCTCACGTGCACGTGGCCACGTGGGACGTGCAGGCGATCACGTGCGAATTAGGTGACTGTCTGACGATTCTGAAAGGTTAGGTTACTTACCCTGTCGACCTCAAGAGATCTCTGTTTGCCGTCAAGCGATTTTATTCATTCGAGTAAGAGATGGAGCTTAAGTGACCTTAATTAATCCCTTCATCTCAATGACGTATATTAGATATTTGATTCTAGCTGAAGACAAATGATCTTATTCAGATAATTTAACCCTCCCTAGCGATGGAATTGGTCTGGTCGTGACGATTGTTCCCATAATTATATGGGATGAAGAGGATAAGAAGGAGGAGGAGGAGATGGAAGAGGAGGAGGAGAAGGAAGGGGAGGAGGAGGAGGAGAAGGATGTGGAAGAGGAGGAGGAAGAGAAGGAGGAGGAGGAGAAGACAGAGGAGTAGGAATTCGAAGCACTGGGCTTGAAGATGTCTGAAGGGGCTGGCGGACATGACTTCAGGCAAAGGAATACTCTCGCGTACTCGTGTGTCTGGATGCTGCTGACGCTCCGAGATGAAGGTGATGATGATGATGATGATGATGATAATGATGCCGCTACTGACGATGTCGCGGACGTGTTGATGACGGCGGGAGGAGGGAGGAGGAGGGGGAGTTTGAGTGTGTTGCAAAGGGTAAAAGCAGCGTGGCAGTTCATTCCACTGAAGACGCCTCGGTTGGAGGAGGTGGAGGTGTGGGAGGAAGAGGAGGAGGGGAAAGAGAAACAGGAGCAAGAGGAGGAAGAGGAGGAGGAGGAGGAAGAGAATAAGGGGGAGGACGGGAGGCTAAATAGGAGGACGGAGAGAAGAAAAATGGGAAAAAGAAGGAAGGGAAGGAAGAGGAGGAGGAGGAGGAGGAAGGAATAGATGAGGAGGAAGAAAAAGAGGACGAGGAGGAAGAGGAAGAAGAGAGGGAGGAAGAAAAACAAAAGGAAGAAGAGGAGAAAGAGGAGAAAGAAGCAGAAGAAAGAGATGGAGAAGGGGAAGGAGAAAGAGAGTGAGAGTGAGAGTGACAGAAGGAAAAGAAGCAGGAGGAAGAGGAGGAGGAGCAGGAGGAAGAGGAGGAGGAGCAGGAGGAAGAGGAGGAGGAGGAGGAGGAGGAGGAGGAGGAGGAGAAAGAGAAGGAGAAGGAGGAGAGGAGGAGAAAGGCAGAGTGAATTGTAGTGTGTGTGTTTGTGGACAATACGAACTAGGAAGCTCGTAGAGGTCGAATGGTAAATGTATTCGAGGGCCCCGCCTGCTCCCAACAGAGTCCCTTGGGTCGTCGAGCCAAGCGGTGACGACACCAGCAAGACGATGAGGAGGGAGGAAGAGAGATGACAAGAGGAAGAAAGGAAGGAAGGAAGGAGAGGAAGGAAGAGGCAGCCGTAGTAGCATGAAAGATAAATAAATAGATAAACAGATAAGTATATATATATATATATATATATATATATATATATATATATATATATATATATATATATATATATATATAGATAGACAGATAGATATTTAAATAAGTAAGGAGAAGGAGGCAAAGAAGGCGGAGGAGGAAGAGAAGTAGGAAGAACAAATAGAAGAGGAGGAGGAGGAGGAGGAGGAGGAGGAGTAGGACGAGGAAGAGTAGTACGAGGAAGGACATTATGTTGTTGAAAAAGATAAGAGCCGTGACGGAGGCTAGAATGTCTCGTTGTTGATGGCATTGTTGATGGTGGCGGTGGTGGTGGTGGTGATAATCTTGGTCCTAGTGGTGGGAATGATGGTAGATGTTGATAACGATGGTGCTGGTGTTAGCAATGATAGTGGAGTTGGTGATAGTAAAGATGATGATGTTGTGGTGGATGGAATGAGGGTGTTGATAATGTAAATGGTGTTGGTGTTGGTGTTAGTGTTAGTGGGTGTGGTGGTGAGTGGTGATGACACTGGTGGTGGTGATAGTGGTGGCAGCGGTGGTGCCGAATGGTGGAAGCCGCAACAGTGGCAAATTACCCCAAGTCGATGACAACAATCTCCCAAGTAGCCACGTTGACAATTGTTGTCGGAGGAGAAGAGGAAGAGGAGAAGAGGAGGAGGAGGAGCAGGAGGAGGAAGAGGAGGAGGAGGAGGAAAACTGGGATGTCCGGCGGACGCGTCCTAATGATCATTTCCGTCTTCTTTTTTCTAAATTGTGTTGGAGAATTGTGTTGGCGTGTTGGAGAAATCTCTCAAGAGTTTTCCAGGAAACCCGATCCGGTAGCAGGAGGGAGGAAGAGATGGAGAAAAGAAAGACTGAGGAGAAAAAAAGAGAAAAAGAGGGAAGTGGAAGAAGAGAGAGGTGAGTGAATGGAGTTAGTGAATGAGTGAGACACACACACACACACACACACACACACACACACACACACACACACACACACATACAGAGAGAGAGAGAGAGAGAGAGAGAGAGAGAGAGAGAGAAATAGATAGATAGATAGATAGATAGATAGATAGATAAAGAGAGAGAGAGATAGAAAGGGAGAGAGAGAGATAGAGAGACAGAGATAGATAGAGCGAGAGAGGGAGAAGAGAGAGAGAGAGAGAGAGAGAGAGAGAGAGAGAGAGAGAGAGAGAGAGAGAGAGAGAGAGAGAGAGAGAGAGAGAGAGAGAGAGCGCGGGCGCGCGTGTCAAAACCAACACGTAGGCATCCATGGAAAAGATAGTCCGGAACTGTTTGCGTGCTTGGAATAACCAGGAACGCACAACAAAGAATATAAAATTGCGAATGATTTTGAAAAATACGAACGAAACTATTTGACACCACGATGCTGAGCAATGCGTGAATGACCTATGTTCAGATGATACGGTTATTTAAAAATAAATCATACATGCACGCACGCAGACAAATGTATATATATATATATATATATATATATATATATATATATATATATATATATATATATATATATGTGTGTGTGTGTGTGTGTGTGTGTGTGTGTGTGTGTGTGTGTATACATACACACACACACACACACACACACATATATATATATATATATATATATATATATATATTATAATGCATGTGGGTTTCTATCGATCAAGCAGTGTTATACAGGGGTCGTGATCGATAGAACCCCCCCCCACATACATATATATATATATATATATATATATATATATATATATATATATATATGATATATCACAATACATGTGGGTTTCTATCGATCACGACCCCTGTATAACACTGCTTGATGTTTACCAAAATAAAGGTCTACAAATGGGCTCACAGTGCTGCACGGATGAATAAACTCTTGAAGACTGTATCACTATCATTAACTCTTGAAGACTGTATCATCTTCATAGGTCTTCGCTTGTGTAAAAAATATTATTTATTCGATTTTATGAGGATTCTGGCAACAGGGTTATCGAGTTGTCTGAATGATTGTGGAAACCTTGAGAGGTTTTAAAATACTTTCTTCACAAGCTGTACCTCCGACGGGAGCCTCCTATGGCAGGGTCTTTCGAGGAAGGGGAAGGGGGGACGAAGGGGGATGGGGAGAGAGAGAGAGAGAGAGAGAGAGAGAGAGAGAGAGAGAGAGAGAGAGAGAGAGAGAGAGAGAGAGAGAGAGACAGAGAGAGAGAGGTATATACAGAGGGATATTTAGAGATAGATAGAGAGAAAGCGAAATGGAGACACACACACACACACACACACACAGAGAGAGAGAGAGAGAGAGAGAGAGAGAGAGAGAGAGAGAGAGAGAGAGAGAGAGAGAGAGAGAGAGAGAGAGAGAGCGAGAGTTATAAGGTCCCCCTATGTTGCTTGTTTATCTTTGTGGAGGTGGTTGGGGTAGTTAGGGTGGTTGACGTAGTGATGGTGCTGGCTGGGGTGATAGTGCGTGAATAGTAGTGGTTAGGGTTAATGGTAAGTGATGGGTGTTATTGGCTGTTGGTGTTATGTGGGTTAGTGTTGGTAGTGGTGGAAATGATAGTGATGTCAGTGATAACGGTAGTGTTGGTGGTTCTGTTTATGAAGATGGTGATAGAAATAATCATTTATAATGTTCATGACGGTGGTGGTGGTGGTAGTGGAGGCGGCAGTGGTGAATAGTGGTAGTAGTGGAATGGGTGGTGAGAAGTGGTGTTGAACATTGATATGTGAATGTACAAGTTACCACTTAATAACAAAATAAAGTCTAAAGATTGAAAAAAAAAATTGTTGATTCAGGAGGCCTTCTCCGTATATTGTTCTTGTTGGACGAGATTAAAGAATATTGACAATACCAACGCGTTGCCTGGGCGCTTTATGAAGTCGGCCGACTAACCTCTCCTTGGGAGTAGGACGAGCAGGAGGTGGAGGAGGAGGAGGAGGAGGAGGAGGAGGAGAAGGAGTAGGGGAGGGGAAGAGGCGGAGGAGGAGAATTCAGAGGACGAGGAGGAGGAGGACGAGGAGGAGGAGGAGGAGGAGGAAGGGGAGGAGGAGGAAGGGGAGGAGGAGGAGGAAGGGGAGGAGGAGGAGGAGGAGAATTCAGGAGGAGGAGGAGAATTCAGGAGGAGGAGGAGAATTCAGGAGGAGGAGGAGAATTCAGGAGGAGGAGGAGGAGGAGGAGGAGATTGAGGAGGAAGAGGAATCTCCCTCAGGCCAAGACAGGATAATTACGTAAAAAATCAATAGCTCGTTTATTTTTCTTGTAGGGCGGGCATCGAGTTTCCAGAGTGCGGTTGGCTACGGTCTATGTGTATGCGCACACGTGTTCCACTGCGGACACCCAAACCTGACCCATGCAATGCCAGAACTATGCTAAGCGCTTCCTGGCGTAAGCACCTCACTCTTTAACTCCAAAGGAATGTCACGAAGATGAATAAAATCGCCTGGCGGCAGTAATGACAAAAGAAGAAACGTCACTTCATTACGAAAATGGTTGACATTGACACACCGAGAACCACCCCCACGATTGAATAAAATCACCTAACGGCACTCAGAATAAGTGGATAGGTACAATCTGGCATGGCAGGGTAAAGGAGATGAAGGACCAGGGGTCCTTACCTGAAGAAAATCGCTTGGTAACGCACCAAGTCCGCTTGTAGGCCACAACCACAACAACAGAACCGCAACGCATACGCAAGGACATAAAGACTGGGATCTATGGAGCTCCGTGTTTCAGTATTCATGGAAAGCTTGCGCGGCTTGGTTTTGTATATACGCGTGCGCGCGCGTGTGTGTGTGTGTGTACGTGTGTACTCACGCACACATGTGCACATACGCCGGGAGATTCGCGGTGTACATAAAAGTACTTCAGGTTAAGTTCTGAAATTAATATTTTATTTGGAGATATTTGTGGTTTTCTATCGAGCGTGTTTATGTAGAATGTGAAGTTGGCTTTTCGGAGGTGGCTAAAGGTTTGTTTGGGCGTTATTTATATGTAGAAAGTTTCACCAATAATCTATATGGGATTGTTGACGTATAAAGACAAATGGACGGATACACACAAACCCACGAGGATGCACGCGCATACACATGTACACACACATAAAGTAGACAAACATGCTTATTACTTATACGCACACGCGCGTACACACACACACACACACATACACACACACACACAAACACATATATATGCACATACATACAAACACGCACACACACGCACACACGCACACGCACACACACACACAAACACACACACGCACACAAGCACACACACATTTATACACGTGCGCGCGTCACGTTTACGCTCTTTGCCTAAGCTCGGTAGACTAAAAAAAAAAAACATTGATTATTTTCATTAAAAAATTCCTTTTCCAACCTTCAAACACAAAACAACATGCATGCAAGCAAGCACCCACACACCCATACGCCTCACACCCGTACACCTGGTGGAGATATTTGCAAAGGAAAGATGTTCAACACCTTTGTGAGGTGTTAACACGTGTCCAGGATGTGTTTGGCTAGACGACACCGCGGCCAAGGAGGGGAATTGGGGGGAGGGGGAGAAGGGGGAGGGTTGGAGGTGGTGGAGGGAGAGTGGGAGAGTGGGAGGGGACGTGTGCTTCATCTATTGTGCAGGCCAGGCTGGGGGGCACAACGCTCGCCGTCCCTTCGGAGCCTACCTGGGTGGAGAGGTGGGAGGGGGGGGAGGAGAGGGCAAGGAGGCGTAGGAAGAAGGTAGAGAGAAGGAGGAGAGGGAGAGGGAGTAAGGAAGTGAGGAGGGGGTCGTGGAGAGTCAAGGTAGAATGGAGAGAGAGAGAGGGGAAAGGGAAGGGGAAAGGAGGTGAGGGGAGGGAGGGGAAGAGAAGTGGGGAAGAAATAGTTAAAGTGGAAAGAAGGGACAATGTAGAGGTAAGAAGGAGGAAGAGGAGGAAGAGGAAGAAGAGTTTAAAGAGAAGGAGGTGAAGGAGGAGGAGGAAGAGGAGGATAAAAAGAAGGAGACTTAAGAGGAGAGAGAGGAGGAGGACGAGGAGGGAGAGGAAGACAGGAGGAGGAAGAGGATGGGGCGAACAAGAGGGGAGACAGTCTACGTGTATAGACTTAAGGTGACAAGAGGGAAGGAAGGGAAGAGGGAAGAGGGGAGGGAGGAACGGAGGCATGAAGAAGAGGTAGAAAAGTGAGTGGGAAGAGGAAGAAAGGGGGAGAAATGAAAGAGGGAAAGGAGGGAGGGTATCAGGGCTGCTCGGAGGGGGGAATGGGGGGAATGGGGGGATTGCCATGACGAAAAGGAAAGGGATGGGGGAGGGGGGAGGTTGTTAGGAAGAGAGGGGGTGGAGGGGGAAAGGGAGAGGTAGGGGAGGAAAAGTGAGAGGAAGGGAAGGAGAAGAGGGGGGAAGGAGGAGAAGGAGGAGGAGGAGGAGAAAGAGAAGGAAGAGGAAGAAGAAGAGGAGGAGGGAGATGAAGAAGAGAAAAAGACAGATGAAGGGGAGGAGAAGGCAGAGGGAAGGAGGAGAAGGAAGATAAGGAAGAGGAAGAAGAAGACGAGGAGGAAGAAGAGGAAAAGAAGGAGTCGGGGTTAAGAGAGAAGATGAAAAGAAGATAGGAAGGGAGGAGGGATGGATGGAGAAGGTGGAGATTTTATTCGTTTGAGTGAAACCAATATAGTCATCAAAGGAGCTTTCAACATAGTGGCCTGCTTTATATATATTTTTTTCTTTTGGCTAAGAACAGACGATTTTTGGACCTGTAGGGAGAGTCGACTCAGGCCTGAAGGGGCCTCGATTGATTGGAAGAGGGAAGGGGAAGAGGGGAAGGGAAAGAGGGGAAGGGGAAGGGGAAGGGAAAGAGGGGAAGGGGAAGGGAAAGAGGGGAAGGGGAAGGGAAAGGGGAAGGGGAAGAGGGGTAGGGGAAGGGAAAGGGGAAGGGAAAGAGGGGAAGGGGAAGAGGGGTAGGGGAAGGGGAAGAAGGGAAAGGGAAGAGGGGATGGGGAAGGGGAAGAGGGGAAGGGAGTAGGAGGGAAGAAAGCTGGAATGTAACGGGGGTGGGGCACCTAAAGAGAAGAGGAGGAGAAAGGAGATAGGAGATGCAGGAACATTGAATAAGAAGACGAGGAAAGAGAGAAAGGGTGAAAAGAAGGAATAAAAGAGGGAGGAGAGGGGAGGGTGGGAAGGAGGAGGGGAAGAGATGGAGAGAAGAGGGACGGAACGAAGAAGGAGAAAGGGAGGAGAGGGAAGAAACAAAGGAAAAGAGAGAGAGAGAGAGAGAGAGAGAGAGAGAGAGAGAGAGAGAGAGAGAGAGAGAGAGAGAGAGAGAGAGAGAGAGAAAGGGAGCGGAGGGGAGAGAGGGAGAAGAGAAAGGAAGGACGGGAATAAAGAAGGTCGAAGAGATGAGAGAAAAGAGAAGAAGAGAAGAAGGGAAGTTGGAAAGAGAGAAGGGGGGGTGAGTGAGGAAGTAAGGGCGGAGACAGAGAAGGGAAGGCGGAAGGGGTGAGGACTTTTGAATGTGGTATGTTAAGTTTGGAGGTGTGGCAAAGGGGGGAGGAGGGAGAAGAGGGGGGGGGAGTATTGGGAGGACATGGGGGGAGGGAGACTGTTAACAGGGACGGAAATGAGGGTTGCCTTCTCAGGTTGTGGGGGCCGATGGAGTGGGGTGGGGGGGTGGGGGGATGAACAATGGAGCTGTTTGCTTAGCGAGAGGGGGGGAGAGGGGGTGGGCGGGGAGGGAGACTGTATAGGGGGTATCAGCGAGTATATGTCACCGGGCCCCTTACCACGTGCGAGTAATCTGTACAATGGTATCCAGCCCGTAAACCAAAGTGATTTTTGTTTTTAAGAATTTTGTTCTGGTTGCTGGAAAACGATTTTGGAAAACGATTTTATTACTAAATGGGAGGTATAGAGGTTCTTCTCAACTAATTGAAATGCTTGGTATATTTTATTCTGGCTAAGTTATTTTTCATCTCATACAAGGTCTATATTACTCTTGACTATACTGGCTGCCGCCGGGCGATTTTATTCAGGTAAGAGAAACCTCTATACACGGAAAGATTAAGCCTAGCATGATTAACCTCTTGAAACCTATATCCGAATCTTGTTCATTCTACCTATCGCCAGATGATTTTATTCAGTCAAGGAAGACCCTTATAGACATGAAGGGGTAAATAGGGTCAGGAGCCTACGCCAGGAGACGCGTACCTGCGGCCGAAGCCGTCACTTTTGCCCTATTATGCGCTTGGACTGTTGGGGCAGGTAACAGCCACTGCTGGGAATCGGAGAGGAGTGCGGGAACTCGAACACACAAGTGAGTGAATGCGAGTTCTAAACTAGTTATAACTTCTCTATACCTTCAGGTCAGAACTATAGCTTCCAATGCGAAGAACACAATTGCTGTTGCCGTGGTTAAACAAGTCATTTCCAGTCACTTGTTAAGGTCTTCTGGTGAACATGTGTTTGAATGAAAAAAAAAGTAAGTGAATAAATGATTAAACAAAATAAACAAGTAAATACATAAATAAATAAGAAAGCAGAGGCTGGGAATCAATGCTACACTATTTCAAATTCTTAATCACAAAAAAATTTCTTTGAATTTGATACCATGCTTATCACTTTAATTGCCGTAGGTTTCCTTAATATAGACTACCCTCATTCCTTTTTCTTTGTTAGTACTGCCACCACCTCCATGGCGACTACAATGGGTCTAGACATGGGGGTAACAAATGATAGCAGTCACGTAGTTATTCTGAAGGGACTGGAGGAGGAGCAAGAAGAGGGAGGAGGAGGAGGAGAAGGAGGAGGAGGAGGAAGAGGCGGAGGAGGACGAGGCGAAGGAGGAGGAAGAGAAGGAGGAAGAGGAGACGGAGGAAGAGGAGGAGGAGTAGGAGGCGGCGGGGGAGGAGGCGGAGGAGAAACAGACGGAGGAAGAGGGGGAGGAGTAGGAGTAAGAGGAGGCGAAGGAAGAGGAGGAGACTGAGGAAGAGGAAGAGGAGGAGGAGTAGGAGGCGGCGGGGGAGGAGGCGGAGGAGAAACAGACAGAGGAAGAGGGGGAGGAGGAGGAGGAGGAGTAAGAGGAGGAGGAGGAGGAGTAAGAGGAGGCGGAGGAGGAGGAGTAAGAGGAGGCGGAGGAGGAGTAAGAGGAGGGAGGTGGAGGAGGAATAAGAGAAGGCGGAGGAGGAGGAGTACGACAAGGACGAGGGCGACGATGAGGACGTGTGAAGGAAAGAAGTGCAAGGAAGTGAAGATGGAGGAGTGGAGTGGAGGAGGAGGAGGAGGAGGAGGAGGAGGAGGGGGAGGAGGAGGAGGAGGAGAAGACGAAGGGGGAATTGTCACAGTCTGCTGGTGAGCAGGTGACGGGAATGGGGGAATTCCTAATGGGTGCGTAGTGGCGCAGTGGGTAGAGTGCTAGGTTCACCCCTGTGAGTTATCGTTGTAGTAAATTACAGTTGTAGTGGTTAGGGACGCAGTCAACTGCTACAGTATGTTGTTAGTGACGGAACACGGTTGAAGAACAGAGCGAGTAGGTCTTTATTGATGAGGACCTTTTTAGTCCATGACAGGCTTGACTTCGCGTAAGGAAGAATCTATACATAAGCGTATCCGAACATGCATACATATGTACGTACGCATACATGTAAGTGTGTGTGTGTGTGTGTGTGTGTGTGTGTGTGTGTGTGTGTGTGTGTGTGTGTGTGTGTGTGTGTGTGTGTGTGTGTGTGTGTGTGTGTGTGTGTGTGTGTGTGTGTGTGTGTGTGTGTGTGTGTGTGTGTGTGTGTGTGTGTGTGTGTGTGTGTGTGTGTGTGTGTGTGTGTGTGCGCACGCGCGCACCACAAAGGTCCTTAGGAGAGTCACTAAGTTTTCTGGAAGAAGATAAATTGGATCATTATGAAGAATTCCCTCCCTCATCTTCGAGAATTAACAGATGATCAATGTCCTCCCCACATTTTTTTTGTAAAGAATGCCGCCCCCTCACATACAGTATCTTAGAGATTTTGTTTTATTTCTTCCAATTCTACGTTACTTAACCTAACCTAACCTAGCTTAGCCTAACCTAATCTAACCTAACCCAGGCTAACCTAACTTATTCTGTACGGTCCTAATCTAGCCAAACCTAACCTAACCAAACAATTTCCTTGCAAAGCTCGTTCAATATGAACAGTTTTCCTCCACCCCACACCATCACAGCTGTGTTGGGGAGGAGGAGAACTGTTCAAATGATCTAAAGATTTTAACACATGGAAAAGTGTGAGAGATGAGTCGTGGCTGCCGGCGACATGAAAGCTAAATTAAGAATTCGCGGCGACCACGGGAGTTGAATGATGTCCATGCTGGGAGTGTTGTCAAGTGACAACGTTGTCAGCGAGGGTGTAGTTAACGGCAGTTTCAGGTAGACTCGATGACAGGGGTGGTGGCAATTCGCACGTCGTTATGGCAAATGCGATGCCAATTATCGCGGACTGCACGCGTTCTGGACGACGCCCACCACCGCCCACTGATGACGTCACTGCCACCACCACAGCCACCAACACCATGTCAACTAGACATACTCCCTTCTCCCCTCTGCCTCCGCTCCACGTCTTTATCGTCATCGTCATCACTTAGTCTTCTGCCTTATCACCACAGCCAACTCACACCAACCCCACCGTCAACACAGTCCCCCACAGAGTTAACTAAATATTTTCCTCTCGCTACCTCCTACTCTTCTTCCGCGTCTTAATCCTCATAGTTATCTCTTCTTATTCTAACATCCACCACCAACAACAACAACAATAACAACAACAGTAATAACAACCGCAACATCATACATTTTCCTCACCCTTATCTCCCAGTCCTCTTCTTCCTCGTCCTCTTCATCACCACCACGATTTATCGTATCATAATCATTACTTTTACACAAAACACCAACCAATACTCCTCCGTCTCCACTTCTACTTGCTGCTTCTCCTCCTCCTCCTCCTCCTCCTCCTCCTCCTCCTCTCGCTCATCTTAACTCTCCTCCGGCTTCGGCTTAATCTGAATATGTTAATGATGGTTAGCGCCCCCCACCTTCTCTTCACCCTAGCTTCATGAAGTAAGAGGACTTAATATTGTAATCTTTGACCTGAACACGGACGTGGTACTGGTTCGTAATCAATGGCCAGGCCCTCCTCCGCCCATCAACGTGTCTTCGTCATTAACATTAAACTCTGTAATTATATGGACACTAAATATACATGCACGCTCATGCAGACGCACAACACATAAACGCACACACGCACACACATAGACGCATTCACGCACGCACACATGCATACGCACTACACACACGCGCGCGCGCATCTGACAAACATATCAGTAAGATTGTGTGGAGGCATATGGATTGCTGAAGAACATAAAGGCGACTTTTCAATACATGGGTGAAGAGATAAAGGACAGATCACAGACCTTAATCCATCCTTGATTGAAAAATTCAGTAGTGGAAAGGTCACCACACAAAGTGAAATATACAAAAGAGTAACCAAAATAAATTCCAGTCTTGTCAATAAGTCGCCCATGGAAAGACTAGCAGCTTTCGCTTGAAGATCAGGGAGAGAGTATTTGGCTGCACGGTTCATATCGCTGAAGGAGCTGGACAAAACTAAGAAAACATATTGAAAATGATCACATGTTTGAAGAAGGTGAAAAATAAAAACATATGGAACTGATGCGTAGGCTGCTGGAATAGTCAAAGCTGGAACCATACATGAATTCAAAATGAGGTGCGATTATTGGAGAATAAGAGATAGAAGCTCACAAGCCTAAGTACCTTCCTGAATACTGCAATTAGGCAAGTATAATTAGGTGAACACACACGCACTTTCATACAGTGAAGGGACAGTGGTGGTCTGTAATGGCCGTAGTAATAGTTATTATCAATACAACCTTTATTACAATCACTACATTTTATTTCTTTGCTGTTATTACAACTGTGACTCCTGTTCTTCCTAAACTTAAACGCGTTTTCCACTTTTTTGGAACTGTGATGAAAGCAGGCTGGTTGATTCTCATCACAAACCCCAACAATATTCATCACCACCACTACTGCCATAACTACCACCACATCTAAAACTACTACTACCATCACCATGCTACTATTACTACTGGTACTACTACTATTGATACTATATATCCTTAAAGTTCTGTAGCGTATCTTCTGTGTATGAATAATAGATATAGACTATCCCTTGCCTAACTATCATGCAACTACTATTAATCATAACAATAGTATAACTACAACAAATACTGCTATTCCTCTCTACAACGCGTCTCCTTCCTAAATAGTTAACACCAACAATGACTATCTTTACTATCATGCTACTACGACCACCCCTGGCACCGTAAGTCACTGGACCCATCATTGGCACTCGCGACTGGCACTGTGTCGTGGAGGAGGAGGAGGAGAAGGAGAAGGGGAGCCATATACGGTGTCATAAACGGACTCCGGGCGTAGACGAGCTCCCATTTGTATCAATATCTCAGCAGGCAGCAGTTTCCCGAACTCGCGATGAGGGCACCGAAGTACCCTGTTGCATTCATCACCCGCTAAATAACACTAATCATAACCTCACAAGGCTCACTTACCCACTCCACCAGATGTACATATACATATACATTTGTGTGTGTACTGTGTATATATATATATATATATATATATATATATATATATATATATTTACACACACACACACACACACACACACACACACACACACACACACACACATATATATATATATATATATATATATATATATATATATATATATATATCTATATATATGTATATGTATATATATATATATATATAAAAATGGTGTCTCATCATATGAAAATGGCAGACAGATGAGTTCCGGCCACCGACCCCATCCGTGTCCGTCCGGGCGCAGGAGGCCATACATCATCATTCCGGTGAGTTATCATCCGACATTAATAAACCCTTTTATCAATCTCGGGGCCACCCACGACCTGAATGAAGCCCTCTGGACTCCAGCCAGAATAAAATCTGTCAAGAAAGCCATAAGGGTGATATGGTCAATCGATCAAAAGGTTTTAAGACCTCCACACGCTTTCGGTGTCATTTATTTTATTCTAGTTGTCGTCAGGCGATTTTATTCAGTTGAGGGTGTAATCCTTGTGAAGGGATTAGAGGATATGTCACTTATGTTTACGGTTTCCTCTCCTTATCCTCTTCCTCCTCTTCTTCCTCTTCCCCTTCCCCCTCCTCCCCTTCCTCATCTTCTTCCTCTTCCTTCTCCTCTTCCTCTCACTCCTCCTCCTCTTCCTCCTCCTTCTCCTCTTCCTCTCACTCCTCCTCCTCTTCCTCTCACTCCTCCTCCTCTTCCTCCTACTCCTCCTCCTCTTCCTCCTACTCCTCTTCCTCTTCCTCCTCCTCCTCCTACCACATCCCAGATTCCAAGTATGCTTACTGACTACCAGACCGACAGAACGGCCAAGAGCAACACCGCACTATACTTACTATCGCCTTTCGCCGCGGACTGCGAGCGCATCTCAGACTCATCTGCAAAAAGAAAATTAAAGTCAGTTAAGATCAAAACAAGCTCAGGGTTGGGTATGAAATACAATCAACTCCCCCATCCACCCCCACCCCCCCCGCCCAGCGCCCTGGCGTGGGGAACCGGTGCAATATCGATTCACCCGTTGGGGACCGTTCCCGGTAGTCCAAGGTCCAGTTGGGATACTACGACGACCAGCCAGTGAGATAATGACTATTGTCTGCGCCTTAAAGAAAAAATGAATTGTTGTGTGCTGCTTTGATTTATATGTATTAAGAACAGCTGCGATCTGGAGCCAAAATATAAGAAGGGGGGGGGAAATGAAAATTTGCGAATGAAGTTTTTATTTTACAAGAACAGACAACTTTTCTATTTACTTTATATATATATATATATATATATATATATATATATATATATATATATATATATATATATATATATATATATATTCTTTTTTTTCTTGTTAGTGTCTTGAACAGAAGGACCTGGTTGAGTAAAAGTATTTACACATGTACATATATGTATGAGTATATGCACTGTATTTTTTCCTTTAATCATATGAATGAAAAGTTAATCTATATATAAACACACATGTACACATGCATATAGGTGTACCTGTATGGATGTGATTACATATGTATGTATGTATGCATGTATGTATGTATGTATGTATGTATGTATGTGTGTATGCATGTATACATGTACAGTATGTATGTATGCATGTATCCGAGTGTGTGTGTGTGTGTGTGTGTGTGTGTGTGTGTGTGTGTGTGTGTGTGCGTGCGTGTGTGTAACTGTGTGCATAGTAGCGTATGTTAGTACATAAAATCACACAGACACACACACACACACACACACACACACACACACACACACACACACACACAGACGCACACGCGCGCACAACTTCACCAATACAAATGACACCCATTCCCATGTGTAAGCCAAAGTGGTGTCAGGGCTTTTACCAGCTGACAACAACATCTCTGGCGAATAAATCTCCACCTTCGACCTCACAAATTCGTCAATGCCAACAAACCAGCTCCACCGCTTCTATGTTTGTTTGACGTGTCAGCGCTCTAGTCATCCAAACACAGGCACTTGTAAAAAAATCTTGGTGGTCCAAATACGCACGAAAAAAAAAAAAAAAAAAAAAAAAAAAAAAAAAAGACCTTCTCGCGCGGACCCCACCAGATGAACGTCGACAAGTTACCCTGAAGACGTGGCGACCATTTTCCTGTCCTCTGAGACTTTGGTCCGCATCCTTCCCAGTACAAAATAGCTTTGCTAAGGCATCTATTCACTCCTACACATTTTCCAGAACACAGAATAAATAGATATATACATAAATAAATAAACAAACAAATAAGTAGATAAACATTTATGAATCAAAAACAAACAAAATATAGTTTAACAAAACCAATAACAATATAAAAATAAATAGAAAATAAACAACAAATAATTATATAAGCGAATGATAAAAAATTATGATAATACCAACGGACTAGAAAATAAGTAAAAAACAGATAGCTGCAGACAACACAAACCGGTGCTTGTGGCACCCCCCTCCTCCTCCTCCTCCTCCTCCTCCCAGGC
>NC_134779.1:45315690-45325690 GCF_046742065.1 Oratosquilla oratoria | reverse complement strand
CGATAGCATCGACGGGGGAAGGGACAAGGAAGAGGAGTGGTGGCGGTGACGACAGCGGTGGAGGAAGTCGGGAAAGAGGAGGAGGAGGAGGAGGAGGAGAAGGAAGAAGTAGTGGTGGTGATGGTGATGCTGGTGATGGTGGTGGAGGTGATGATGATGATGATGATGATGATGATGATGATGATGATGATGATGATGATGATGATGATGATGATGATGATGATGATGATGATGATGATGATGATGATGATGATGATGATGATGATGATGACGACGACGACGACGACGACGACGACGACGACGACGACGGTAGTGGTGGTTGTCGTCGTGTCGTCGTCCTGGTGATGGCGGTGATGGTGGTAGTTTTAGTGTTGTTGTTGGTAGTGACAACATGAATTGTTTAGATCGCAAGGCTGAACTTGCGATACCAGAAGTAATGGGAGCTGTGAAGCACGCCTTCAAATACACAAGCAGTTGGCAACACATTATCAGTGTCATTGAGATTCCGTTTACATTTTTCTTTTTTTCTTTTTTTATCTCCAGCAATGATACAGGAACGTCGTACACATTGCTTTTGAGTTTATGTACTTGTGGCGAATTTATCATTAAATATCAAAAACAAAAATAGATAAATAAATGAATATATAAATAAATAAACATGTAAGTAAATGCTAGATAGGTTTCTGGCTACGTTCGCAGAACTTTTATTTTCGAATACTAACGAATTTAATCCAAGGGCTTTCAGAACACCAACTGAATGTTCTATGCTTAACACATCCTCATTGTCTAAATGTTATAAGAACCGCAACTCTCGCCAATAGCACAGGGCCCTCACTGCCAACATCGTCGTGGAACTCGATGACAACCCCAGTACTACAAACATAAGTCGCCGCGTATCAATTATTGGCACCAAGAGGCCAATGGATGCCAACAGTGACGGTGTTGGCACAGAATGCGAGCTGACAACATGAGCGTGGCACCTCTGTAAACGCGATGCTACCAACATAGACTAATCGAGGCACTCTAGCGGACACAACTCCGCCAACATTGTTGTGCCAACACTGTTGTCACCACCGCGTTCCGTTTTCTGCTCGTTTTATCACGTCCTAGCCCGTTTTCGTTGTCTCTACCCATTCCTTTCATCTATCCTCCTCACTTCTTTCCCCCACTCTCTCAATCTACCCCATTTTCTCCCCCACCCACATTATCATGTACCTTCCCCATCCACTCTCACTTCCTCAATCTCTCTCCATGTTCTCAATCTATCCCCAATTCTTCCCCCTTAACCCTATCAACCCGCTCTCCCCATAAATCCCATACTGTAACTGTTCTCACCATCCCCATTCCCCTAACTACTCCCCAATCTACCTTATCCACCAGACCTTCCTCCCCATTCTTGCCTTATCACACTTCCCTTTCCTTTTCCCTCTACCTCCCTTCTCCCTCATGACACACTACTAACCCTCCCACCGTACTCTCAATCTACCTCCTATTCCTTTCCCTCCCAGTTACTCCCCTCCACATCGCTTCCTCCAACCTACTTTATTCTCATTTCTTCCTCCATAATTACAGCTTTCCTCGTGTATTAGCACCCTCCCGCTATCGCCCACTTGAACTCCTTCCTCTAACTTACAACTCTCCTCATCCTAGTTCTTCTATGAATCTATTTCCTCTAGATCTGCGGACCGGACGTGGAAATGGGTAATCGGAATATCGGATGATCGGATTGGTTGATCGGAAGATCGAATGATCAGGAACACGATGATTGGCCAATAAACTGATATCGGAATTCGGAATATCGGATGATCGGATCGGAAGATCGAGTGATCAGGAACACGATGATTGACCGATAAACTGATATCGGAAGTATCGGAATATAGGATGATCGGATCGAATGATCGGATCGGAAGATCGAGTGATAAGGAACACACGATGATTGGCCAATAAACTGATATCGGAAGTCGGAATACAGGATGATCGGATCGGAAGATCGAATGATCAGGAACACGATGATTGGCCGATAAACTGATATCGGAAGTATCGAAACACTCCACACAATGGATATCGCAGCTTTAGTTATGCTTCAGGCCATCGACCTACATTGAGCGACAAGAGCTTTTCAAATACAAAAATAAATCAGGATCTAGACGAGTTTCCACTTGTTTATAATTCTTGTGTTTCATTTGGAGACATTTCCCGACTTTTCGAACGTCTTGAGCGAGAAGGAAAAATCAGATAATCCCAATTTTTACATTGAAACTCGTTGTTCGGAGAAAATCGGGAAAATATCGAGAAAAAAAAATCGGAAAGCATCGAATTTCCGATATCACAATACTACTTTCCCCCTCCCCCTCCCACATCCTCCTCCCCAGTTTTCCTCTTCCCTTTCCCTCCCAAAGGTAAAGGCACTCTCACTGTTTTTCCTTATTTACTTCAGTTATTGGCCTACCTTCCTTGTTTTACACGAATTTCCCTTCCTCCACCCTATCTACAATCTCCTTGTCCCTTTCCCCCCATAAATGGTAGTATCTCCCAAACTGGCCTCTTGATCTACCATCTTCATTCTACCTCCTCGATGCATCTATTCCCCCCATCCTATCTCCCTTTCCCTCCATAAGTGGAGATAAACTCCCCCAACCATCCCATTTCTCCCCGCCTTCACCCTAAATCCTTCACTGCGCATGCCTGGCGTTGGACCGACTCCGTGCGGGAATGTGCATGGGGCCAACTTTATGCGCAGACCACAAAATCTATGTTTATGCGCAGACCGCGCGCGGTTTTTGCCCCGTGAATCTGGGATGCGGTTAGACTACACTTTTTTTTTTTTTTTTTTTTTTTTACAGCACCAACCACTGAGCATGGCCGATCGAGGAATTTTATGGTGTCCAGAACAATTCAGAAACGAACGAAATAATTCGGAAATAAAACGAGATAGTTAACATTAAACAAGTTAGCATATGCCAAACATGACAACAAAAGTGGTCATTTATAAGCATGACTGCTTAGACTATATTACAACAACAAAATTGACCGCATGCTTATTATGAATTATACAGTACATATTCAGTCCACTATCGAGTATCCTCGGTAACTCTACACTGACCGAAACCATCTGAAACCCCAGACGAATTAATTCGGCAACGTAAACATCAAAGAATAAAACCCAACTCAACGTGAACATTTCTCAATCGAAGCCCCTCCTCAGACCATACTACAAATAGAACCTGGCATAATTTCCTTCTATTGGGAACCGTAGGTAACCCTGAGAAATAGGGAGGGGGTGGTTGGGAGTGGGAGGAACGGGGAACTCAAGCCCGTACAGCTGTCTCTGCAAGGGCATAAACAGCTGCGAGTCCTTTGTCTCCAGCTGTACGTGGCTGTGTTCGAGGGCACATCGAGACAATATCAATAACACATTGACAGGTACGAAACACACTCACGGACAAAATCATCATACTCTCTCTGTACTGAATGATACTTTTCTTTCAATTTAACTACCGCCAGGCGATTTTATTCAACTTGGGACGAGACAGGGGTTTCAATTGCTCAAGGTCTCATTGATTCCAATTTCTGACCTTCATTTGAATAAAATCGCCTAATGGCAGTCAGAACAAAATATGTGAAGAGTCAGAACAGCAAAGACGGTGAAATTTTAATCTGGAGTAATAAAATCGAACAACGGCAGTTATAACAATGCCTCTAAAGTGTGCCATCATGCCTAAGGGATAAACACTTGTATATTAGACACATCGCCCAGTACCCTATGGTCACCATGTGCCTTCAGTGCCCTAAGGACATAAAGGATTACAAAGGATTACAAAGTCGGAGCATGCCGACAGGAGACCTTTTGGTCCATAACTAGGTCGGATGCGAAAAAAATATATAAATGATAAAAAAATAGATGAAATAAAATAAAAATTATAATAATATAAATAATAATAAATAAAATAAATAATACATAGAGTTAAATGATAAACAAACAGGTAAATAGTAAATAATAATAAACTAACAAATAGTAATAAATGGAAATCAAGCAAATAATGAATAAACAGACAAATAATAACAAACAAATAATCAAATGATATAAAATAAAACATTCATGTAGCGTCTCTAAGCCTTTATGACGTCACAGTACTGGCGTAGTACTCGTGACGTTACAAGGACAAGGACATCACAAATGTGACACAAAATAACAATGACGTTACACGTGACGTTTTAAGAACTGATGTCAAATTTGTAAGATAAGAATATACGGAAAAGGGAAGTATTTTGGGAGTGTGTGGGAGTGAGGTGGGATGGGGGGGACAGACAGAGGGAGTTTATGTAGGAGTGCGTAGTGGAAGTGAGAGATGTGGAGGGTTAAGGATTGCAAATCAGAGTGCGTAACGATTGGAGTGGCGTGAAAGAGGAGAAGGAAGAGGAGGTGAGGAGGAGGAGGAGGAGGAAGAGAAGGAAGAGGAGGATGAGGAAGTGAAGGAGGAGGAGGAAGAGAAGGAGGAGGAGGAGGAGGCGTAGAAGGAGAAGCATCAGCAGGAGCAGTACGGGTAAGTGGAGTGGGGAAGGAGAATTAGAAAGAGGTGGACTAGTGGAAGAAGAGAAGATAAAGTGAAAGACGAAGAGGAAGAAGAGAAGATAAAGTGAAAGACAAAGAGGAAGAAGAGAAGATGAAGTGAAAGACAAAGAGGAAGAAGAGAAGATAAAGTGAAAGGCAAAGAGGAAGAAGAGAAGATAAAGTGAAAGACAAAGAGGAAGAAGAGAAGATAAAGTGAAAGGCAAAGAGGAAGAAGAGAAGATAAAGTGAAAGACAAAGAGGAAGAAGAGAAATGTGAGAAGGGGAAGAAGAGGAGGAGGAGGAGGAGGAGGAAGAGGAGGAGTAGGAGTAGGTGCACGTGTAGGAGTAGGAACATAAGTAACAGTAGGAGTAGGAGAACTGAAAGTAGGAGTAGAAGAAGTAGGAGGAGGAGAATAAACAGAAGCAGGAATAGAAGTAGAAAGCAAAGGATGGAAAAAAGTAAAAGGAAGAGTAGTAAGAGAAAGGGGAGGAAGAAGAGAGAGAGAAAAATATAGGAAAAAGAAGAAGAGTTTGAGGAAAAGATAGGGACGACAGATAACGGGGAGGTGGAAAAAATATGGCAGAGAAGGTAGTGGAAGTACTGGTGGTGATATGGTGGACGCTGGGTGGAGAAAGGGGGTGGTGGAGATGGTGCCAAAGAGGGGGGAGAGAGGGGGAAAAGAGAGAGAGAGAGAGAGAGAGAGAGAGAGAGAGAGAGAGAGAGAGAGAGAGAGAGAGAGAGAGAGAGAGAGAGAGACAGACAGACAGAGAGAAAGGGAGGGAGGGAGAGAGAGTGGGAGAGAGAGTAGGAGAAAGAGAGAGTGGGAGAAAGAGTGAGGGAGAGAGAGCGACAGGGAGGGATAGAGAGGGATAAAGTGGGAGAGACAGAGACAGAGACAGAGAGAGAGAGACAGGGAAAGAGAGGGACAGGGGAGGATAGAGAAGGATAGAAAGGGACAGAGATAGAGACAGAGACAGAGACAGAGAGAGAGAGAGAGAGAGAGAGAGAGAGAGAGAGAGAGAGAGAAAGAGAGAGAGAGAGAGAGGGGGGGAAGAGGAGGTGGCGGTGGGGAAGGGGAGGAGAAATATCTCGGTTCACAATGCTCTACACATTAATAGTCAAAACAGTACGTCCGTACTAATCAACGCATTAGCAGTCACAGTCACACATTCAAA
Source organism: Oratosquilla oratoria (assembly GCF_046742065.1). Lineage (NCBI taxonomy): Eukaryota > Metazoa > Arthropoda > Malacostraca > Stomatopoda > Squillidae > Oratosquilla > Oratosquilla oratoria. The sequence continues at coordinate 45,319,962 of NC_134779.1, read as the reverse complement.
CACCTTTTTCAAATCCACGAACTCCAGATTAAAAAAAAAAATTCCAAATGAAATCTCATTGCAGGAACGTCGTTTTCCAATATCCGTACGACTCAAAAAACCAAGAAAAAAAAAAAAAAGATGAAACAAGAGAGAAAAAAAAAAACAGGGAGGGGACAGGCCTCATAGAGAACGATGTATTTTGCATATGAGCGATCATTTTCGACATATGTCTAAGCCACTGCGTCCTGTGTCGTGACTAGACACGGCTTGTTCTAATTATCATCGTCCCTTCTCTTCCTTCCCGTTTTACCCACAGATGGGACGAGCTTCCCCCCACGAAGCTTCCAGATTCCTCTGCAGCACGTACACGGTCACAGACCTTACCGTCCCTTTAATGTGATCAGTCCTTGTTTATGTGCATATCCCGTTACGGGGAGCATACCTGCCCCCAAACATTCCTCTTTCCACGAAACCAAATACCAATACTTCCCCTTATTCGGAATTCAAATTCCAAAAACCTCTACTATTCGGAACGCTTTCCAGACATACATCTGACCATTAGGAATGAGAAAGAGAAGAAGGAACGAAGCAAAAAATGCAAATGTAAAAAGAGGAAATGAAAAAAAAAATCTAAAAAAAAAAAAAAAAAAAAATACGCAGGAGAGAAAAAAAAAACTGTTGAGCGTTACGTAGGTAGGAAAATACCCTGACAAACGAAGCTTCCCCACCCCCTCCACCTCCACTCCAACCCCTTTACCGCCCCCCTCCCCCCCCCTCGGGGGTCAAAATTCAATAAAGAATTAAAAGTCCCCTGCCATCCCTCTGAGCCAAAATTCTAAAACTTTCAATCGAGCTGGTGGGAGGGAAGGCCGGATGGGAGGGGGGGGGACTTCCCCATTGAATTAAATCGCCCGACGGCAAACAAAATAAAATATTTCAAGAACACCCCTTGTCGGAACCTTTTCAGTTCTTTCAGATCAGGGACCCCCTTCGATCGAGACCCCATCTATAATGAAATCGCACAGAGACTCCCACCATATCTATACAATGAGGCACGGTCCTGATGGGATAGTGACAGGTGACTTCATTCAGGTGAACGGGAGCCACCGTATTGAAAGTGTAGAGGAAAACCCGGCTCCGATCCCTCCGGCAGAAGAATAACCAGAAGTCTTCTGGATCCTGTTAATACCTTAAACACGGTAACGTGCATTATACATTTCATTTTCAATAAAACATCTCGTTTTACACGTTTTAATAGGGCGGACCCAAGCTTGAAACACGCTCCTACCGATCGAGACCCACTTCAGGACGGATTGTGATCCCTTTAGATGGATTAAATCACCTGTCTTTATCCGGATTAAAGATTACGAGGTTACGTCACCGCATTGACGGGGTTGAATGGTCCGCGGGTGGAGATCGCGTGCAACGGGTTGATTCATCACAGCTCAACTTCGCAAGTCGGGTCGCTTGCGTTGTGTACACATTAACCGGCTACCGGACGGGTACTGCCTCTGCTCTTGCTGTTTGCTTCCTTCTCCCCCCCTCCCCCACCGCACCCACATAACCCCCTCACACACACTTCCGCACACAGGTATACTTGTTATTTTGTTTTGACAGACGTTTAGAACGACTGCGTGAAGTAGCGTGTTCTATACCTTTGGTGGTAACGGAGTTGGAACGATCTGCAAAACACTCTGTACCGAGGTAGGGGTGTGTATGTGTATGTGTGTGTATGTGTGTGTGTGTGTGTGTGTGTGTGTGTGTGTGTGTGTGTGTGTGTGTGTGTGTGTGTGTGTGTGTGTGTAATATATATATATATATATATATATATACATACATGATCGTTTACATATTCGATAACAAGGAATATACAGAGAAGCTGTATTACCCAAAGCTGATAGGAAAGAAGGTACAAGGAGAGGCAAGGAATATGCAAGAAGCGGGCAAGGGACTAGATATAAATCTAAAACTCAATAAATGTTGAACAACTAAATGACGAGCGTGGTTCAGGGCAATGAAACTGTCAATAAACGTGTGAGCATGTGTGTGCGTATATGTACGTGTGTGTGTGTGTGTGTGTGTGTGTGTGTGTGTGTGTGTGTGTGTGTGTGTGTGTGTGTGTGTGTGTGTGTGTGTGTGTGTGAGAGAGAGAGAGAGAGAGAGAGAGAGAGAGAGAGAGAGAGAGAGAGAGAGAGAGAGAGAGAGAGAGAGAGAGAGAGATACATAGAGACAGACAGACAGAGAGATAGAGTGAGAGAAGGAGAGAGACAGAGAGAGAGAGAGAGAGAGAGAGAGAGAGAGAGAGAGAGAGAGAGAGAGAGAGAGAGAGCGTGCTCGTAAACCGCAGCAAGCCATAGACAGCACGAAACCTACATCGCCAACACAAATCCCAAATTGCTGCAATTCCCGCTGCCATTACGAACACGACAACCTCATCACTAGTACTACTCTGCTGGGCACTAGCACGACTCTGGCTAGCTCAACAATACTACAACTAATACACCTTGTAGCTGTAGTTGTGCAGTTGACTGAAACTGTAGTTTATGTTGGTGTAGATGGAACTCAATTAGCTCACCTGTCACCTATATGTGTTAATATATTTATAATAATGATGATATGAACAACAATATCAGTAATGAAACAATGTAATGAGATAATCAAAATGAAAGAGGAATAACAAAATAAATTCGAATAAACATTAATATCAGTAAATAATAACAAAAAACTAACACGCCATACGTCTCACATTCGATACACATGATTGGTAATCACCCAACCGAAACCACGATTTTTTCCCACCACCACGGTTTTATCTACACCCACAATAACCCACCAATCACATGAGTCGAGACATGTGGGAGGGCGTGGCTTACCCCCTTATATAACTAAGGTAAACAACTGTTCATTTATACGCTTCTGCTGCTGACGCTCTAGCCATGCCTTTCACTCACTAGTCTGCCACACGTCACTGTATTCAACTAACTTGATCTACAAGCCCCGCCCCCTGATGGGATCAGTGATCGGTAACAGTGTCTTGGATATACTAGGGGAATATATCAACCCTTTGACTACCCAAAGTCTATTAATAACTTTTATCCTGGCTGCTGCCAGGTAATTTTATTCAGTTGAAGGGAAGTCTTCGATAGACGAGAAGTTAGCCAGTTTAGGCCAGAGGCCTTTCAGAGTTGGACGAAGAATTTTTCTTTTAGTCAGTAGACAAAAATAAAATGATCACTGGGGTTTAATTAGCTAATCAAGATATCTTTTTCCCTCCACACCCAAGAAACTTAAAAATGTATACAGTCTGTCTGGTTTTGGCCAGACAATCTCTATCACCTCATCAAGTTTTAAGACTTTCAGTATTTGTCCTAGCTGCCTAGGACTGATTTTAATCAGATAAAAAAAAAAAAAAACAATCCACAATTTTAACAGTAACACTAGATTTTGGATTTCTAGTATTTGCTTTAGCTGCTGCCAATGGTTCTAACCTTGACAGTTTTATAAATTTATTTACTCAAGCTACCATTACCAGGTAATTTTATTCAACTTATGAAACACTTGTTTCCGCAAGGGAAGGGTTAAGACAGGGCGGAGGAACATTTGCGAAGTCTCCGAAGTACTCTTGGTGCCTCAATGAAGGTACTCAGTTCGGCGGTGGGGTGTCTTCCGTGCACAGAGTTTTAATGAAGTCTAAGGTTCTTATCGACACAGATAACAACGTTAATTGTGCGGAGGTCGATAAGGCAACCAGCGAGTAGACGCTCTGCCTCTGTTACATGTGTTTTATTAAAGAGATAAAAGCATTCTTCAGCTGGGCACTTTGACTTCCAAGTGGCAGGTTCTTCCGTTCTCATCGTCTTGGAGTGGTCTTCTGCGAGTATTACGATTTTCTTCTTTTGGAGGAGGAGGAGGAGGAGGAGGGGAGGAGGAAGAGGAAGAAGAGGAAATAGTAGTGGTTTTTATTATCATTATCATAATGATCATTATTGTTATAATCATTATTATCATTATCGCTATTATTATGATTAATATATTATTTTTGTCATCACTAATCACTTACCATTACTATTATTATTACTATTATTACTAGTATTAATTATTATTATTATTATAGCTATTATCATTATTTATTATTATTATTACTATTATTATTATTATTATTATTGCTATTATCATTATCGTTGTCAATCAGCATTACTCATATTATCATTGTTACCATTACTCTTATTATCATTATTATTATCATTACCCTTTTTACTTCTGGTTTTAACATTTTCCTTTGACAACACT
>NC_134779.1:45300690-45310690 GCF_046742065.1 Oratosquilla oratoria | reverse complement strand
AGGGGGGGAGAGAGAGAGAGAGAGAGAGAGAGAGAGAGAGAGAGAGAGAGAGAGAGAGAGAGAGAGAGAGAGAGAGAGAGAGAGAGAGAGAGAGAGAGAGAGAGGGAGAGACAGGGGGAAAGGGAGAGGGGTATAGGGGGGGAGAGAGAGAGAGAGAGAGAGAGAGAGAGAGAGAGAGAGAGAGAGAGAGAGAGAGAGAGAGAGAGAGGGGGGGGTGGGGGGAGAGGGAGGGGGAGAGGAAGAGAGAGAGAGAGAGGAAGAGAGAGAGAGAGAGAGAGAGAGAGAGAGAGAGAGAGAGAGAGAGAGAGAGAGAGAGAGAGAGAGAGAAGCCATACGCGGCACCAATGGGCAACCAGAGAAAACTGGTTAAGCACATAGATGGAGAGAAAGCCAGAGGAAGAAAAAAGGGGAGAGAGAGAAAAAAAAGAGAAAAAGAGAGAAGAACACATCTGGACGAGGACTGGTTTCGTGCAGTACAGTGTGCCATATAAATCCAGCCTAAATTATCGTCCATTATAACCAGTTTCTCTCTCTCTCTCTCTCTCTTTCTCCCCCTTTTCTCTCTCTCTCTCTCTCTCTCTCTCTCTCTCTCTCTCTCTCTCTCTCTCTCTTCTTTGTGCCTTGATGAAACGGCGCTTTCAAAGATCCCCAGCCCTGGGCGCCTGTATTGATTGAGCGTTGCAAATGGACAGTTGATGTTGTGCATTTGCAAAAGACAGAGTTTATAAATGCACATGTTGACTCCTAAGCCAGCCACGTGTCTGTTTGTCTGTCTGTCTACTCATTTGTGTACCTGCCTGTGTGTGTGTGTGTGTGTGTGTGCGTGTGTGTGTGTGTGTATGTGTGTGTGTGTGTGTGTGTGTGTGTGTGTGTGTGTGTGTGTGTGTGCGTGTGTGTGTGTGTGCGTACTTGCTTCCTTCTTTTACGTTTCTGTCTGCTTGTATTTGTCTGTTTGTGTCTGTCCTTGTGTATGCATCTACTGCTTGCCTGTCTGTGTTATTCTGTCTGCCTGTTTAAATGTACGTCTGTCTATGTGGTGTTCTGACTACCCATCTTTGTGTGACTACACGAACTGTCTACTCTTTACGACTCTTGATCCCAAATCATCATCTCTTAATAACTCTAACAGAGCTTTAATCCAGCTTTCATTGAAACTATTCATACCACATAAACCATTCATACTAGCCAACCACCATAAGTCCCCAGTTAAGGTAACGCCCTCTCAGGTGATTAAAAACGTTTGGTTGTCGGATCAACGTTTTCTTCAACATACGGATTTAACTTATGAAGAGAATCTTTACATATGTGCTGTATGTGTGCAATTCACCATGGTCTTGGATCACGTGTTGGACTCGTGATCGACAGTTATTACCCTCCCGGATGAGAGTTCAGAGTTCATATAGGACCGATCTATATGTAATGCTGTGACTTTAGATACACACACACACACACACACACACAAACACACAACTCCCCGCCCACAAGAGTTGGAGTAACAGCTCGCAGCGATGCCGAAATTATTTCAGTCCTAGGTGGGATTCGAACTCGGACTGTTGGAGTAGCGGTTGCGAACGCTACCACTATGCCGTCGATCCTTGTGTGTTTGTGTGTGTGTGTGTGTGTGTGTGTGTGTGTGTGTGTGTGTGTGTGTGTGTGTGTGTGTGTGTGTGTGTGTGTGTGTGTGTGTGTGCGCGCGCGTGTGTGTGCGTGCGTATGTGTGTGTGTGCCTGTGTGCGCTCGCGTACAAGTGCGAACACCAATCCCACAAACACACACACATACAAACACATTACATCTGTGCGTGTAAACGCGACAAACGGCACCGACACGCACGCGGCCACCAACGCCGATCCCGGGACTCAACGGGAGAGTGCAGTGACGGCGAAAGGGGATGGGGGTGGGAGGTGGGGGTAGTCCCTAGGGACCATGGACGAGGTCCCTATCAGGTTCGATTTGCATTGGGCGTGAAGAAATGCTCAGAGAAGGGGGGGACCGCCCCCGCCAGCAGTTGCAGGGGGAATTGAATTTCGAATTCATCCCCCCCACCCTCCGCCCAATCTACAAGTGGGGAGGGGAAAAGGAGAGGTAGGGGAGAGGAAGAGGGAGAGGGAGAGTGTGGGGTGAGGAGGGAAGGGGGTGGGAGCAGGGGGAGAGGGTGGGAGGAGAAAGAGAAGAAGGGAGAGAGGGATGTGAGGAGGGAAAGGAGAATGAGGTAGGAGAGGAGAGTTTGTAATAGAAGAAGAGGAAGAAGCTAATGGGGCGGGGTAGTAATGACGGGGGGCGGGGATGTAAGGCCAAGGGTGAGACGGAGGGAAGAAAGTAGGAATGTGAATGAAATGGGAAGAGGAAGATTATGGATTGGGATAAAGTGGAAGGGGGTGGAAAGAAAGGAGAGAGGGAGAAGGGGAGGGAGAGGGGAGAGGGGGAGAGAGGAAGAGAGTGCGAGATTGCGAGAGAGAGTAGAGAGTCAGAACAGAGAAGGAGAGAAGGGAGAGTGAGGGGGAGGGAGATGGAAAAGAAAGAGGGAGAGGTGAAATGAAAAGAGAAAAGGAAAAAGGAAGGAAGAAACAGAAGGAAAGGGGGGATTGGGAGGGAGAGGTGGATGGGATAAAGGAGAGGGACTTGGAGAGAGAAGAGAGGAAAGGGAGAAAGAAGATAGGGAAGGAGAGGGGGAAGGGAGAAGGAAGAGAGGGGCTGGAGAGACGAGAGAGATGAGTGGGGAAAGGGGGAGAGAGGAGGAAGAGAAGAAAGATGATAGGGAAGGAGAGGGGGAGGGGAGAAGGAAGAGAGGGGCGGAAGAGACGAGAGAGATGAGTGGGGAAAGGGAGAGAGAAGAGGAAGAGAAGAGGGATATGAGAATAGGAGTCAATGTTACCTTCGTTGATGTGAAGGTTGCACAAACGATACAATTGTCTGCAGTAGTGACAAGTCTGTTGTCTTATAGCTTCACTATGTATGTACGTGCCAGTGATTTTTCCTCCTTACAAAGGGGTGGCCGAATCACGACTGGATAGTACAAGAATCATTTCTTATACCGTGTGTTTCGTACCTGGGTCGAAACCAATACGCCACAATATTATATCAAGACAAACAGATGAGAACGAAAAGAGAAGTGGAGACAGTGTCTTCCTGAAGAAGGTGCTGAAGAAGGAGGAACCAGTCAGCCACCCTATGTCGCCAAAACCACTTCCTCCTCCTCCTCCTCCTCCTCCTCCTCCTCATTCCACCATTATCATTGTGGCTTTTGTCTCCCTTTTAGCTTTGTTCCCCGCCTTTCACCACCAGCCACTGTTCTGAAACCCTCTTCTTCTTCTTCTTCTTCCTCTTCTCCTCCCCCTCCCTTCTTCCCCCTTTTCTCTCCCCTTCGGCTTCGACCCCTACCCCACCTTTGTTGGGGTTTGTGTCTTTGTTTGATGTCCTTTTTCGCTTTGTTTCGTTCGTCTACGACCCCCGCTGTGCGTCGTGCTCGAATGGGAGGAATTGGCCATTCGTGACGATTCTGATGCTAAAATGCAGAAGTTGCATTAGCTATCGTTCTTTGATATTGTCGACGACGCAATACACGCACACATATATCATTTATATATATATATATATATATATATATATACAAATATGTATATATATATACATATATATATATATATATATATATATATATATGTGTGTGTGTGTGTGTGTGTGTGTGTGTGTGTGTGTGTGTGTGTGTGTGTGTGTGTGTGTGTGTGTGTGTGTGTGCGTGTGTGTGTGTGTGTGTGTGTGTGTGTGTGTATTCACCTCGGATCTGCTGCAGTCTCTGTCGAGACAGCCAGACACCACCCTACGGCAGTGAGCTCAGAGCTCCTTATTAGCCGATCTTTGGGTAGGTCTGAGACCACTCACACACCACACACCGGGACAGCAAGGTCACAACTCCTTGACTAACGTCCCGTACCTACTCGCTGCTAGGTGAACAGGGGCTACACGTGAAAGGAGACAAACCCAACTTATCTCCGCCCGACCGGGGAATCGAACCCCGGTTCTCTGGCTTGTGAGGCCAGTGCTTTACCAATCCGCCACCGAGCCGTGTGTGTGTGTGTGTGTGTGTGTGTGTGTGTGTGTGTGTGTGTGTGTGTGTGTGTGTGTGTGTGTGTGTGTGTGTTTACCTAGTTGTATTCTACGGGAAGAGGAGCTATTCTCGTGGTCTCCCGTGTGTGCACGCGAGTATAAGTACGTATGTATGTATACATACATACACACATATGATGATGTACATCCACTTGAAAAAATCCTGCTAACCTCTCTCAACTTCATTATGTAAATATAAGCTGCAGGTGTTGTATTGTGTTATTGTGTTGACAAAACATTTCTTTAATCGCAAGATGAATAATGTATAAAAATGATACATTAAACGATTAGCAATCAGTTACATTTGCGCTGTGACCAAATTTTCTATTGCGATTGTAGGCATATACAAATGCATGACCTCAAATTACAAGTTCAACTGAGGCTGATATCTCCTGGTAAGCTTGAGGAGATTGTATACTTGTGATGTCATCTTGTCTTTTATATATGAAGAGACGTACTCCTATCCTAAATTTTCGACGTTAAAACGCCACCGCTTCTTAAAAGAATCTTCCCATTGTAGTGCTTAGAATTTAAACCACTTGGATATGCACAAATATATTTGTCTATGAATTTTACATACATACACACACGCACACCCCCCCCCCACATATATATATATATATATTTATATATATATATATATATATATATATATATATATATATATGATGTAAGCGGAATAGGAAACACAGGAGTCTTAGTCTTGAGTTTATTCCTGACTAGTTTCGCAGGTATGCTTTTTCAAAGGAATATTCCTTTGAAAAAGCATACCTGCGAAACTAGTCAGGAATAAACTCAAGACTAAGACTCCTGTGTTTCCTATTCCGCTTACATCAACCTGTCAGAATGTCTCAACATATATATATATATATATATATATATATATATATATATATATATATATATATATATATATATATATATATGGACAAGTTTCACAAAACACACGTGAATACACAAATTATCCTATCACGAAAGCGCTTGGATTCCAAGTTTTTTTTTCATTTCCCTGTGGTGTTTAGCATAATTATATATATCTATATATCTATGTATATATATATATATACATATACATATATACATATACATACATACACACACACATGCGCCACACAGATTTGCATATCCAAAACAAAATTTCTACCCCGTTTGCGACTTTACAAAAGCTCGTTTGCCTTCTTCATCCAAAACAATTCTCTCACTACACCTTCATTTCACTACAATACTCCATCCACAAACTCCAACTCCCGTCCCGTCCCTCCTCCCCACCTCCCTCCCTCCCTCCTCGCCACCAACCACCACCCTACTTCCCTTCTCCCCCTCTAACGCGTGCCTAAGAACACTTGCTGTCCCCTCCACCCCTTCCACTCCACCCTCCACTTCCTACTTCCATATAGTTCATATTCTTTTATGCTTTCTCCTCTTCTTTAACTTCACCCGCTCTCTCTCCTTCTTGCTCTCTCATCCCTCCTTCTACTCTTTTATCTTCCTCCCCACTTGCCTTACTCTTCATGCTACTCTCTAATATTCTTCTCTTTTTACTCCTTTTTTCTACTCTTTTTTTTTGCTACAACCCCCTTCCTTAGTACTGTTCATCACTTTTGTATTATATAAAACTTATTTCATTTTCCTCACATAGAAAAATTATAACATAGATAATTATTCCCCCTCCCCCATTTCTGCTAATGCACTAGTCCTCTTCTGTCTTCTTCCCCCTATTCCTTTCCCCTCCGGCGTTCTTACTTCCTCCTCCTCCTATTTCATCTCCCCTACCCTCCCCCTCCTCCTCCCCCTTCCCCTTCACAATCCTCAGGAGCCAAGTCGTTCTGATGAAGAGAACAACACTTTGAGCAAATTCTCCTCTTTTTTCCTTTCCCTATTTTTAGTCTACTTTAATTCAGTCTTTGTTTTAATTAATAGAGTGTTCTCAAGACCAGTAGGGGTCTCTTTTAAAGAATCCACATCTTTATGATAATGATGAGAAAAAATCCAAAGCCCTGAGGGTTTCAATTAGAATTTCAAATCTCGTTTTCCATATGTGAATCGTGGGGTGAACATAAGGTAGAGAGGGAGATAAGAGAGAGCGAGCGCGCGTTAGAGAGAGAGAGAGAGAGAGAGAGAGAGAGAGAGAGAGAGAGAGAGAGAGAGAGAGAGAGAGAGAGAGAGAGAGAGGGAGGGAGAGAGGGAGAGGGGAGATAGAGAGAGAGAGAGAGAGAGAGAGAGAGAGAGAGAGAGAGAGAGAGAGAGAGAGAGAGAGAGAGAGAAACCGTAATCTGACTGATAATATTCTATTTTTGGGATGGGGGGGGCAAAATAGGCACTTGATTGAACAAATCCCAAAACTGTCTAGCTTTAGCCAGAATAAAACCTGCGAATTTTTTCACTGTGGGGGGTGACTGAACTAGACACAATCCTGTAGCATAGGGATGAAATCAATTTTTGGGTGGCTGACGCCAGGCGATTTTATTCAACCAAGAACGAGCAACCCTTTGGTACATGTGGCTGCGCCATTAGACAACAAAGATTCGGACCACCATTTTTTTTTTTTTCCGAAAAAAAGTACCGAAATTTTCTCTTTTGTCAGAATCTAAAGTTGGGTACTCCCAAACTTTCTTCCGTTCTCCCTCGCTCGTTCGAAGTCATTTAGAGTCTGCCCAGACCCCTCGAGTAACATCACAGCCGCTCGAGTTTTACCGTAACGCCTCGAGGTCGTCCTCCGAGTCTCTAAAGTGCCATTCCCACTTCGTAAGTTGATGCACTTCGTAAATCGAAGGAGGAGAGTAGCCTTTCTTGCGAAGTCAGCATCGCGTCCATCGCGTTCGAGTTATGCGCTTGTCGAGTGCTTGTCATCATTTGTCACTATGTTCATCCATACTCAATACCCAGAGATTACTGTTGCGTTCCACGAGCCCTGGCCATCCTAGGACATAGGGCAAAGGTGAAGACTTCGGCTGTATCTAGACGCTTCCTGACTTGAGCCCCACGCCTGAGCTTAAGTTGACAGTATAAATATCCTGCCCATGTTTGGGTGAATTGTTTTTTCTTCCTATGTTTGTCCAGAGGGAAAATGCAAGGACAAAGCAAAGGGCTATATACACAAAACCTGCCACCTTGCAGGCGGGAGGGGCTTAGCAGTGACGTCACGAAGCCCTGTCCTAGCCCGACATCACTGAACGTAGGAATACGTGACCAAGGCGAGATTTTTTTTTTTTTTTTTTTTTTTACTATCAAGGCTCAAGTCTTTCTCAAGCGAAGATTCTCGGGTGGCCGGGTCCTCTTCTTCTTTCACACCGAAGTCACCTGGACAAGAAAGGTCCTCACCAAATATTGGAGTTCTCCCCCCCCCCCTTCCTCACCGAAGTCTTCCTCCTCCACTCTCCCAGGTCAGCCTGGTCCTTCGTTATAAACTTCAAAAGTGAGCGCGCGAGTGTGACAAAGCTTTGAAGAAGGAGAACCTTTGTCTAGGGGCGGGAGTGGGATGAGTGATGCACGGAAGTAGAGTGGGAAAAGGAGTAAATGGACGAGAGAAATAGGAGGCAGAAAGGAGGGGGAAGAGTGAGAGGAAATGATTACGAAAAGGGAGAAACGGTTCTTGTCAAAAGTCATAGACAACGTGAAAGCAGAGGTAACGATAACTGAAAGGGAAATGAAAAGGAGTAGAGACAAAGTACAGAAATGAGGGGAGAGAGTGAGAGGGAAAGGAAGTGAGAGAGTGAAGCAACTGTGACTGGTAGCTGAAGAGAGCATGGGAGCGAGGGTGACAACGATTGAGAGAGATATAAAGGGACAAGGGGGAAGGGTATGAAAAGGGAGGAAGAACTGATGGTAAAAATCTGAGAGCGAACGAGAGCGAGAAGGTGGAGGACACGTGATGAAGAAGCGAGTACAGCGTGAGAGCGTGAGAGTAACGATGACAATTGTGGCCAGGAAACCTGGAAGTTCACAGAAACATCCAAAGGTGTCCACAGACATAAACTCTTACATGTCCGTGGATGTAAGACGATTTGTTCTTTCATTGCAAAAAATCATCTGGGTGGTAATAAACAGTATTCCATAAGTCAGATCGAAAACTACCGATTTAGATGGATGCATTGAAGGCTGTATCCTTATGCAAGAACGCCAATACACGAGAAAATAGAATAAGAATGAGAAGGAAGAAAGGGATAAAGTGGAAAAGAATGTTAGAATAATAAACGAGAATTGGAAAGAGATGTAAAGTTGAAAGGAGCATGTAAATTGTGACGAAGATGGCAGAGAACGATATACATAAAAGATAAAAGAGAGAGAATGAACAGACACTGCAAGAGCAATGAGTGAACTTCAAAGAGCAGAAATTAAAACATCGAGAAAGAAAATGAAGAAGAAAATGAGTGCGACGCAGATGAGAAATGAAAGCAAAAATGAGAACTTAGTTGTTGAACAAGAGCAAGAGAGAAGAAGAGTGAACAAGAGAAAAAGAGAAACACGAGACAGAAAGACAAAGAAATGTTTGAGGTTAGCGTCAACAGATCCACGCAGACAGCCCAATCCTGGAAACGCCACATACGGGAAGAGGAAGAGATAAACGAGAAAACAATAAAGAGCGAAAGAGAGCGAGGGTGAGAGAGAGAGGGCACTAAGGTTGGAGGTGGCACAATACTGAAGGAAACACGAGGAAGACACAAGACACATGAAGATTCCACAGCCCCCTCAGAAAGAAGAAAGAATCAATAACAGAAGTGGAAAGGGGAAGAGGGTGCCTCCCCGAGTGTGGGAGATCAAAATAATTGGAGAAAAACAACTGAGAGCTTATTAAAAAACACCAAAAGAAATCAGAGAAAATCAACGATACTAATAAGAGAGACGCGTCGACAAGAGCACAAGAAAATGCCATAAATAAAAAAAACTAAAAAAAAACTCACATATTGGTCCATGTAAAATATACCCCCAACACAGAAGATACGTCTCCATGCCTCGCTATTTCAACAGTGAAGCATAAAGCAAAATGCCAAGAAAGGTAGTCGATGGGTCGAGGGAGACAAAGAGTCTTCTCGCAAGGAAAGAGTAGTAAAGTAGTAGAGAGAGAAAGAGAAGGGGGAAGAACATAAGACCGACAGAGAGCACCTGAAGAGCACAGGAAGAGGAAGCCAGCTAGAATGAAGGGAAGCATACTGAAAAGCGACATGACGTCAACGGCTCTGGCGCACGCATGCGCACCAACGCATAAACACGACGCACGCTTCTCTACCGTCGACTCGCTCCCAACCACAATTCATTAGTCGACTGTGTTCCGATTCCTCCCTCTGGCTTCGTGTCATATTTCCCGTAACAAAGTTTGTTTGATAATTTAGTTAATGATATCACAACGGTGAAATTTGCGACGGCGAAATGTGAAAAGAAAATAGAAAAAACAATAATCAAAGCGAGTATTGCGCCTGCGTATCGTGGCTGCCACTCAGGTGGTCTTGACAAGCAAATACAACGACCAAACTTTTCTTGTGTACAATTCAACGCCTCTCTCTCTCTCTCTTTCTCTCTCTCCAGCCTTTGATATAAATGTACTCTCGACTCAGACATTAGAGAGCCGCGATGGCTCAAGATCCTCCTCTTTACCTCTCTTCACTTCTTGTCTCTAAAGAGGAACAAAGATCAGAAAGACGACGATTATGACAACGGAAACAAACTTGGTAAAAACGCAGCGATGAAATAAAAAAGATACATACATACAAAAATAGATAAAATGAGAAGAAAATTTAAGTCTCAAAAGAAAGTTTAGGTCCATTGTCGCATGCGTACGCGTAAGGGTCGTCTTCGTAACATTACCTTTCTAGAAAGTTCTGACAGAGTGGGAGGGGCGGGGAGGGGCAGGGAGGAGGCGCCAAACTTGAAAAAATATTTCAGAATTCAAAATGTA
>NC_134779.1:45283190-45290690 GCF_046742065.1 Oratosquilla oratoria | reverse complement strand
GGTCTTACGAAAACAATGTGAATCACTTGCAGGGCAATATAACCGAAAATTGAGCATCCCTTATCGGAGGAAAGGGCACGTTTCTGATGAATAAAACTGTCTGGCGACATGCTGGACACCTGTAAGCGACGCCGTGGGACTGGAAGAGGGTCTCCGGCGGCTACAGTTGGACGTGAGGCTCTACAGAACCAAGATGGCGACGGATATAAAAGTGCAATAAAACCTGTGGCCAAAATGTGGGTAATCGGTTATTGAAGCTCACCCTGAGGAGGAGGAGGAGGAGGAGAAGAAAGAAGAGGAGGAGGAGGAGGAGGAGGAGGAGGAGGAGAAGAAAGAGGAGGAGGAGGAGGAGGAGGAGAAAGAAGAGGAGGAGGAGGAGGAGGAGGAGGAGGAAGAGGAGTCGCATTTGTGCTTCAGCTCAATATTTTCGACAATGTAACACAAAACACACATGCACGCACGCACGCACGCACACACATACACGGAAACGAGCGCGCGCACACGCACACACACAAAGGAAAAGGTTTCTTGCATACAAATGCACGCACATGAAGTAGAGAAGGCCAGTGCATGGTATACCCGGACACAAAAAACACTCGCTGGTGTATAGCTACATCCTAAAGTTCGACGACAAGATGATAGAGCCGTTATTCCCATCCGCAAATAGATGGCGTTGTTATCACTGCTTCTCTAACATTTCTTTCCGTGTGTGTTTTTTCGCCTACTATGGCTGGCGCCAGGCTATTTCATTAACATCTTTGGCAACCTCTCTATACCCAAGGAATTAACTTTTTAAAAAATAAAATTAAAGTAATATAGTAAAATCTAGTGCTAATCGGAAAAAGGTGCGAGACTGTCGGCGGACTTTAGGTACCGGCTTTGCGTGTGAACACAAAATGTTCAAAGGTGATGTACACAGTGACCAATGCAGAGAAGGCAAAAGCTTAGTCTATCATCTACTGGAACAGGGTGTTCATTAACTTAATAGCCACTGTAGCCTACAACAGTGTTTAACCTAATAGCTACTGGTGCACACTGTTTATTAACCTAATAGGTACTGTAGCCTACATAGGTGTTTAACCTAATAACTGATGTGTGTTTAACCTAATAACTATTGTATCACCGTGTTACGGGTAACACTCCACTCTAACGAGGAGAGCGAAGTCTGTTGAAGAACGTAAGAACAGTGGAGTATTATCAAATTTATCTTTTTATTCTTTATTACTATTATTTTCAGCAGGAAGAGCTGTAACAGGACTCGAACCAATGGGCGCTGTTTGTGTGTGTGTGTGTGTGTGTGTGTGTGTGTGTGTGTGTGTGTGTGTGTGTGTGTGTGTGTGTGTGTGTGTGTGTGTGTGTGTGTGTGTGTGTGTGTGTGTGTGTGTGTGTGTGCGCGTGTGCGAGAGCGTGCTCCTAAAAAAATCTTACGGGAACAAAAGCACCTAAGTAAGGTCATGGAAGGAAAGGATAGGAAAGTATAAGGCGCTATCATATCCTTTGGAATGTTAAAGAAATGACCATTAAGCGAACCCTACACGTCCAACTTTATTGACAATACATTTTGGTCTTCACTACAATCCCCACATTATTGGTAAAATTGTGAAATAGACATGTGCGTAATATTACTGATCGAATCATGGCCGCTTAATACAAGATGGTGATTCTACAAACTTTGATATTTTGAGTCTTCTGGATACCTCGACATCTTCCCCAAGAAATAACCCGAATACCTACCTACTCTCCCTTCACTCTTCCAAAAGCCATTTCCAACAACACAACTTACCCCACATCTGTCCAAAATTACAGTACCCCCTTCCCAAGAATCATTCCCCTCGTTTTTTCTCCTACATTTCAAAGAACACCATAATAGTAATGATAATATGGGGGCTTTTGAGGAAAGGAGACAGCCAACCTCAGCACTAAACCCCTCACCCCCGCTTCCAACAAAGTACCAGACCGCCCTCTTGGACCGCCTGTCGCGTGTACTTGGAGGTAACCACCGCTGTGGAGTCTCCCAAAGACCTCTTCAGATTCTTGTGACTTGCATTAACACCTTCGGACACCGCCGGGACACATTTCGGCGCCGACTCAATGACCCTACTCTTGTAGATGCGGCGCGCCCCCGCGCGTGCACACACACATACACACTGTGTGTGTGTGTGTGTGTGTGTGTGTGTGTGTGTGTGTGTGTGTGTGTGCGCGTGCGTGTATATGTATATGTATGTATACACAAAATCAATATTGAAAATTTTCCATTGATACATACTTACCCCATGATGAAGTGAGGTTTCTGCATACATACATACATCCTATAGTTTATACATTACAAATAACTTTTCGCTACGAAGACGCACTTCTCAAATTTTATTCAGGCAAAAAACAAAAATCCTTTATTGAGATGAAGCGGGAGGGGTGGGGGTGGGGGTGGGTTGGAGGACTCCTTCCTGACGGGGTTAGAAGTTAAGTGTGTTGTCCATATAAGGCACTGAGGCCCGACGGAGCTAGTCACCCGTCACGGGAACGTGCAGAATAACTCTTTACTAACTGGAACGTCCATTAACCCTTCTGGCCTGGCGACGCCCTTCAAGGTATTTCTTCTGGCGAACCCAGACCATGTCAAGGGCCGTACTTATAAAAAATTCCTCGGTAAATCTGGCAAACGCTTTCTGATATTAGGAAGTAGAATTTTAATAACTTATTTGGCTATACTTTACCTTCAATGGTTTGTCCTGGGCTCTGACACATGACAAAGGAGATTATACACTTAATACTAATATAAATAACATATATAAGTCATCAGTAATATCGAGTCGGAATACCGATACACATAAACATACACACACACATTTTATATATATGTATATATATGTATATATATATATGTATATATGTATATGTATATATATATATATATATGTATATATATATATGTATATATGTATATGTATATATATATATATATATGTATAAACATATATATATATATATATATATATAATATATATACATATATATATATATACATAGGGTATTTATGACAAATGAAAACCATGCTTTATCATTGAGATTCGAACCCTTCCATGAACGACTGTTTCTGCTTCTTGGGAATAATCCATTGCCCGTTAAAGGGAACGACCTGGAGCACGACCTGGTCATTCCCCAAAGGCGCTTCGGTAATTCAGTGTGTATATTTATTTCATCGAATCATTTTACAGCCGAGCCTTCCGACAATTTGAAAGTCGATGAAATAAGCAAAGAGTACATGCTGTACCCAAGCACCGTTGGGGAATGACCAGGTCGTTCCCTTTAATGGGGAATGGATTAGTACAACAGTATCGTGTTCGTTTCGTAAGAAGCAGTCGCTCACGCAAGGTTTCAAATCCCTATGGTGAAGCATATTATATATATTATATATATATATATCTATATATATATATATATATATATATATATATATATATATATATATATATATAAAATCAACCATAATTCACTTTAATTCTAAGCCATCAACATTGAGAGATTCGAGGAGGCCAACATGCAGAAACTGAAACGTGGTACTGCCAAGGACTCGAGCCTGCTTAATAAAAATGTATATCTGTTCACTGGGACCCATTCAGTGTTGTGTGTATATATATATATATATATATATATATGTTGAAGTATGTAAGACAAATGAGTGGAAGGGTGGTGAGTTAAACACAAAGAACAGTTGGAGTTTTATTCACTGACGTTTCGTCCTTACCAGGACATTCTCAAAGTACTTTGAGAATGTCCTGGTAAGGACGAAACGTCAGTGAATAAAACTCCAACTGTTCTTTGTGTTTAACTCACCACCCTTCCACTCATATATATATATATATATATATATATATATATATATATATATTCTATTTCCACGTGACATGTCTTCCTTCCTCCGCGTGACACGTGACGTCACGGATGCAAACAACCGCAATTAAAGAGAGGGAGGTCGGGACCAGCTCGCATAGTATGTTATCAGTAACTTAATTGCCTCCCACAAAGCACCGGATATCACGCAGGGGATTGAAGAGATCCGCGTTGGTATTGCTAACTGTATCGTGCGATTCCTTTGCGTGATCGGTGAAGTGCGGGAAGAGGGTCTCAATCGGTTGAGTCATCTGCCCGTGTCCATACGGGCTGGGATTTGAACCCGGGCCCATATCGGACGAAAGTGGTTAAAGTTTACAGATAAATAGTTGCAAGAACAAATAATAACTAATGATGACAATAAAGATGATAACATAATGATAACAATAATGATAATAATAGTAATGATAATAACAAGGATAAATAGTTGCAAGAATAATAACTAATGATAATAACATAATGATAATAATAGTGAATAATAATAAGAATAAAGATAATGGTAATAATGACTATAATGATTATAACAATGATGATGATGATGATGATGATGATGAAGATGATGATGATGGTGGTGGTGGTGGTGGTGCTGGTGGTAACAGTAAACTGAAAGATAACATTCCATAACATCCAACAAGAACTGCCTTGGGGGACTCCTCTCTACTCTTGCCCGCTCATCAAAGTAATAAACCCAAGACAAAAGGGTTGGAAACCTTATTCTCATACCGATAATGTAAAAAAAAAAAAAAAAATATGAACCCCTTGTCTGATCCTTTGAACCCCGCCTGTGACTGCCCTGGGGTACGAGGATAAAGGCAACCCCCTCTACACGTGTGGAAAAAATCCTGACGGTGACAAATGACAAGGACGACATATGCACCCTATGTTATAATGACTGTGACGATGCTACGAGAGAGGAAGAGAGAGAGAGAGAGAGAGAGAGAGAGAGAGAGAGAGAGAGAGAGAGAGAGAGAGAGAGAGAGAGAGAGAGCGGCTTCAAACACTGTCATTTCAATCTTATGGGAGTATTGTCTGCAGACTCCAAGATTCACGCAGTATATTTATAGTTGAACTTGTGACACCCCTACTGACCAGAGTCCCTTAGCATCATTCTAAGATCGAAAAGTACAACCTCCGCTAAAAAAAAAAAAAAAAAAGTCACTAAACGTCTGCTAACACTCCTTTACCACATCTATGAAGCAACCTCTTCGATAATATTTCGTTCTAAAAGCCACAAGCTTTTGGCAACCCACTCACCCACAGCCTAGCCTCGATATCACAGACCCCAACCTCGACTACAACCCACGCATTTCCTCCTACTCCCTCCTCGCCTCGCTCCCTCACCACCTCCCCCTCCCCAACCACCCCCACCCCTCCCCATTCATTCGGGACCCGGCTCCCGCATGCTGCATTGCGACGGCAGCGCCAGCAGCCGTTCGTGTGAACGGGGTACGCAGCACGCCGGTCGTCAATCCCTTATTGCCAATATTCGCCGGGACTTGCACAAGGACCGTGGTCTGTTGCTGTGGGGTAGCGGGGCTCTGCCCAAGAGGATCTCAAGGGAATAACAGCACTATGAAGATGAAGAACAAATATAGGATGAGGGTGGAACTGAAACAAAAATAACAAAACAGAAATGAAAAATAAATAAGCAAATTAAAGTTTACACACACACACACACACATATATATATTATATGTAGGATCCGAACGAAGGGTATTGAGGACAACGGAAAATCGATGTGACCAATGGGTCACCACAACCGAGGTCATACAATTCAGGAAACACAGGTAGAGGGAGAGAGTTTGGTTGGATGAAAAGCCAATGTGTGTCACTACCTGTGTCACAGGTGGTGGGCAAAATGACAATAACGGCCCAGCTGTGAAAGCTGATTTATTCAATATTTCCTCGAATACTTCCAACCCTGTCAACACACAAACACACACACGCGCGTATGCATACATATAAATACACACACTCACGGATGCATACATGTAGATATGCATACACACGGATACATACATATAAATACACACACACGCGCGCAGACATAAAGAGGTCAATCGGCCTCTAATCTGTGCTTGCACTATAAATAAATTGATAGGGACGTGAAAAATAGATGATTAGATAAAGGAGACGGAACGTTAAAAGACCATCTCGTACCTTATGTATCTTATAAACACAAACACACACACCTATAACACACACGCACACACACACACACACACGCACGCACGCACGCACACACACACACACAGGACACGAGGGACTGGAAACGTTTACCTGACACTTGAATTCATATAAATACGAGGAATGGATGTTTGCACACACAGCCGAGAGTGAGTCAACTCAGTTGACGTCGAATTCTGAAACCAACTTTAGTCAAATTTCTGATGAAAATGAAAATATTTTTGGCCGGGATCGAAATGGGACACTTGAGTGCTGTGGGGCCATGGCATTACACACATACATTTATTTATATGTGTGTATATATATATATATATATATATATATATATATATATATAATCATTCGTCCATTTTCACACTTTATTCAGCTTAAGAAATGCACGAATCTTTTAACTGTTTCGATAAATAATTCATTCTTTCTTGTACTTTGAATTACCGTAGCTATTCTACCTTATGCCAGATGATTATCAATCGAAATAAATATTACCAAAGCATGAAGAATCCAATTCAAAGTATTATCAATCTATCTGGGCTTTATTCTTTTTGACTTACTGTATGCTAGCTAAAGCCAGAATAGTATATTTGAGATGATAGCTTAAAGCTGAAAACACACACACACATATAAGTATTTGTATGTGTGCGTGTGTGCATACATTTATACAAGCTGAAAGGCAGCATGGTGTATATATATATATATATATATATATATATATATACATATATATATATACATATATATATATATATATATATATATATATATATACATATATATATATATATATAAATGTATGTGTGTGTGTGTGTGTGTGTGTACACATATATGTACTAAGCACAGTTAATCTGCTTAGACTGAGTTATCAAAGAGGACATATGGTTGAAAAAGCTGCTATAGAACCGTGGAATCCGGAATCGAAAGAGACTTCTTTACATAAAGCTCCGCTGGCATTAGGAGATAAACCATAAAAGCAATTCGCCTTTGTACCAAGATGAAAACCACAATACCATTACTTCATATGAACATGAACAAAAGCACATATGGAAATCCATGCTCTTTGAACACACAAATCTCCATCGCCTAAATATGTCTCAGCTCAAAGTTATACAATTATATAGTATATATATATACAGTACACGGAGTTTGCACACCCACATACACATATTCACACACAAACGCGTATACACACGCATACACACCCACACACACGTATACATACAGATGCACATACACACACACACACGCACACACACGTATGCAAACGCACACACACAATTCATCTGAGTTATCTTCCATGGATACCTTAGCGGCGAGGATATTGGTTCTAACCTATAGTTTCCCTGAAAAAGTGAACACGAGGAGGAAAAGTCCTACAACGATGACTACACACACACACAATACATGTATAACGCATGCATTCGTACA
>NC_134779.1:45275690-45278190 GCF_046742065.1 Oratosquilla oratoria | reverse complement strand
AAATAATGCGCTTGTTTTGAATCGCGTGCGTTTTCTAACCGACGCTTTTGTGACGTCAAGTCGACGCGGAAACTCTGCGGATGTTTATGACCCGACTCGTTGCATTTGCAACAAAGTCAAATATGCAGTACATCGTAAGAAATGTTGCAAGAACTTCAAAACCTACATCATATCGATATGAAATCGTTATATCTTTTCGTACCACGTGATAATTTAATTAAGGCTGACGCCAGACGATTTTATTCAGTAACTATAAAGACCTAATCTCACATCAATTAACCAGTTCTGTACTTATTTTTAGCTTTATTCTGCTTAACACAAGTGATTTCATCGTGTCCCTCTTCCGTAAGGACCACATTGAACACTGATTGACAACAATTTCGAATCATTCTTGGAAAGGCTTCCAACGCAGCCAACAGAACCTGACAACAATTCCTCCTGACGCTTCCAAAGGACCAGCTGCCAACAAGGACATTCTTCCACCACAATCGCGACCAATCACGTGAATTGACGTCAGTGACATTCCGACACATTCGATTGACTGTCGACACTTAAATTCAGTTCGTGTCAGAAGGCCGTTTGGGACTCACAAGTACACACACACACAAAACTACTCCTGGAAATGGGGTACGTAAAACAAATCCACCCAGACTGCAACCTGGATAAAAAAAAAAAAAAAATCTGGGAATGTTGGCTGGTCAACGGAAAGATCTTATCATCGATTACAAAAATAAATAAAAACAAAATTAAACAAAAAAATGTAAAACAAAAATAAAAAACAAAAAATCATGATAATCATAATAATGCTAATATAAAAACAAGTAATTCACCAACAAATAATGATAATTATAATATAATTCTCGAAGAGTATTTTGACAAAAGAGGCCTGGGCACGTTTCCTGATCGATGGCCAAAAGTTAATTTTTCTTACTCGAAGCGAAACGTGTAGCTTTCCTCAGTTGGCAGCGTCAACAAATCAATCACAACATTTCGCCTCGAAGGCATTTAACAACGAGGAAAGTATCACAAAAAACCTGCAACAGATGCATTAAAATCACAATGGAATACAATTTTGAACGAATAAAATAAGGTAACATACTGGGTGGCGAGTCAACAAACACGCACACGCACTAAGTTAACACTGAACTTATCGAGAACTTCAAACATGTTCTCTCTAACACGCACACACACAGGTAACACAGCGCATGCAGGTGTTAACTGGGACATCACACGTAACACGACTTACCTTCTTCTGCCTGTGCTAGACAATACGTTGTCACCCACAGTAACACCAGCGTCAGCGTTGTCAGTCTTCTTAGTCTGGCCATCTTAAGACTCTCACCAGGAATCAAGACACAAACCCAAATATTTCATAATTGCCAGCGGAGTCAGCACAGCTGGCTTGCGTATGTAAAACCAACTGTCAAGAGTGTGTTTATTTTTGTTTGTTTCCAGTAAAATAGTTTGTCGAGGTACACTTGGATTAGATTAAAAATCTATGGTATTTGTACTCTGAGCTACCTCCTGCGTTTTCAAAGTTTCTCCAAACAGCACTGTTTTCTTTTTTTTTATATCTTTTCTACTTGTGACAAAAACCGCGTTACCACCAACACACCAGAAAAAGCAAGTTCATTTTCACACGCGACACTTCACCGAGAGAAGTTTATACGATCATAATCGCCTTGCAAAAACAAATATTCCACGAAAACTACTTATCGACAAAGCCGACTCGGCGTACCATGTGCCAAGCTCTCGGACCGGCGAGCGACGCTCCCTCCTCGTTGAAGTCTAGAAACCAACTGGTTCCTCTCGCTCAGTCCCACTCACCGCACATAGTTTACTCACCTCTCCCTCCGCCCCGCGCCCCTCCAGTCGTCTCCACCTCTGTACCTCTCTACGGTACCCTCCTCTCCTCCACATCCACTCCCTTCGAACCCCCCCACCCACTCCTCCGTCTCCTTCCTCCCTTCTCTTCCTCCTCAACTTCTCCTCCTCTGTCGTTCCCCTCCACCCGTGGGCTATCGGCATGGGCGGGGCAAAGGCACCAGAGGAAGAAATGGGTTGGAGGAGGGAAGGAGGGAGAGAGCGAGGTAGGGAGAGGTAGAGGAAGGAACAGAGAAGAGGCACTGGGGCAATTGTCACTATTTCTGTCTTTTCTTAATCAATTGTGTCATCAGTGCTTCGTGACCGTTACTGTGAAGGGTCCACCTGTGTCAGATGATCAGCAGGAAAGGTCTTGGGGTAGGTGCAGAGGGTGATTGTGCCCTTCGATCAAGTGCAAGTGTCCAGGTAAAGATTCATAGGGATTTTACTTGCAGTGCAGTTCCAGCAACACACACACGTTATCAAATTATGTTAGTTATGTTAATCCTAATGTCAATGCCAATGCTAATAATGATAATGATAACGATAATGATCATGATAATGACAATGACTGACAATGGCAATGACAATGATAATGACAATAACAATGACCGACAATGACTGACAATGATATGAT
>NC_134779.1:45260690-45265690 GCF_046742065.1 Oratosquilla oratoria | reverse complement strand
AAGGAATGAAGGAAAGAAGGAAGGAAGGAAAAATGAGAGAACTGGGAAGATAATGAGAAACGATAGAGAAGACATACAGAGATAAATAGGCGAGAAAGGGACTGAAAGGGTTTGTCAAGGGGAATAGAAAACGGAGAAAGGGCCTGTCACAAGAAAACGGAGAGAGGACTTGTCACAAGAACAATGCGAGGCCTCGCAAGGAGTCGGGGACGTGACAGATTTAGGAGAGAGGGAGAAAATACGCGAAAGATAATTACAGAAAGAAATGAAAAGAAAAAAGAATAGATAAAGGGGGAGGGTGGTGGAATGGAAAGACATTAGACGCATTAAGAAGGAGGGAAAAAGGGTGATGCATGAAGTAATAAAGAAGCGGAGGACGTAAGCGTATAGATAAATGAATAAATCGGTAAATGAATAAATGAACAAAAAAAGATAATGAATAGGAAAATATAAAACATGTTAATAAACAATTAGTTATATAAGTAATTAATCCGTTTAATAGGTATGTATATGCACTCATAAAGAGATAAAACATATACGTAGAAATAAAGATAATACAATTAATTCTTCGAGTCCATGGGAATGCTTCACCGTACTCATTACGGCGACCTAGGTGACCACCTTTGCCCTAAGTGCTGCGACTTCCCAGTCGAGCAGAAGTCAGCGAGAACTGTTGGATTCGAACGCGGGTTCGAGTCACGTGCAGCGTGGTTGGAACCAGACTCCTAATCAGTGAGCTTGTTTATGAACGAGGAAAAGAAACGGTCCACTGCTGGGGAGGAGGGCAGAAGGAGGGAAGCGAGAAGAGATGGAGGAAAAAAACCGATAACAGAAGAGAGGGGGTTCGGGAGGAGAATGCACACGCACACGGGCACACACGCGCACACGGACACACACGTGCGCACACACACACGCACACACACACACACACACACACACACACACACACACACACACACACACACACACACACACACACACACACACACACACACACACACACACACACACACACATATATATATATATATGTATATATATATATATATATATATATATATATATATATAAAAAAAAAAATATATATATACATATATATATATATAAGAACATATTCTCCCCCTTTTCCTCCGCCTAACAGTACTCGAGAGCAGGATGGTCCAATACGGAGAACATTCTGACAATCGTGGGCTCTCTGGATACAAAGACCCTGAGAAGGATTCTTGACAGTCCGTCTGGGCCTCCTAGTAGTCCGAGCGAGAGCAGCGAACAAAGTCACGCTCCGAGTGGGCAGGAGGCGAGTGTGCGTTTGGCTAAGAGATTGTAATCTTGAATAATGTCGTATATTATCAACACTTTTAATATCGTCATCAATGATGTCATTATTAGTATGCTATTCAATTCATCGTGTTTCGTCAACATGTTTGTCTCCACACATTGCCTTAGTAAAAGGTAATTGAGTTTGTATATCGTCGTATGTTGTTAATGATATTAGTAGCGACATCATTACTATTATTATTACTATGTTAGTTTTGGAGTTTCTTGACTTGAGGGTTTGCACTCTACACCCTAGTAAAAGGAGAAAGTGGGGGAAAAAACACATATTAGAGAGAGGGAAAGAGATGGAGAAAGTTCAATGTCTCCTTCGCTAAAGAACTTTCAGCGCGGAGAGGATACTGGTCCTTGCTGTGAGTTTCCGTTCTGGCTAGTTGCGGAAATGGTGTAGGTTTCTACTACTATTAAAAAAAAAAAATAAAAAAAAAAGCCAATCGATTTCGTGCAGATGAGAAAATCCTTCTACCGGTTAGGGATTAAGCAGTGGGAGCAATAGTGGAGGACGAGTGTTGGGGGAGTGTCAGGAAGATTGAGGGAGTGAAGGGTTCCGTGGTGGAGAAGACGAAAGAAACGAGACAGGGAGTTGATTGGAGATGAAAAGGGGCGAGAAGCTTGTCCTTGAGAGAACAAGAGAAGACAAATGCGGACACAGGGCTGGTTCTGTGGGGAGAAGGAGTCTCCAAGAATAGAGGACACTGATTACAGAATACGCCAAGAGTCTACAACATACGACCAGGTAGTGTCTGGAAACTCGCAGGGTCTTCCTTCTAAGGAACGCTGGGCTTGGGAAGAAGGGAGAGGGGGAGAATGGAAGGAGGGAGAGGTTACATCTCCCCTCCTCCATCCCCAACCTCATGTCTTTGAATGAGAGGGTGGGGGAGAGGGGGAGAAGGGGGGAGAAGAAGGGCAGAAGTCATATACTGTCGAAAGAAGACGAATGAGATCGTAAACAGTGAATAGGAAAAAAGGTCTTCGAACTAAATTCAAGAACATAATCGAAGTGTATGAGCGGAAGGGGGAGGGGAACCTTTTGGGTTCCTCCTACCTGGGCCCTCGTCATTCTTCCTCCTCCTCCTCCACCTCCTCTTCCTCTCCATTCAATCTTTTCTCCTCCTCCATCTCTTTCTCCTTGTCCTCTTCTTTATCATCCGCTTTCTCTTACTTCTCTTTCAATTTCTCCCTTTCGTATTTTTTTTTATTCCTGCGTCTTCTTTTCCTCTTCCTCCAATATCTCTTCGATGTCCTCTATCTCCTTATCTTCTACATTATTCTTCTCCCTTCTACCATTATTTTCCTTCTCTGCCCTCTCTCTCTTTTCTTAATACATTTACTTCTTGCCCTTTTCCTCTTCTTCCTCCTCTTGTTCCGCCTTCTATCCCTCCTGTTCCTCATCCTCTTTCTTCTCCCGTCCCTCTTCCCTTCCTGCTCCTCCTTTTACTTCTGTTTCTACTCCTTCTGTTCCACATGTCCTTCTCCTCCTCCTCCTCCTCCTCCTCCTCCTCCTCCTCCTCCTCCTCCTCCTCCTCCTCCTCCTCCTCCTCCTCCTCCTCCTCTGCCCCTTCTTCCTCGTCCTCGCCTTCGTCTCTTGGAGAGGAGAAGAAAGGAGGGGATCCCCAAAGAGGCCTATGGTCACTTCCAGATTCCTTCGGGCTATGGAGGAGCGGGCAGCCATTGTTAGCGTGAAGAGCTGCAAGCAGAAAGGAAATACGGGTCGAGCCTGGAGAGAAGGAAGAGGAGGAAGAGGAGGAGGAGGAGGAGGAAGAGGAGGAGGAAGAGTAGGAGGGGAAAGAGGAGTAGGAGGAGGAGAGGAAGGAGGCGAATAAAGAGAACTATGAAGAGATGGAAAAGGAAGATAAGGAAAAAGGAGGAGGAGGATGAGGAGGAGGAAGAGGAGAAAGGGAAAGAGGAGTAGGAGGAGGAGAAGAAGGAGGCGAATAAAGAAAACTATGAGGAGATGGAAAAGGAAGGTAAGAAAAAAGGAAGAGAAGAAAGATGAAAAGGAAGAACTAGGAAGATGAAGAGGACGAGGAGAAGGAGCAGGAGGAGAAGGAGGTGAAGGAGGAGGAAGAGGAGGAGGAGGAGGAGGACGAGAGAGAAGTGGACGAGGAGGAGGTGGTGGAGAAAAAATGCAGAAATCTTCAAGGCAGTCTGAATACCCGCAAGACAATAGGAAACGAGGAGGGAGATGGAATGACAAAAAATGAAATAAAACAAAATAAAAACAAATGTGAAAATAGAATTAGATAAAATATAATATAAAAGAAAAAAACATTAATACAATAAAAAAGGTAAAATAAAACAGAATACAGTGAAATAAAAAGTAAAACAAATCTAAGTAAAACAAAGTAAGATGAATTGGAATAAAATAAACAAAATATTATGAAGTAAAATAAATTAAAGATAAAACAAAATGAAATGTAATTAACAAAACAAAGTGGAATGATACAGAAGTAAAATCAAATGAAATTAAACAAAATAAAGTAAAAAAAAAACAACACAGAAAAGAATGAAACAAAAGAGAATAAACTAATATTGGATAAAACAAACAAATTGAAATAAGATGCATATATATATATATATATATATATATATATATATATATATATATATGTGTGTGTGTGTGTGTGTGTGTGTGTGTGTGTGTGTGTGTGTGTGTGTGTGTGTGTGTGTGTGTGTGTGTGTGTGTGTGTGTGTGTGTGTATGTGTGTGTGTATGTATGTATGTATAATCAAAATATCTGATCTCGAGGAAGATAACAGTCTCGAGGAGGCTTGGTGTTTTAAAGAAGATAGAATTTTCCTATAGATCGACTTGGAACTTGGTCTCAAAAAGGCGCTGGTCTCGAGAGGATAAAAGTTCCTGGGATAAATGATGTCGCGGGAAGACAGAGATCTTGAGAAAAATAAGGACCCAGAAAAAGGAACATTTAAAAACAAATGAGAAACGTTATCTCGAGAAGAAAAAGGTCTCAGAAACCTATGAGGTCCGATGGAGAGTCTCAAGGGCACGTGGATTTAAGAAAGAAAAAAAATCTTCCAGAGGTCATCAAACTGAGAAAATGTGATCTTGAGAAAGGTGTCTGTCTCCAAGAGGGTCACAGGCTTGAGAAAACCCACAAAAAGTAGAAAATACACCAAAAAAAGAAAAAGGCCTCGAGATAGGAAAATCGTCATGAAAAGAAGCCGGAGGTCTTGGTAAAGAGACGGCCCTGAAGAAGGTGGCTATTTCACCCAAGCCCAGGATCTCGAAAAGGTCGAAGGTCTTGAAGAAGAGGTCGACCTTATATGAACAAAGATCTTGAAGGAACGAAAACCTTGAATAACCAAAGTCCCAAGATCTTGAAGAAGAGAACATTTTTGGTAAAGGTGATAGCATAGAAAAAGCAAATAGTTCTCCAAATTCGACGGTTTTAAAAGCAGAGCAAAGTAAAAAAACAAAAAACAAAAAACAAAAAGATAAAACAAAACATAAACACAAAACATAGGAACACAAAACATAACAAAACATGACAAAACAAATAAAAAGTTGCCATTCCCGAATAAGGCCGCCTTGAGGACTGCGGAAGCTTCCAGAGGGTGAGGTACTCCTTGCTTGAAGACGAAGTATTCTCCAGGAGGTCTGACTCGACCCCCTAGTCACTCTCGGACTCGAGGGAGCTCACTGCC
>NC_134779.1:45240690-45250690 GCF_046742065.1 Oratosquilla oratoria | reverse complement strand
GCCGTTCTTTAGATGTCTCTGGAGGACCTGGGTCTCAATCCAGGTGAGCTCGCGTGATTTCTCCATTGTTGTGCCAAAGAAAAAGAATTCCCAATTCTTAATCAGACTCCGGTCTAGGGCCATCTTTGTCATGACTCGTTAGCTAGAGCTTAGATTACGTCCAAAATGCGAACACGAATAAGGCGAGTTCGTGTATACAATACACGATACGACATTAAAGACAACCATGTAATGCAATTATTATTTATTTGTCACACACACACACACACACACACACACACACACACACACACACACACACACACACACACACACACACACGCACACACGCACACATGCACAAACATACATGTACACACGCGCACACACACGCGCACACACACACACACACACGACTCGGTGGTGCGGTTGGTAGAGTCCCCGACTGTCGCTACGGTGGTCTGGATTCGAATCCTGCCCAGGCCTGAAGTAATTTCAGTATCGCTGCGCTTCAAGTCGTTACCCCAACACTCGTGGGCGGGGGGTTTGGTTGTGTGTGCGTGTAAGGTCACAGCATTACCCATAGATCGGTCATATATATGAGTTCTGAGCTCTCTTTCGGGAGGGAAATAGCTGTCGATCACGAATGCAACACGTGATCCAAGACCATGGTGAATCACACACAAAGGTAAGCATAGATACACAAATACACACACGCACACACACAAACACACACACACACACACACACACACACACACACACACACACACACACACACACACACACACACACACACACACACACACACACACACACACACACACACACACACACACACACACACACACGAACGCACGCACACATGCACAAACATACACGTACACACGCACACACACACGCACACACACACACACACACACACACACACACACACACACACACACA
This sequence comes from Oratosquilla oratoria, assembly GCF_046742065.1. Lineage (NCBI taxonomy): Eukaryota > Metazoa > Arthropoda > Malacostraca > Stomatopoda > Squillidae > Oratosquilla > Oratosquilla oratoria. The sequence goes on along the minus strand of NC_134779.1, from coordinate 45,249,764 downwards.
CACACACACACACACACACACACACACACACACACACGACTCTGTGGTGCGGTTGGTAGAGTCCCCGACTGTTTCTACAGTGGCTTGGGTTCGAACCCTGCCCAGGGCTGAAGTAATTTCAGTATCGCTGCGCTTCAAGTCGTTACCCCAACTCTCGTGGGCGGGGGTTTTGGTTGTGTGTGCGTGTAAGGTCACAGCATTACTCATAGATCGGACATATATATGAGTTCTGAGCTCTCTTTCGGGAGGGAAATAGCTGTCGATCACGAATGCAACACGTGATCCAAGACCATGGTGAATCACACACAAACGTAAGCATAGATACAAAATACACACACACACACACACACACACACACACACACACACACACACACACACACACACACACACACACACACACACACACACACACACACACACACACACACATATGTATATATATATATATACTGTATATATATATATATATATATATATATATATATGTATATATATATATATAGCCAAGTTACCCGTGCGTTGCTGCGAGTTCGTGAATAATCCCTAAAAAAATTTTTTTTAATTAAATATATCTTTAAGCACTACCCCTCCCAGGTGTGCACCCCCCCTCCCGAAGGTTGAGAAACCGTAGTTTGAAAATATATGCATACACAAACACAAATATATGTACACTTTTTTGCGTGCGTGTGGATGTGCATGTGTGGATTTACAAATGTCTATAGCTAAAAGGTGAAGAAATGTATCTCGTTTATTTGTCTTCAGAATATATATGGTTATATGGAGTTTATCTGCAAAAACCTAGGAGTTGTGAATAATTTCCGCCCGCACTAAAATTAAATAAAAATTACCAATATATCAATATTTGGTAAAATTATACAATTATTTTACATTTACATACTTTCTTCTTACAAAGGCTATCATGGTGTGTGGCAACATTAATTTCACAAATATAAATAATAATTATGGACACATACAATGGTTCGTTTAATCATATGAATTCTTATGTCACAAAATTACTACGCGACTTAAGGGGAGACTACAGTAGTGGCGTGTTCCCACACCATAAACCACCTAACTTTAACCGTTAATCCTAACCAAAATATATATTTTTAAATTAAATATAGTTATCCAAGTACCTGGAGTGATAGGGTATCAGAATATATATGGTTATGGGGTCTATCTTCAAAACCATAGGAGGAGTTCGTGAACAAACAAACAAACAGAGGCTACTACTTTATTATAGTAGATATATAAGTTTGGTAATCTAATCAGTTACGTAAGTAGCTAATAAAAAAGAAATCTTGCACCATATCCGGAAGTTAACTGTTGCCGGTACCCTCCCCGCCTACCCACACACCCCACCCCCGCCCCCCACCCCCCACCTGGCGCTAGAATCCGGAAACCAGCCGTTTCTGGCAGGATCTCCCGTCGCTGGCTCCAGTGGCCAGACGCCGGCTTCCTTACCCGGCCGGGTTCCTTCTGTCGCCAGCCAGTCACCACCTACATCCATTTTTCTCCCTAGAACCTCCTCCCACTCTCCCCCCACCCCTCCTTACCCTCCAGACCCTCCCGGCCACACCCCGGCACAGGATGTGGACCTGAAGGAGATTTAGAACCTCCATCGAGTGTCCTAAAGTCTCTTTATGACGTCATTTCCTTCTGTGATGAAGATGACGTCACTGAAATTATGTCACTGGTTTGACGTCATGACACTGATTTGACGTCACGGAATATGGCGTCACATTTTATAACATAACGTGATATGACGTCACTGCATATGACATTGATTATAAAGTCACTGGTGCGTCACGGAATAGATTATGGATAATGGCCTCCCCGATAAAGCCGTCACTCTCTCATAAAGGAATATACAACCATAAAACTACTCACGAAACTATCCTTATCCTCCTACCACTACTCCTTAATACCACCATAGGACGACCATAGGGCACTGGCCGAACGACCTCTTATGAGACCCTTCATCCTCTTCATCCGGTGGTGAGGGAAGCGCGGTGCTTCTCAAAAGGAGAATCGAATTTGAATTTTGAGACCCTGAGGGAGGCTAGTTTATTGAGGGACCCCTCGCGCATCGGCTGCGAAAAGAGGGCGGATTATGGCCTTATAGAGAAGCCCTGGAGCGAATGAAGTAGCCCTGGCTGTTTTGCAATTCATGAAGGTATCATGTAAAAATTCACAACCAAAAATAAAGTTATTTGATTTTTGTCTATAGCTATCTATGTCTATATCGATGTCTATATCTACATCTATATCTATATCTATATCTATATCTATATCTACTGTATATCTATATCTATATATCAGATGGTAAGTAATTGGGTTGTGTGTGTAGGTCGCAGCATTTATCTCTCTCTTTCTCTCTCTTTCTCTTTCTCTTCCTCTCTCTGTTTCTCTGTTTCTCTCTCTATCTTTCTTTCTCCTTCTTTTTCTGTCTCCTCTCTCTCTCTCTCTCTCTCTCTCTCTCTCTCTCTCTCTCTCTCTCTCTCTCTCTCTCTCTCTCTCTCTCTCTCTCTCTCTCTCTCTCTCTCTCTTTCTCCCTCTTGGCCGTGTGAAAGGTAAGATTAATAGTATGGAGAATAAGGTATGGAGACAAGAAGATGAACTGCATTACTATAAAGAAACAAGAAAGAGTTTCATTAAACACTTGTTATAACAGAAATGGATGGAGAAGGTGAGAGGCCTCAGAGATTTCGGGATGGATATGACACCGGATGGAGAGAGGAGACACCGAGTTGAAATCGGACTGCCAAATGCAGGATTGATGGACGGAAACCGCGGGGCGCATTCCTCCGCATCGGAATCTAATATCTAGTCTGGCTTCCACCAAGTGATCTTATTAAGCTGAGGGAATCCAATCGAGGCAAGATTGTGTTGATCTCATCTCTAGAATCCCTTGTTAATTTGATTCAACTCTTCTTCTCATTTAGGCTGTTCAAAGGATTATAAAGGCGGAATATGCCGACAGGAAACCTTTTGGCCCATATCTAGGTCGGATGTGAAAAAAATCATAATAATAATAAATGAATAAATAAAAAATATAATAATGTAAATAACAAATAAGATACATGAATAAATGCATAGGTATAGTTAAATAATAGATAAACATGCAAATGGTAAATAATAGTAAATAGACATATAACTAATAATAAATGATAATCAAACAGACAAATGATAACAAAACAAAAACAAATACTATAAAATAAAGGATAATCATTACAGCATCTTGCTTAGGTGTATATCTAAATTATTCTTAAAGCTTCGAACTGAACTACATTGCACTGCCTCTGCAGGAAGTTTATTCCATTCATAAACTACACGTTTGGCGAAGTTGTTTCTACCCACTTCCAAATTGAATGTTGTCAGGTAATGTTTTTATTAATGTACGGAAAATTAATTTTGACATCTCGGAGCTAAACCAACTCTATTAGCACTTTGACGTATACATTCAAATCTTGTGGTTACTCTGGTCGCTGCCAGGCGATTTCATTCAGCCGAGGAAGCCAAACATAGACACGAAGGCGTTAATGAGTTAAGAAAGGCGAGGAGGTGAAGAGGACAACGAGATGAGTGACTGTGTGTGTACCCGTGACAGGCGTTTTGTTTGACTCCTGGTCTCTCCCTCCAGTTCTGTTTATTTAGTTAGGGACAGCCAGACTCATCTATATGGGGATCGATGACTCTCATACGTAGTCAAATGCGTCTAAGTAAAAAATTGCAAATATTTGAATTTTACATATAAACATTTAGTGTGTGTGTGTTATGTGTGTGTGTGTGTGTGTGTGTGTGTGTGTGTGTGTGTGTGTGTGTGTGTGTGTGTGTGTGTGTGTGTGTGTGTGTGTGTGTGTGTGTGTGTGTGTGTGTGTGTGTGTGTGTGTGTGTGTGAGAGAGAGTGTTTGTGTGTGTGTGTGTGTGTGTTTGTGTGTGTGTTTGTGTGTGTGTGTGTGTGTGTGTGTGTGTGTGTGTGTGTGTGTGTGTGTGTGTGTGTGTGTGTGTGTGTGTGTGTGTGTGTGTGTGTGTGTGTGTGTGTGTGTGCGCGTATTTTTTGTGCGTGTGAGTGTTTGCCGCGCGCGCGCGCGTGTGTGTCTGTGTGCGTGTTTTTTGTGTGTGTACGCGCGCGCGCGCTCGTGTGTGTATGTATGTGTGTGTGTCCGCGCGCGCGCGGGTGTGTGTATGTATGTGTGTGTGTGTGTGTGTGTGTGTGTGTGTGTGTGTGTGTGTGTGTGTGTGTGTGTGTGTGTGTGTGTGTGTGTGTGTGTGTGTGTGTGTGTGTGTGTGTGTGTGTGTGTGTGTGTGTGTGTGTGTGTGTGTGTGTGTGTGTGTGTGTGTGTGTGTGTGTGTGTGTGTGTGTGTGTGTGTGTTTGTGTGCGTGTGTGCATGCGTGTCTGTGTCTGTGTATCTGTGCCTGTGTGCGTGTCTTACCTTTACCATTCCTTCACAAAAGCAAAGGTTTGACCAAGTATTTACCTTAAATGTAGGCACTCACCATCATATAAGGAACCCATTTACAATTAATATATATTTACAAAATATTGAATCAATTTTATCCATACCAACAGTATAAGATTAGACCTAAGTATCCTAGAAAGAACTAGAGGTCAATACCAGAAATATTTACAATATATTTATTTTTAGTACGGAGATGTATTGACAATATGATTCCTATCAATAAACATAATCCACGCGAGGGCTCCTCAATCACCTCAAGAGGCTTTCGGGGCCCCTTTGTATCTGGGGGGCCACGACAGCCGGCCCCTCTTACCCGCAGGGTACTCCCCCCATTGTGGGAGGCGTGCTTCTATACAGGGTCCTCCCCCAAGTCCCTCAGGACCCTTCCACGTGTTTGCCCTCGGGGCGGACTGGCACAGGGTGAAGTCCTGCAAATAGGGAGTAAGGAACCAATGCTTGAGGTTCCTTTCTCTCTCTTTTTTGTTTTGTTTTTTCTTTTCTGATTCATATTCCTTTTTCTTGTTTTTTGTTTTTTGTTTCTTTTTTTGTTTCTTGTTTCTTGTTCTTTGTTTCTGGTTTCTTTGTTTCTTGTTTTTTGTTTCTTGTTTCTTGCTTGTTTGTTTCTTGTTTCTTGTTTCTTGTTTCTTGTTCCTTGTTTCTTGTTTCTCCTTTTTTTTTCGTTTCTTGTTTTTTGTTTCTTATTTCTTATTTCTTGTTTCTTGTTTCTTCTTTCTTATGTCTTGTTTCTCATTTTTCTTTTTCTTCTTGTTATTAGAATCACTATCTTGAATTTTTCTCCATTCTAACTCCTCATGGACTCAAAAGTTTTTATTCGTTTATTCATATATATTTTCATTCATTTATCTACTTATTTATCAACCTATCCATACCTTAATTTATTCAACATTTCCGTATCTATTTACTTATTTGCATCTTCTGTTTGTGACAATTAATTCCAAACCGCGGCCAGGGTGTTGAGGGACCCAAATTAAGTTGCAGGACGACATCCCAAGCTCTTCAGCCGCGTTACGCTCTGCGGAACGCAATTATGAATATAATAATATTTGCGCTAATGGGGACGGGGGTCCGAAAGCGCCTGGGCCTCTAAGAAGGTTTAAGACACATTTGGCTTATTAGGCGTCAGTAGACCGAGGATGTGCGTCTGTAGACCGAGAATGTGTGTCTGTATACGGAGGATGTGCGTCTGTAGACTGAGGATGTGCCTCTGTAGGAGGAGGATGTGCATCTGTAGACGGAGGATGTGCGTCTGTAGACGGAGGATGTGCGTCTGTAGGACGAGGATGTGCGTCTGTAGACGGAGGATGTGCGTCTGTAGACCGAGGATGTGCGTCTGTAGGACGAGGATGTGCGTCTGTAGGGCGAGGATGTGCGTCTGTAGGATGAGGATGTGCGTCTGTAGGACGAGGATGTGCGTCTGTAGATGGAAGATGTGCGTCTGTAGACGGAGGATGTGCGTCTGTAGGATGAGGATGTGCGTCTGTAGGACGAGGATGGACGTCTGTACGACAAGGATGTACTTCTTTATACATAAGATGTGCGTCTGTAGACGGAGGATATGCGTCTGTAAAGAGAGATTTATTTATAGCAATTACCAGCGTTTCTATCCTTGGATACAATATGTCATCGCATCGGTAAAGTTACAGACGTTGAACAGAGTGAAGAGATAGTAGAAAGTAAAGATTATCAGAATCCTTTATCTAAGTGGAGACTCGTTTCCTTTCATATAAGAATACAGCGTGACTCTGGTCCATAGGGGTGTCACTAAGTCTCTTGAATGTTGGTTCCATAAGACATGCAATTAACGTCCCCATACGGAGGAAAGAGTTTAGTGTCTTCAGGAAGATCACGAAGGAAACAAATTGGACAGATTCTGCAGTTTGCGTGACTACTTCCCTCCAAAAATGATCAAATTAACAAACGTATGAATGCATGAACAAATAAATACATGAAAATATAAATAAACAAATAAATAAATAAATGGATGAACAAATAAATAGATAGATACGTAAATGAATATATAAATAAATGAATGAATAAATAAATGAATAAATAGATAAATTAATTAATAGATGAATAAATAGATAAATTAATAAATAAATACATGAATATAGATAAATATGTAAATGAATAAATAAATATATTGGTAAACAGATAAATAGATAGATAAATAAACAAATAAATAAATAGACAAATGCATAAATAAGCAAACAAATAAATGAATGAATAAATGAATAAATAGATAAACAAACGAAATAATTGATTAATAAAAAAAGAAAGAAATATTGAAATTAAAAAAAGAAACAGAAATTAAAAAAAATAAGAAGTGAACAAATATGAAAATATGATAATGAATAAATTAATATATACATGAAACATTATTTCCCTTAATTACCACGAACTCTAACAGACCAAAACTTTAACCCTTCCATTGCTTAATATAATATTTGCAATAAACTTCCTGCTGTCAGGTAATTTTATTCGTGTAATAGACCTTCCAACACATAATTAGTGAAAATAAAGGTAATCGGTTATCCATTACGATACACAATTTTTCCCGGTCGTATGAACCACAGAACAAGTGGTTGTCCACCATGTCTATGATGTCTTAGCACCTTACATACGTGTATATATATATATATATATATATATATATATATATATATATATATATATATATATAGATAGATATATAATATCCATATATATATATATAAATAAATGTATATATATATATATATATATATATATATACATATATACATATCTATATTATATATATATATATAGATATATGTATATATATACATATATATACACATATATATATATATATATCTATATTATATATATATATATATATATATATATATACACTCACAGAGAGAGAGAGAGAGAGAGAGAGAGTCAGACAGACAGAAAGATAAATAGACAAATAGAAAGAGAGAAAGGAGGAAAAAGAAAAAGAGAAAAAAAGAGACAAGTAATAAAGAGAAGAAGAAAGAAAGAAAGAAAGAAAGAAAGAAAGTAAGAAAGGAAGAAAGACCGAAAACAAAACAGAAAAAGAGAGAGGAGGAGACCAAAAGATCTGGAGAGAGAGAGAGAGAGAGGGACGGGGCGAAAGAGAGCGAGGGATAGACATTTCGTGGCCAAAAATGAGCGTTTCATTTTTGCTCTGCGGGAATAGATTCGCGCCCATCATAATGGGGGGAACCGCTCAGCGCGCCGAAGACTGATTTGCATATGTTGACGTAATTGCGTGTGCATAAGCATAAATGTTGCACGACGCTAAGAGTGGGCGTGGGTGTGGGTGGGGGCGTGTGTGTGGGCGGGAGGACAACATGCGATAAAGTAGACAGACACGGAAACAGACATAGGTAGACAGACAAGTTGGGACAAGCAGACAGGAAAAATGGTAGACAGGAAAATAGGTAGCAGACAGTAGAGTAATTGGTAAACGAAAATAAAAACAGTGAATAGGGAAACTAACAGACAGCAGACAGGCAGTCTGATAGACAGAACGACAGGCAGACGGGCAGACTGATAGACAGAACTACAGGCAGACGGGCAGATGGCAGAATGATAGACAGAACGACAGGCAGACTGGCAGATGGTAGAATGATAGACAGAACGACAGGCAGACAGGCAGACTGATAGACAGAACGACAGGCAGACAGGCAGACTGATAGACAGAACTACAGGCAGACGGGCAGATGGCAGAATGATAGACAGAACGACAGGCAGACTGGCAGATGGTAGAATGATAGACAGAACGACAGGCAGACAGGCAGACTGATAGACAGAACAACAGGCAGACAGGCAGACAGGCAGAGTGATAGACAGAACTACAGGCAGACAGGCATATGGCAGACTGATATACAGAGCGACTGGCAGTGAGAGACAGATAGGCAGATTAACAAAATTCCAAACACATACTTAAGTATTATGTATTTACACTCATGTACGCACATACACTAACGTAGAATTAAAGGGTTAATTGAATTATATAGACTTTAATCCCATCTGAATGAGAACCCTCTTATGACTGACTAGAATTGTCTGGCATCAGTGTGACCAAAAGCTGTAAAATATTCACTTGTGACAAGCGACCAGACCTACTACCTTTATAAAGGAATAGATTGATATCCAGATAAGTAAATAAATAAATAAAAATAAATGAATGAATAAATGGGTGAACGAATATTAAAAGTAATGAATGATGAATAATGAGAAAATGAATAGATAGGTACGTAGATAAAAGTAGATAAAACACTAGATAACTAAGAAAATAACATAAAAATAAGGTTGAAAAAATAGGTAAGTGAATGGATGAATTAATAGATACAAGATTCAACAAAAACAATGGATTAATAAGTTGATGTATAAAGAGAGAAATAAATAAACGAAAAAGAGAGATAAGACGAAAAGAAGAGAAAAAGATAAAGGAATAAAAACATCAGCCATCCTTCCGTCCCACGCGTGACAAACGACGTCATAGTATTACATTCAAGTAAAACGACGTGAGGAAGGAGGAGGGGGAGGAGGAAATGGGAAGTGGGTGTGGGAGGGGAAGGGGTGGGGGTGGGGGTG
>NC_134779.1:45215690-45228190 GCF_046742065.1 Oratosquilla oratoria | reverse complement strand
TTATTATTATTATTATTATTATTATTATTATTATCATCATTTTTATTTTCACTATCATCATTGTTGTTGCTGTTATTATTGTTATTATTATTATTATTATTATTATTATTATCATTATTATTATTATTATTATTATTATTATTATTATTATTATCATTATTATCATCATCATCATCATCATCATCATCATCATCATCATCATCATCATCATCATCATCATCATCATCATCATCATCATCATCATCATCATCATCATCATTATTATCATTATCATTATTATCATTATTATTATTATTATTATTATTATTATTATTATTATTATTATTATTATTATTATTATTATTATTATTAGTAGTAGTAGTAGTAATAGTAGTAGTAGTAGTAGTAGTACTATTATTATTATCATCATTATTATTATCATTAATATTATGTCTATTATTATAATCGTTATCATCATCTTTATTAACATAATTTTTTAAAATCATTATTATCATCATCATCATCAGTTATCATCATTATCGCCTATATTTCAACAGGACTTCTATATCTTTAAGAACAATATCGCACGCACCTTCACGTAACCGGCTCGGGACCACAATTCCTATTCCAAGAAGCTCCTAATGGAATCCCATTCCAAGTTGGCCCTTTGAAACCTCCCCACCCGCTCAGAGCCCATTGTGTCGCTCTTGGGGTCGTCTTCACCAAAACAGGTTTGTCTTTCCATCCCACTCAGCTATAATGTGTATATATAATATATATCTATATATATATATATATATATATATGTATATATATGTATATATATGTATATATATATATATATGTATATATATATGTATATATATACATATATATATAAATATATATATATATATATATATATATATGTATATGTATATATATATATATATACATATACATATATATATATGTATTTATCAACCACAATTTACTTTAATTCTAAGCCATCAACATCGCAAAACTCGAGGAGGCATACATTCAGAAATTAAAATGTGGCACAGCCAAGGACTCGAACCTCCGCTAGCACGTGACAAGTGATAGTGATATGTTATAAGAGTAGGTTACGCTCGAATCCACAAAAGGGATTGTTTTGCGAGCGTAGAAACGTTTGTCTCCGCTGAATGATATCGCCGGTCGGCAGTTTTGGGTTTAAATTTGTAAATCCCTCACTCCCTCCTAAGCTGTCCCTCCGTCTATTAAAAGCTGAAGTCATCACAGAGAAGGACCGAAAGGTTTAGATAATAAAAGAGTAATAAGTAAATGGATACATTTAAATAGATAGATGAACAAATGGGTTAATAAAAGAATAAATAAATGAACAAAGACATAGATAAATAGATAACAGATAGATAATGAAATAACTGAATGTATATTTGAATAAATAAATAAACTAATAATTAATGAATGAATAGATAAATCAGTAAATGAAAAAGGAATAAATAGTTAATAAATAAATAAATAAATTGATATATAAATGAATAAATAAAGGCAGTGTCGATGAATTTTTTTTTCCTCATTAATTACTCCACATTGTTACTTGGTACTACTTATTCTTCAGCATAAAGTTACTAATATTACTTTTGTACAATTATTACTTCTCCGCGAAGGACATCGCTAAAAACTAAAACATTTGCAAAAAATACAAAATGTCAACACCGAAAAGCTTTTAGAATATTTCTGAAATAATTTCGGCAAAATTCGGCACCCAATTAATTATTTTTAGATATTCCGTCGGACTTTTCCCGTTGTTCAAACACTTCTGTTCACTAATTAACTTTGTTCAGCTTTGCGCCGCCAGAAGACCTGGATCACGAGAAAGAGAAAACTCAGGAGTTGAGAGCATGAAAATCTACCTATCTACTTATCTACGCATTTACATATTCCTCCTTCTCTCCTGCATATCTACCATTGAAAGTCACCTATTTATCTAGCCATCTACATATGTATCCATCTACCTATCTACGGATATACGTCTCTACCTATTCATCTCAAAGTTGAGAACATGACTCTACCTATCTACTTACCCACTTATATACTCATTTACATATTCATCCGTCTACCTATATGCATATATACCTTTCTACCTTTGTAAGTCATCTATTGATCTAGCCATCTACCTATGTACCCATCTACCTATCTACGGATATACGTCTCTACCTATTCATCTCAAAGTTGAGAACATGACTCTACCTATCTACTTACCCACTTATATACTCATTTACATATTCATCCGTCTACCTATATACATATCTACCTTTCTAAGCCATTTATCGATCTAGCCGTTTACCTATGTACCCATCTACCTATCATCCGATACACTTCCTTGTCTATTTAGAAATGTATTTATCTAACGATCTACCTACCTACCCGTCTACCTTTTTTCTTATCTATCTATCTACATATTCATCTACCAATGTACCCATATACCTGTCTACTGATATAATTATCTACCCACTTATCAATGTATCTATCTATCCATCAACCTACCTACCCGAGTACCTATCTACTCATCTACCTATCTACACATTTTATATCTATTTACCTACATTATATATATATATATATATATATATATATATATATATATATATATATATATATATAGCCATCTACCAGTGTACCCATCTATCTATGCACGGATATACTTATTTACCTATATAGCAATGTATTTATCTAAACATATACCTACCTACCCGTCTACCTCTCTATTTATCTACCTTCCTACCGATCAATCAATCTAAATATCCGACAATGTAACCATCTATATATTTATACATTTACTCTCAACCAAACGATTTAGCCATGAATCTAATCATTTACTTATCAACTAATATATCTATCCAGCAACTTTTCTACTTGTCTTTATTTACAGAAAAATCATGCTCAAGGCAAAGTTATTTCCCTTTTCATGTCTACCTACCTATCTACTTAGCTACCAAGGTACCTACATCTAAATGCTTACCATATATATATATATATATATATATATATATATATAATATATTATTATTTATATAATATATATGCATATATATATTATATATATATATACATACATATATATATATATATATGTATATATATATGTATATATACATATATATATATATGCACACACACACACACACATACACACACACACACACACACACACACACACACACACACACACACACACACACACACACACACACAGACACACACACACACACACTTATCGCAAAGGTATGCGATAGGAACAAACTGAGGGAAAATGTGGGTAAAAGTAGGTGATGAAATTTACAAGGGTAGAGGGCGGCAGTGAGCTGGAACTAAGTCTAGAAAGAGAGAGGGGCTGGAGGAAGTGGATAGCTTTGGGTATTTGGGGTCCCATGTGGCAAGAAAGGAATGAGTGGAAATGAAGGTAAATTGTAGGTAGAGAGAAGCAAGTAAATACCTCTGGGGGATTGAAAAGTGTTATAAGAATTAGTCAACTGGGAATGGATACAAAGAGGAGATTGTGTGAAGGGGAGATTATGCCGACGGCGTTGAATGGAGCAGAGACTCGGAATATAAGAGAGGCAGAGAGGAAACGTTTAAATGTGTTTGAGATGAAATGTCTGAGAAGTATGGTAGGGTTTACTAGGTTGGATAGAGTGAGAAACGAGGAGTTAAGGAGGAGAGCGGGGGTGGAAAAGGAGATGGTAGATAAGACTGATGAAAGATTATTGGGATGGTTTGGATACATGAAAAGAATGGGTGATGAAAGATTAGTAAAAGAGGTGTGGAAGGAAGAGGTGGAGGAAGTGAAGTTGAGGGGACGACCGAGGATGATATGCATGGATGGGGTGAAGGGGGCGTTGAGCAAGAGGAGAATGCCTGTTGAGCAAGGAGGGGAGAAGGCAGGAGAAAGGGATGAGTGGAGAATGTGTATAAATGATACTGTTTTCCAAGGACGGGAGAGATGGTGGATTGGAGCTAAGGGGTGTTTATGTGTGAATGATATTTTAATCATCCTGAAGGGATTTTTCCCCATCTTTTCTCCTTCTGCATGAAGGAACGGAGAAAGGGGTTCGCAGATAAAGTGAAGTGACCTTGTTGTGGAAGTATTGCGTGTTACTGCATTGCGTTTGTCCCAGGGCAGTAGGCGGATGTATGGATGACTCGTCATCCATAAGGAGCTGAAATGGGAGGGTTCGAAAGAGAAGTTGGAGGGGAGTGAAATGGTTGGGAATAGGTACGTTCCTCTGATTTAGCTACCTCCCTTATAAGGGGGAAAAAGCTCTTGGTACATATTGTATATATATATATATATATATATATATATATATATATACACATGGGGGCATGGATATACGAGTATGTATGTATGCATGTATGTATGTATGTATTATATGTATGTATTCATTTGTATGTGTATGTGTGCTTGTATATATAAATGTATATTTCTCATTGTATATAATTCTTACTTCTTACTGTTTCACCAACCTATTTGCGCGCACACACATGTATAAACAAAACACTCACACACACACACACACACACACACACACACACACACACACACACACACACACACACACACACACACACACACACACACACACACACACACACACACACACACACACACACACACACACACACACACACACACACACACACACACACACACACACACACAAACGCACACAAACAAACAAACATACACACAAATATACATTGACACACACGGCCAGCCACAAGCAACCAAACCGACACGATACACCACAGTCTTGGATTGGAAGGCTTTGGGTTTAAAGGTTTGATTATGGGTCAAAAGAATCGCTAAGCGAGGCGGGAACGTGAGAGGAAAAGGTAGGCACCCGCGCCCCAAGACATCAAAGAGTGGCCATCCAAAACTAGCAACCACTCTCCTTCCCCCTCTCCCCCCCTCTCTCTCTCTCTCTTTCTCTCTCTCTCTTTCTCTCTTTCTCTCTCTCTCTTTCTTCCTCTCTCTCTTCTCTCTCTCTCTCTCTCTCTCTCTCTCTCTCTCTCTCTCTCTCTCTCTCTCTCTCTCTCTCTCTCTCTCTCTCTCTCTCTCTCTCTCTCTCTCTCTCTCTCTCTCTCTCTCTCTCTCTCTCTCTCTCTCTCTCTCTCTCTCTCTCTCTCTCTCTCTCTCTCTCTCTCTCTACTTCCTCTCACTCTCTTTCTCTCCTCTACAGAGGTAATCATTCAACTTTGTCTGGCGATAGCTAGACCCATACTTGTCTATGCAGTACAGCTCTGGTCTCCGTCCTATAGAACGGAAAATGATTAACTAGAATTAGTATAGAAGAGAATGACCAAAACCATGCAAAGGTTTAGAGATTTGGTATGCGAAGGCAGGCTTAGTCATCTTAACTTACACTCCCTGGAAAGACGAAGAGTGCGGGGTGATCTGATAGAGGTATTCAAATGAGACAAGGGTTTTAACAAGGGTGATGCGGGCAGGACTCTTAGTATTGGAATGAAGTTGAACAAATTTAGGTTTAAGATGGGAATAGATAAGACTATGTTTAGCAAGATAGTAGTTAGCTAATGGACTAGATTTAGGAGATAATGTTAGTGGAGGACAAAACATCACTTTTAGGATGTAATGTCAATGGAGGACAAAATATCACGATAGGGTGTAATGTCAATGGTGGACAAAATATCACGGTAGGATATAATGTTAGTGGAGGACATAGTATCATGGTAGGATGTGATGTCAGTGAAGGACAAAATATCACTTTAGGATGTGATGTCAATGAAGGACAAGGCGATAGTGAAAAACTAAATGTCACTGTCGGACAGAATGTCAACGAATGACAAATGACCAGCGTAGGACACAATGACACAAAGAGGCAAAATATCCATGAGACAATGAATGTCAATGAAGAACCAAATTTCAGCGTACAGCAAGGTGTCAGTAAAGAACAAAAGGACGATGTAAGGCATGATGTAGAAAATCATGACGAGTCAGAAAGAAATAATAACGAATTTCTAAAATTCATGTACGTGCACGTAGTATTAGTAACAAATTCCAAGAAGTCCAGGCGAATATCAAAAGCAAAAATCTCGATATGATAGGAATAACAGAGACATTAATAAATGGATATAAAAACTTCCATCTGGATAGGAACCACAAGGTGGTGTTCTGTTGTACGTTAAAAGCAATATCCATGACTGTGTATTAGAGAAAGTGAAACAGGATGCATATTATAGTGTATGGGTAGAATTAACCCAAACAAATGGACAAAAGATGATTATAGGTGGAATATATAAGCCAAATTTTTAACACGAGCAGGCGAAAAACTGTTGTTTCAAAAACTGTCTAGTTTCTGCAACCGGGACTTAATGATAATGGGTGATTTAAATTTTAACGACATTGACTGGACAAGCCTCAATCATGGTAATATAGGAAGTCACTTGATAGATTTTTCCGTTGATTCAGCGCGTAAAAGAGCCCACAAGACATGGAAACCAAATGTATCTATTGATCACTACTCGCGAAAACGTGATAACCGATGTAGAAGTTGATAAAACCACTTCAATTTATGATCACAACTTAGATTCAAGCTAAAAAAAGAATAGATAGTTGTAAATCTAAGATATAATTTCAATATAGCTCGGTTCACAGGACTACGTCAGGAGCTTCAGCTTACAGACTGGGAAGCAAAATTAAGCAAAAGACCTATAGATCAGATATGGAAAAAGATTAAAAATACACTTACTAAGATGATTCGTAATTACATTCCGTTTAAGGACAGACCACCACCCCCAATCAGGCCCGCCCAAAATGTCTTAAAAATACAATGGAAAAGCGACAATACCAAATGAATATAATTGAAAAATCCAAAAAGAATCCCAAAGAAATCTATAATTATATTAGAGATAAAAAAAGTTATTAGTAATCACATTGACCCACTATTATCTGCTGACGGTCAACTTGAATATTCGGATGAAGGCATGTGTGATATTTTAAATAGCTATTTTAGCTCAATATTCGTAAATGAAACACCTCAACGTGAAGTCCTAAATGAATCCTGTGGAAGTCTAGGGGAAACTCACTCACTACTGTAATCATAACAAAAGAAGAAATTGAAAGATGTATAAAAAAAACTCAAAGTTAATAAAACACCAGGGCCTGACGGTTGGCATCCAAGAATCTTGAAGGAAATGAAAAAAAACGAGATTATTGTTCCATTAAAAAAAAAAAAAAAAAAAAAAAAATCAGTCATATCCGGATATGTACCAAGTGAATGAAAGTTTGCTAATGTTACCCTTATATTCAAAAAGGAAGACAAAAAGAAGCCAGTGAACTACAGGTCTATAAGCTTAACCTCAACCGTAGGGAAAATAATGGGAACCATTATAAGAGATGTTATCGAACACCATTTTGAAAGTACCAGCATGAATTCAGACGGAAACGTTCTTGCATGACTAACCTACTCGAATTCTACAACACAGTCATCTCAAATTATGACAAAAGAAAAATATAGATACAATACATCTGGACTTTTCCAAAGCTTTTGATACGTCCCGCATGAAAGACTACTTGATAAATTAGCTTCACACGGAATTAGTAGTAGTCTATTAAGCCGGACTAGTAATTAGTGAAACGATTGTAAATAGAGAGTTTTCCTCAATGGTTAAACTTCTAGATGGAAAAAAATACGAGTGGAGTTACTCAGGGTTTCCTTCTTGGGCCACGTCTATTTATAGTACAAAATTTGACGCAGCCCGAAGGGATTTCTCCCCGTCCTCTCCTTTTATGCAAGGGCGGGATGGAGAGGGGGGGGGTTCGCCGATTTAATGAAGCGGCCTTGCTGTGGATGTGCTGTGTTTTGCGACACTGCTTCTGACCCAGGGCAGTGGACAAGGTGCAGGGATGACCCGTCATCCAGGAGGTGCTAAGATGAGAGGGAGGGTGGAGGGGTGTGGTGTGTATTCAGGGATGGAATGGGTGGGAATGATTTTATGCCTTTTAGTTTTTGGCTACCTCCCTTGGAAGGGGGAAAAAGCCTTGGTGTATGTATGTATGTATAAATGAGTATAGACCACGGACTGAAATATATTGTCTTCAAATTTGCTAATGATACAAAACTGCGAGGAATGGTAAATGATCACTTAAACTAATTTGATATTCAAGAATATTTAGGTAAACTACAGCAATAGTCTGAAAAGAGGCTAATGAGAGTTAACACAAGTAAATGTATGATTATGCACATAGGTAAGAATAACAATAAGCACGATTACAAGTTATTTGGAAATACATTAACAAAGGTGAATAGTGAGAATGATCTCGATGTAATTATCAGTAATGATCTCAAATCATCTAAGAGAAAGCAAATAAGTTTCTAGGACTGATTGCGCGACCTTTTAATTTTAAAAGTCCATTTGTCATTAATAAACTATATAAATCGTTAGTTTGTCCACATTTGGAATATGCTATATCTGTATGTTCACCGAATCTCATTAAAGACATTGACAAATTGGGAAAAGTGCGACGGCGAGCCACAAAACTTATTCCAAATATCAGAAATAAACCATATGAAAATCGACTAAAACATATGAATTTATTTTCACTTAAAAAAAGTAGATTCAGGGGTGATTTGAAACAGGTCTTTAAGATTCTAAAGGAAATTGACATAAAAAGTGACGAAATTTTCACACTGAATGCAAACCAAACAAGAAATAAAGGTCTCAAAATGTCAGGAAGTAGATTTCATTTGGTAATGGAAAGAAACAACCTCGCCAACCGTGTAGTAAATGAGTGGAATAAACTTCCTGCAGAGGCAGTGCAATGTAGTATAGATCGAAGTTTTAAGATTCATTTACATAAACGCCTGAGCAATATTCTGTAATGCGTGCCATTTATCTTATTTCATTTTATTCATTTATCATTATTCATTTATTCATTTATTTACTTATTTATTCATTAATCTATTTATCATTATTATTCATTTGTTTTTATTAAAGATTATTATTATTTATATGCTTCTTTACTATTTATCAATATCTATTTATTTTATTTATTCACTTATCTATTTATTTATTCATTTATTTATTTATCCATTCATTCATTATTCTTTTCCACATTCCACAAAGATATGGACCATAAAGGTCTTCTTTCGGCATGCTCTTTCTTTGTAATCTTTTGTAATCCTTTATAATCCTTTGTAATCCTTTGTAACCATGTAGCGAGTGCTGTAACGTTTTGTTTAAAAAAAATATAAGATAACTTTATGGATAGGGATGACAAGTGATAAGGAATATGGAACTGCCTAGTGAAGGTGGTTATCAATTGTCAAAAGACAAGAACCTAATAGCCATCGGTTACACCACTGAGGTCATGTACTTGAGTCTTCTATCCCCGTTCCTCTCTGTACACGTACTCTCTGTATATATTATACTACCACACTTTATGTACTTATTTGCTGAAGAGTACCAACGAAAGTTGTCAAAAATCTTATTTTCCGATAGTGGGAGACAAGTCTTATCTTACTAATGTGCTACGGCGTTACTCTTGTCTTATACACACACACACACACACACACACACACACACACACACACACACACACACACACACACACACACACACACACACACACACACACACACACATACTGTATATATATATATATATATATATATATATATATATACATATATGTATATACATATACATATATACATATATATATACAGTATATATATATATATATATATATATATATACGTATAACACAGACATACATCACACATCAAGCACACAGACACATACACACACACACACACACACACACACACACACACACACACACACACACACACATATATATATATATATATATATATATATATATATATATATATATATATATATTTCTAACTGTCTCTTCATCCTTTGATTGCAGTTCACAGGGTCACTCTTCTGAATAATGCGCATGACCATGATAGCGAGGGAGGGAAGGGTTTATTGTTCCCACCACTTCCTCCTTCCCCCTCCAGCCCAACTACTTCCAAGGAAAGAAGCTCCAAGATATGATGACGTCACAAGATGAGGACGTAACAGGCTTGACCCCTCGTCCTCCTACTCCACCTCCCCCACCTCCTCCTCCTCTACCTCCTCCTCTACCTCCTTTCTCTTGAAGACCCCATGCGACCTCGGAGGCGTTCTTCGGGGACCTTCTGCAGAACCTTCCGAGACCCCATTTGTATTCTCTCCGGAGTTATCAGCTCCTCATTTGAATGATAAGGGGTCCCTTATTACTTCATATAGAAAAAGTGATGTATTGTGACCATATTTCCTTGCACTATCTCGACCGGCCATCAATTTGTGCGAAATTTCTGATCGCAATATTCAGACCTTTCGAGACACGAGACTTCGACATAACGAGGAAAGAATTTCTGAAATAAAAGCTTTTGCTTGCATGACGCGAAGAGTTAAGAGAAGAGAAAATTGAATATCTGGTATCTGGAATGTATATGTATATATATATATATATTACAGGTGAAAAATGTAATCACACATATGTCAATAATGTAGAAACCACTGTTGGAGTAGAAAAGACTGGAAACGGAGAATCTATATATTTCGATTGCAAAATGCAATCCTCTTCATATATATATATATATATATATATATATATATATATATATATATATATATATATATACAAATTCAATTCCACGATTCGTCTTTAATATGACATTTTTTTTATTAACTGTAAACAGGCAAATATAGTATCTAGCATACTATTGTCCAATTCTTTACTCGCAAATTTTCTCCGATACTTTCTTCCTCTGCCTCCTCCTCCTCCTCCTCCTTCTCCTCCTCCTCCTCCTCCTCCTCCTCCTCCTCCTCCCCATTCCCCTCCACCTGCTTTTCTCCAACCCCCTCTACCTCCTCTTCCACCTCACCCAACTCCTCTTTCTCCACTCTTCCCCTCTCCTCTTCCTCCTCCTTCTCCTAACCCTCCTTCCCATTCTCATGCTCCTCCACCATAACCTCACTCACGTCCTTCTCCTTCAATCCCTATTACCTCCCCCCCCCGCACTACATTTAGGAGACCTAACCGCATCATATCTAGAAACGTAGAAAGGGTAGACTAGTATAGTGTATTTTTTGTCAATTGTCCCTATATGATATTTAAATGTAAGTATTAACCATCATGTATTCTACTTTTCATAAACTATCTTGCATTAGTTGTATTTTTCTGCCATTTGCATTACTTAAATTGTTCAGTTCTCTATTACTACAGTTAATCCAGAAGATGTCTTATTAAAGATGAAACGCCGGAATAAATGAACGATTATCCATAATTAGTTTAAGCTCATCTTCCAGAAGGAATAATTATATCATCAACAGAAAATTTGAGAATTCGAAAACATACATACATACATACATACATACATACATACATACATACATACATACATAAATACATACATGCATAGATACATACATACATACATACATACATGCATACATACATACATACATACATACATACATACATACAAACATACATAATACATACATACATACATACATACATACATACATACATACATACATACATACATACAAAAACTCTATAATCACACCAGAAATATATCTGGTGAAACAGATAAGTTATTGACAAGACTTATTGTGGTTTCTTGTTACTGAAAGATATATGATGACAAAAATTCGTAGTGAACCTGATCCACCCTAGATCGGAATATGTAGCAATGGTATAGTCTCCATTCAAAGAAAAAACATATAAATATGACTGAGAGAATTTATAGAGCAGTTACCAAATTTGCTTCAAGCTTAGGATGGAGACCGTTTAAGAAAATGATAAAAACAAAAATAAGTTCTTCTCTGTGTCGAAGAAAGAAGAAAGGGAGGTGACATGATGGTTGTGTTTAGACAAATGAAAGGCGTGAACAAAATTGACAAGGAAGATCTCTTTATTTGGGTTCGGAAAGAGGCGAGAGATCGTGCAAAACGTGGGAGAGACAGGGCCCTTGAAGGATGTCAAGAAGCATTGCTTTCCATTCCAATGCATCACCTCTTGCCATAATTGAAAGGTGGAAATATTGAAAAATATGTTGAGGCAAAGTTTGGCATAGCGACAAAGAGACGGGACCTCGCAATTGCATTCTCGCAGGCGTATTACACACACACACACATACACACACTCGCGCACACACGCATGCACATACACACACATACACACACTCGCGCACACACGCGCGCGCACACACACACATACACACACAAACACACACACACAAACACACACACACACACACACACACACACACACACACACACACACACACACACACACACACACAAGCACATATTTACATACGTATATATATATATATATACATATATATATATGTATATATATATATACACATATATATATATACACACACACACATATATATATATATATATATATGAATATAAATGTATACATATACATATATATATAT
>NC_134779.1:45205690-45208190 GCF_046742065.1 Oratosquilla oratoria | reverse complement strand
CTCCAGTATTAAATGATCGCTGACAAAGCGTCATCTACGATAGGCGGGTCATGTCATCCGCATGCCTTTTGAACGGGCAACTACCTGATGCACATCGTAATGCAGGGGACCAGAAAAGAACTCTATAATGACCAGAAAAAAACACAATCATGAGGAGCAACATCGCACCAACTGATCTTGAAACCATTGCTTCCAATAGCGCTTTATGGCGTTCAGAGTCCTCACTAGGGGTCAAGCATCTTGAGTCTGCTCGCAACCAATCATGTAACGACCGGCGGGAAAAAAAAGACATCAACTCAACAATAGAATTTATCCACCTGATCCAGAGCTGACTTCCCCTGAGTGTGGGTCAAGAATTGGGCTCCATAGTCAACTCCACTGGCACTAGACACTAGACACCTCAGTATCACCAACCAGCCTCACTCATCTCATCGCAATTCACAGGAACATTGTCGTCGTCGATCACCGAAGTACTGTATTAATAATATATATATATATATATATATATATATATATATATATATATATATATATATATATTAATTATCTATAGGATAATTGTATTTGCTGGTCACTCATTACAATTGTATTTAGCAATACCCAGAAAGAAAAAAAATCTATCTCGATTTATAAATTAGATCTGTGACTTTGCGTCTTTTATTCTAATAAGTTAGCGTAATACTCCGCATTCAATCCCTTCCGTACAGGATGGTACTTTATCTTTTCCATGACACCCTCTACAGAGGGTCCACCTCTGTCACAAAAAAAAAAAAAAAAAAAAAAAATTCTTCGTCATCCTTCTCGTAATTTATAATTTCTGCTTCCTCGACCTTCGCGTTGATTAATGGTCTTTCTTTCTGGCATCTATCTGAAAAAGTCACTTTTTTCAACCTTTCATCTTATTGGGTCTTGGTCATCGCCAATAACCAGCGCTTCCGTCCGTGGGGACAATATCACACCGAAGGGGTGGAAGCATAGCGGTAGTATAAAAGATTTAAGGAGGGCAGCAGGTCGGAGGGATTGTGGAAGTTATAAATTATATATATACATACATACATACATACATACATACATACATACATACATATATATATATATATATACATATACATACATATATATACATGTATATATATATGAATATATATATATACTCGTATATACATGTACATATATATATATATATATATATATACTCGTATATACATGTATGCATATATATATGTATATATATATATACATATATACTTATATATAGATGTGTGTGTGTGTGTGTGTGTGTATGTGTGTGTGTGTGTGTGTGTGTGTGTGTGTGTGTGTGTATGTGTGTGTGTGTGTGTGTGTGTGTGTGTATGTGTGTGTGTGTGTATGTGTGTGTGTGTGTGTGTATTCACTTGGTCTTTGGATCACGTGTTGGACTCGTGATCGACAGCTATTTCCCTCCTGGAAGAGAGCTCAGAGCTCGTAGGTCCGATCTATGGGTAATGCTATGACCTTGCACACACACACACCCAACTCCCCGCCACGAGAGTTGAAGTAACACCCCTCAGCGCTGCGATACTGATATTATTTCAGCCCCGGGCGAGAGTCGAACCCGGACCTTCGTAGTGGCAGGCCAGAGTTCTAACCACAGCGTGTGTGTGTGTGTGTGTGTGTGTGTGTGTGTATGTGTGTGTGTATGTGTGTATGTGTGTATTTTTCCCGTTTTCTTTGACTGGAGAATAATCTCCAATAATATAAGAATGCTTCATGATTCTGGTGCCTAGAGATATCACTAAAATCCCTAAAACACAGACTGCATAAAACTCCTGCAGTCAGTGCTTAATACCCAGTGCCACATATACGACTAAAATTGCTCTACGGCAAATAAAAAGGAAAGGAGAAGTGGCAAAGAAGGAAGGAGTTAGTAGAGAGAAGCTCTCTTCGTTTGTAAAGGAGGCAAGGTGGGGGGGGGGCTGGCACGGAAATTAATGAAATAGACTGGCAGTACTCAGTATATAATACCCGGTACGAAAGGGGTAAATTACAAGCCCCTTTTGTGTCATAGAAGAACCTATGGATATGAATAAAATCACCTGGTCAATGCAAGAATGAAATGAAAAGTGACACCCGGAACGAAAGGGAATAAATGTTCATCTATTAATTTATCAATTTATTTATTTACTTATTGATTCACTTGTCTATTATTTCCTGTTTATTTGTATTTTTATCTTACATTTTTTTCATGTATTTTATTCTATTTTATGTATAAATATATATATTTTCTTCTTCAAATAATTTCAGGGATCATCATTTTAATTTCTTCCTGTTTTAGTCGCAATCTCCTTATCATCCTCTCTTGTGACCTTTTCCTCTTACCCCTCCCTGTCACCCTCCCCTCATCCTCCCTCGCTCCATCTCTTTTCTTCTTATGACACTTATCAACGTCGTCTTTTCTTTGTCTTCAGATCTGTCTATTCATATATCTATCTATTTTTTGTTTATTGATTTTATATATATA
>NC_134779.1:45200690-45203190 GCF_046742065.1 Oratosquilla oratoria | reverse complement strand
AAAGCATATATGCATGTGTGTATATATGTATGTATGCATGTATACATGTATGTATGTATGTATGTATGTATGTATGTATGTATGTATAGATATATATATATATATGAGAGAGAATGTGGGTGGGGAAGGGCAAACGAAGATGTGTTAGGAATAGAGTTTATTGCCCTAACGTTGCGACCAACTTGGTCTTCTTCAGAGGACTACAGCATTACAAACGGATCACAATTCTTATATTCGTAGTGAGAGGGAACCCGCCAAGGTATGAGCGTCATGTTTTCCCTTTGGCTAACGATTTAATTATTAGGACACTTGCTGCTTTCGAGAGGCATTTAAATCCGTCTCTGTCGTTGTTGTTCTTGTTGGCGGCGATATGTGCAGCTTCCACAGTTTTTCTCATTTTCTTCTCAAATCCCTCGTGTAGAATTTCTGCGTTGTTCCAATCAGGTAGATGTCCACATTTGTCCAGGTGACGAACCAGGGAGTTAGATGTTCTATGAGCCCTGAGATCGTTTTTGTGCTCATTCAAGCGTTTATTGAACCCTCGACCTGACTCACCGAAATAAGATGATGGACAACCGTTGCATGGAATACGGTAAATGACACTGAGATTATTACGCATATTATTATGTTTCTTAAATATTTTTCCTATTTTATTGGAAGATATTTTTGCTATATTTATTCCACCTTTTGACAAATAATCATCAATAGCTATGGTGTTTATAGAATTAGGGACAGAAATAAAATGAGACTTATCCTTTCCCGTGGTTCGGACGTTTGAGCCATCGTAGATCTTCTTGGCTTTCCTCGTTGTCCTGGTGATCAAACCTCCGGGGTATTTCAGCTTCCTAAAGGTATTCTTGATGTAAGTAAGTTCATCCTCTAGGAATTCTTCACTGCAGATACGAAAAGCTCTGAGAAAGAAACCTATTAGAACACCCGTTTTAACACGTCTGCTGTGTGCTGAAAAATAATGGACAAAGTCGTCCCTATTGGTGGGTTTCCTGTACACCGAGAAACTTACCTGTTGAGAACCTCTGTGTATCAACGTGTCTAAAAATGGTAAATTACACTCTTTTTCTAGTTCAACTGTGAATTGAATGTCTTTATTCACAGCGTTGAGTCTTCTCAAACTTATTTTCTATATTAGTTTCTTTTTGGCATCACCACGATTATGTCATCCACGTACCTTAACCAAGTGGTACCTCTTCCCATGATGTTGATGTATTTGTCCATTTCTATTACTTCCATGAATAAACATGCCATGACAGCAGATAATGGACTCCCCATTGCGAGACCTCTAATCTGTTTAAATTCAATGTTGTTAAACATAAAATAACCAAATTTGACACACATGGAAATAAGTTTTATATAATCAGATCGTGGTACTGGAAGGATATCATCATCGATATCTGTTGTTACTTTCTTCACTGCTTCTAGGGCATCAAAAACAGAAACATTTGTGAATAACGCTGTTATATCGAAGCTTGCCAACTTCTTATCACTTACATTCAGATCCTTAAGTCTCTGGATCAGGTCGGAAGAATTTCTTAAATGGGCCCCGCTGATGGAACCGATGACGTTTGAAAGGGGTTTTGCCAGACATTTCGCTAGTCTGTGCGGAGCGCTACCAATCCCTGGAAGTTATGGGCCTCATGGGGATATTTACCTTATGTACTTTAGGAAGACCGTGCATTAACGGGGGTTTTGGAGCTTCTTCTAGTAATCCTAACAACTTTTTTCCCCTGGTTGATTTACGTAGGATTTTTCTCGCTTCTGTATTGAATCTTGCTGATTCTATATCAGCGTTGCCGGCGGTTGTCTTTCGTATGTTGATTCATCATTCAAAAGATCGGACATTTTGTCCAGATAATCAATTTTATTTAAAATAATTACTCCGCCGCCTTTGTCGGCGTGGGTGATAATAATGTCATTATCATTACTCAAAGTCTGAAGGACTTCTCTAAATCTTTTGGGAATAACAAAACGATTACAATCGGCCAAGGCTTGGTAACATGTTATTACCCCTTGGGTGAAACCTTTATCAACTTCGTTCTCAGACCATTTATAATTATTGTTCACATTTCTCTTGTGAGTCCTTACCTTTTCCTCCTATATCAAATTTAAGTCCCAAAGACAGTACCAATTTCTCGTCTTTAGATAGCTGTCTGTCTGAAAGGTTGGTCACAAAGTCATTCCTTTCCAATTTGTTCCAATCACTGTTATTACATAACCAAAGTAGCTTACGTTTAAGTTTTTGTTCTAGTACAACATAATCCTTATTTAATCTACTTACCAGCCCGAAGGGTAGGGTTACCTTTCTCTTACCATCGCTGATTTCGTCCAACTTGTCTGTAACGTTTCACAGGATTCCTCTAAGTATGTCCTGGCGCTGTCTGTGAATGGGTGTTCATCACTTCTTAGCTGTTTCGGAGCCGATCTAGGGAGAACCATCTCATCGAGGCAATTCAGGAGAAATCTCCTACGGAGTGTAAGGCTTGTG
>NC_134779.1:45165690-45170690 GCF_046742065.1 Oratosquilla oratoria | reverse complement strand
TTGTTGATTTCCCGATTATGTTTGTACACTCTGAAGAAGCTCTGTTAAGAGCGAAACGTCAGTTAATAAAACTTCAACGGTTCTCGGTGTTTATCTCACCACCCTGCCACTTATTTTGTCGTCCATTCCTCAATATATATATATATATATGTATGTATGTATATATATATATATATATATATATATATATATATATATATATATATATTGTGCATTATTTTAACCCTCTCGACTACTGTGATAGGTCTCCTAACTCGATATATATATATATATATATATATATATATATACATATATATACATATATATATATATAGATATGTATATATATAAATATATATATATATATATATATATATATATATATATATATATATATATATATATATATATATATATATATGCCCCCTCCCGAGCTGCGGAGAATTAAAGTTTCTCTCAGGTGAACAAAGTCGCACGACGTCAGGCAGTATAACGTATAAAGTATTGTTTGAATTCATTTCAACATCAGCAGTAACCAATAACAGGGCGTGATAACAGTGGTCAACAAAATTTACTAAAATGCCTGTCCCACAAGGAAAAGGAAGCGAATTTGATAGATTTTTTTTTTATTTCAAGTATGTTTTCAGAATTTTTCTATAAGACATACTTTTTCTGCTATAGCATATTAAATTTTAAACAATTACAACTAATAAATCAGGCTGATATATCAGTGAAACTTACCTGTAAAATTTTCGAGTGTATTTTGCTTCAGGGAGATCCCTTTTTAATGTTCAACAGTAATCAGCCAACAGTGAAGATCTCCACTTCCCTTGATACCGGGTTATCTTCAGAATGTCCTGGCAAAACCTCTCACCGTGCTCGTCACTGACGGCGCCAAGATTTGCAGGGAAAAAATCCAAGTGAGAGTCTAGGAAGTGAATTTTTAGGCTCACATTACATCCCAAGACCTTGTAGGATTTCAGTAGCTCCTTTACGATTTCAGAATAGTTATTTGCTTTGTGAGTCCCCAAAAACTCTGCTCAAACTTTCTTAAATGACAGCCATGCTTGTTTTTTAATATCACTTAGCTCTTCATTAAATTCTGGTCTCTCATCAGTTCCCTAATCTGTGGTCCAACAAAAATACTTTCTTTGATTTTTGCGTCACTTACTCTAGGAAACTTATTTTCAAATATGTGAATCCTTTGCCAGTTCTATCCATACCTTTAACAAAAATTCTCATCAATCCTAGCTTAATATGCGAAAGAGGTAAATAATTTTTCTCTGAATCAACAAGAGGAGGATTAACAACATTCTTCTATACTGGGGTCAGAGATCGTTTCGGCCATACATTCTTTTCATCATGATTTTTCTTATCCCGACTATCCCACTCACAGAGAAAGCAACAAAACTTTGTCTAACCCAGCTGCATTCCAAGTAAAAGTGCCATAACCTTTAGGTCACCACTTCATACTCTCATATGTTTCCTTCATGTTAGCTGCATGGTCATGAGGAACAGAAGGAGATTTACTTCCATTGTGGAGCAAAACAGCTTTCAGGCTCATTTTTGAAGTCAATAAACAAGCGCCACTCGTTCCTTGTCATATGTATGATTAACTTCCTCCATAACGGAATATACATCATTGCAAATCACCACACCATCCTCAAGTGGAAAAAACTTTTCAAAATCACAATGTCACTTACGATAAAAAGTAACTTTTGATTTTTTCTAGAGAAGATTCCAGCTCTTTAATCTAAAAGTAAGAAGTTCAGATTGCTTGTTTGACAAGTTTAAATCCCGCACAAGATCATTTAGATCTCCTTGACTCAATAAATGTGATTCACCTGAAGAACAGATTGGCTGAAAGTGCATGTCTTCTGTTTCTTTTTCCATAACCTCCTCATTTGACTAATCATCACTTAGTTCCATTTGTTTTGGAGGGTCATGTACAGGAAAGTCTTGACTGTGAGGTGCTGGCCTCATAGCAGATGGTAAATTAGGATATTTTACAATATGCTTGGATGTTGATGTTATACCTTTTATATTTGTAATGAAGAAGTAGCAATCTGAAATATGATCTTTTTGGTTCTCTCCAAATCATACGGATGGCAAAAGGCATATGGCGTGAACCTTTCGCCATGCAGTGAGAAGCGTGACACAGGTTACACAACACACATGAGGGGCCTAGCTTTTATCCTGGTCCCCCACTTTGCAGTCAAAATAGTGTTCATAATACTTTTTAATCAATGGTGTGAAACACCGTCTTTGTGACTTGAATCTCAATACACCGCAAATAAAGCAAAAATTGTTTGGGTGATTCTTGGCATTGTGAAGGTGAATGGAGGGCAAGCTACTGTACAATATCACAAACTTATTGCCACACAAATGCGCACTACACAACCTCGCACCAACACTTCAAACACAGTACTGCCAAACGTATAACAATCTCACGCAGTGTTGCCAAACTCAGTGTTGTCAACCGCTTGATTGAAATTTATCCCATGTAACACACGTAACGTAACATACCGTGGAACACAAAAACTGTGCTTGAGGGAAAAATTTAACATTATTTTTGGATTCTGCATGCAAAAACATATAAGACAAATTCTTTGTTGACAAGTGTAATCAAACCCATTTCGACAACAAAAACAATTGCACCAGTAAGAGTGATTGTATCTACAGCAGCAACGGTAATACCACCACAGAAGAAATTAACACTACCAACAATAATAGCAGCAACAAGAAATGAAGAAATCACACCTATTAGAGCCAGATAAAAAGAAAACAGATAAAAATGTTGGGGAGGGGAGAAGGGGGATGGCTGTGACCTATAGCACGGAGCCGGAGGCAGAAGCGGTGTGAGTGCCCGGGAGAGATAGCGCCCTGCCTCCCCATGCTTCCGCGGTTCCCTGACCATAATAAAAGAAACAGCCCAACAATGGGGCTTGATGGATGGGTGACAGACTGGTGGGTGGCAGACGATGCCTAGAGAACGGGGGCGGGGAAGGAGAGAGGGGTAGAGAGAGAGAAGGATATGGGAGGGGGAAGGGGAAGGGAAAGTGTTAGGTCAGCGGCCAGTGAGGTCACGGGACGAGGTGGAGGAAAAGGATAAGGATGAGGTGGCTAGGGTTAAAAAGAAAATGGAGGAGGAAACGAAGTAGGAGAAGGATTTGCAAGAGAAGGGGAAATAAAAGATGAAGAAGAAACTGGAGAAGAGGAGGGGTAAGATAGAAAAGGAATGGAAGAAAAAAAAAGGAAAAAGGAAGAGCAAGGGAAAGAGGAATTAGAAATAAATAAGTTGTGGAACATAAGGAAGAAAAGGAAACAAAGGAAGATGAGCAATAACAGGAGAAGGAGAATGAAGAGACGTAGTGGGATGGAGAAGGAAAATAATAAAGAAAAGGAAGAAAATGGAAAAGAAGAATGATAAGGAGAAGGGTAGGAAGAGCAAGAGGATTGGGAGAAGTCAAGGAGGACAAGGAGCAAGAGGAAGAGAAAGATACAGGAAGAAAATAAGAAGTACATGAAGAAGAAGCGGACCTCAGCTGGTATTGTTGGCACGTCTGGGTAACAATCGTTGGTGACGGAAGATGTACTGTTGGAGGAGTGACGTCTCTGGAGAGCGAGACTGTCAAGGGGCGGAGAAACGATAGGCGAGGGTTGTCGATCAATAGCTGGAACTAAAGGCAATGACATTAGTTTAGTCGTGTTAGGTGGAGAATGCACACAAGAGAGAGAGACAGACAAAGAGAGGGAAAGGGAGGGAAAGAGAGAAAGAGAAGAGGAAGGGGAATATATGTATATGTATATATATATATATATATATATATATATATATATATGTGTGTGTGTGTGTGTGTGTGTGTGTATGTATATATATATATATGTATATATATATATATATATATACATTAAAAAAACAAGAACGTGTTTTCACAGAATGAGGGAGTAACCACCAGGAAACAGTAAACTAACAAAGCAAAGCGCTTTCGTATAATTACATCTTCAGTGCTAATACAAAGAAGGAATTATAAAAGGAAGAAAGAACTTACAGAGTATATGACTCAACGTGACATGATGAAGTAGGAATTCGGAGAGGTAATGGAAGAAGTACACGTGGATTTACTGCCGTCCTGGCAACCAGACTAGCATGAGACAACTGCCCACAACTGGTATATTACAATTTAATTTTTTTTTTCTTTTTTTTTTTAGGCAAACATAACTATCTAATTTGTACAAACCATGATGGAGGTTAACATTTATTCCCTTACTAAGTAGATTTGATCAAACTGCATTCAATTAAATTTCTGTGATGCTATTGTTATATGTGATGACTTTAGCGTTATCCCAGTCAACTTGGTGGTTAATATTGTTCATGTGAACGAATATACCGCTAGCTTGGTTTCCCTCTCTAACGTATTTCTTGTGCTGATTACTCGTAATTCGTGTTTTAGCAGTCTGACCAACATAAAACATCGGGTCTGTAGTCATTCATGATTTCAGTGTCATGGAATGGAGGTACAGTAATAGGTGCCGATGGATGCCAACTATTACCGAGATTCTCTGTAACGGTACAAGTAAAACTGCTGACATGTACACCGAACACTTTATTGTTTTCCCTCTCTCAGAGGCTTCTTCAAGGTGAATATAACTACACCAGCGATGTCTATCTTGAAGGTCTGCTGTCGAGGAAGATCTGGCAAAGAATAATGGTTGCTGACTAACTAGTACTCCCTATATAGGGAGTCACTGGATGAGGTCACTGGGAGAAGTGGGAGAGGTCACCAGTCTCAGACAGGGTGTTCGAATCTGATTGGCCGCTGGGTATAGCTGGTCATTCAGTGTGAACGGTGGAGGCTCTGGCTTGCCTTCTAGTCCCTGTTTCTGCAGGATGGTGTTGTTGGTTGGGCTGAAGAGCACTCAATGGACGCTAAGGGGCGCAATGCCCCCAAGGAGACTCAGAGGCATCGTGCTCCTGATGGCGTTCAAGGTCATGATAAACACAAGGACGGGCTGAA
>NC_134779.1:45138190-45150690 GCF_046742065.1 Oratosquilla oratoria | reverse complement strand
AAAATAATTGATAAGCTATAAAATACAAGTCACTCGGTTTCCTATATGCGCTGATCTTGACTCTGCTAAATGCCTAAATGGAATTGGTGAATATTATTCACTATTTACCCATTTTTTTATTACTTAACTATACCTATGCATTTATTTTGTCTATTGTTATTTATTCCATCTATTATTATTTATATTGCTATAATTTTTATTTATTTATTTATCATTATTATATATATATTTTTTTTAATCCAACCTAGTTATAGACCAAAAGTTCTCCTGTCGGCATGCTCCGCCTTTGTAATTCTTTGTAATCCTTTTGTAATGTCCCGCATGATACAAATTTAGTGTAATTCGTGTACGCGGTCAAACAGCTTCCAAAGTGTGCTTGAACTGGTTCCTCTTACAACAGCTCACTTGTGTCAAACAACTGTTATTCAGTGAAGAATGTTGATCAAGAAATTGAAGACAGGATGAACAAATTTCACACCAATTCAATCAATTGAATTAATCTGAGAAATAAGATGAATGTACATACATATACCAAGGCTTTTTCCCCTTTACAAGGGAGGTAGCCAAAAAGAAAAAGGCATAAAACCATTCCCACCCATTCCATCCCTAAATGTGAATGTAGTATATTATCAAAATAAATTCATCGGCCTAAAGAAAACATGAGAAAGATTTGAGGAACATTAAGAGAAATTGTAAAGCAAGGAACTACGAGAACAGATTAAATCTCATTATATATTACTGGATCCCAAGAACGGTGTTATCAATTATGATTAAACCACTTAGCAGGAAACAAGGATAAATTCAAACAGTAACGTTGCATACAAGTACTCAAGCATGTATAACAACGGCAGAGAACTTTGCGATAAAGAGTATATGGGATCTCATGCATATGTAACAACGGCAGAGAACTTTACGACAAAGAGTATATTGGATAAACTACTCTAAGTTAATCTCAAAGACTAACCTACCCTTTACACCTGGGGTTCATCTGCCGAGGACCTTGGGTTGTAGTTTTTACGTCAGGGTGTTCTCCCAGCCTCTGGTTCAAAAACCCTACCTCGGAGGCACAAGGGCAGCAACTTCGAGGATGTTAGTTCGGAATTTTACTTGTTCTAGATGGACTGCCTGCCATGGCTGTAGAGCTCTATCCTGCTCTTCGCTGTGATATGCATCGCCGCCTTCACAGCCGTTGGAAGCTTCTACCTCGTCCGTCTAGTCCGAAGGTCTCTCCTCTAGATCCAACGTGTTTAGCCTAGGAGCTCACGTTACCCAGTTTCTAGAACCGCCTCGGAGAGGTTGTGGTCGTAGATCACGGGTCGGTTTTAGAAGGAGTAAACCTATTCTAGCCTGGAGGGATTACACCGCAAAGGATACTCCACTTGAATCCTGAAAAGGACTCTAGACTAGGGAGGTCCTAGTTGGAGCACAGTATTGGTGACTCCACTACCCGCACCTATAACACACATCTATATCTCGTGAAGGTCCCTTCTCCGTTGGAAGCAGATCCTCCTGGAACACTCAGAGAGAGGTGTAATACCCTTCAAGCGAACATAATTGTTCTGTCATTCTCAAGAATGAAGTAATAAAAATGTCACCGTCCCCCGGAGGTTTGATGCAATACGGTGAAGACAATGTTTTAAGTCCTCTGAGGATGTATCTTTCCTCAAGGGATAGTGCAGTGGTTCTGCAGTGAATGAAGAAGGCTGGTCACATAGTTATGAGAGACAGAAAGTCAATTTCTCAGTGATTTACACAAGCTATTTCAAAGCCAATAATAAAACAATCAATATTCATCAACTCAAACATGAACCATTCAAACAATATCGTGACGTCATGCCTTTTAGTACCTGTTGTATTTGCGCACTTTTTCTTTCATTGTTGTTACCATCAAGGTGATAAATAGCCTATCTCCACTAACTTGGGTAGTGCATTGTAGCACCTTTGCTAATATACTGTTTGCCATCACTCAATTGTATTAATGTTTCTGGAACCCCTGTGCTCACAGTCCCAAGGGAGTATCTCTATATATGTAGCAGGCGGAACTACTACTCATGATGTTTCGGGATCGAAGCTGCCCAACTGATGGGTTTCATTGTTTGAAAGACATCACTGCAACTAGTGATTTGTTCTATAATATATAATATATATATATATACATATATATATATATATATATATATATACATATATATGTGTATATATAATATATATATATATATGTATATATATATATATATATATATATATATATATGTGTGTGTGTGTGTGTGTGTGTGTGTGAGTGTGTGTGTGTGTGTGTGTGTGTGTGTGTGTGTGTGTGTGTGTGCGCGTGTGTGTGTGTGTGTGTGTGTGTGTGTGTGTGTGTGTGTGTGTGTGTGTGTGTGTATGTATGCATATTCGCATTCACTATGTATTTGTCCATTGTAGGATGAACTTCACTTCCCGTTTGATTTATGCAAATAATTTACAAACCAATAAAGAATAATTAACATCCGCAAACGTGCCTTAGTTTCATTTACTTTTTTTTTTCTTTTTTACTTTTTTGGCCGTGTAAAGATGAATAATGGCAGACACTTTAATCAGCTCAGGGGGGAAGGAAGCAGGGACGCAGGGAGGAGAGAAGAGGGAGGGAGGGAGAGGGGGAGGGAGGAAGGGAGGAATCGAGGGAGGGAGGGAGCGAGGGAGTTTGGAGATCCGCTTCTCAGCTAAATAAAATCCTCTGCCGCCTGGTTTAACTCAAAGCTACAAATATCTCCACGGTACTGAAATGGTTAGGAAGACAGTTCTTAACCTTTTTAACACCCGATTATTGATTTTACTTTGGTTAGCGACAAACAGTTTTATTATAGCTTAGAAGGATTCCCTGGTACTGCATGTGATGACTGATGGCCAATCCCGAATATTGGACCTTCCCTATAAATCATCCTATAGGATCCCATTGCCTCCCATCAGCTGAAGTTAATCGGAATGAAATATGTAAAGTAATCAACGAACTAGATTAGGCTAATGGAAACAGGTTTAACACCTTCCCTGAGAAAGGCGAGTTCCTATTTCTGAATAAAATAGCCTGGCGGCAGGTAGAATAAAGGAACAAGTAGAACGCAGTGAAAGGGCCATGCCTTATAGGGGTGTAAAGCTCTTTGTGTATTTTGCTCTGTTTAACATTTGGCGATATTATTCTATAGTTGATTTGTATTGAAAGATATCCTTTGGAAGTCAAAGTTTGCTTCCTCGGATGAATAAAATTACCTGACGGATACTACAATAAAATCCCTTTCCTTCTCCTCTTCCTCCTCCTCCTCTTCCTCCTCCTCCTCCTCCTCCTCCTCCTCCTCCTTCTACTCTTCCTACAGCCACTACTGGTTCTACTATTACTATTACAAAGACTTGTACTTCTCTTCTTTTATCTTTCACAAATTTGTACTATTTATCTTCCTCATTCGTCCCCAGTATGTCTCTACATATTTCTTCCTCTCTTCTTTTCCTCCTTTTTTCATTTTCAGCACCTCATTTTCCTCCCTCTCTCCTATCCCTCCACCATCTTCCATTTTCCTCATCATTTTCCTCCATCTTCCTCGGCCTCCTCCATTTCTTCTTCCTCCTCTATCTCTTATTCTTCCTTCCCTGTCTTCTATCATTTCCTCCTCTTTCTCCTTCTACTCCATCTCCTATTTCCCAACTATTCTTCTTATAACTACTAATCCTCTTTCTACTCCTCTCCCTCCTCCTTCTACCATCTCCACACTCACTACTTCTCCTACTCTTCCTTCTCTTCTCACTCCACTTTTCATTTGTGTGAGTGCTGGGATGGGATGGGAGGGCGGGAGGGAAAAAGGGAGGTAAGCCCCCCACCCTCCCACCCTCTCCCCTCCGCCCCCTTTTGGCGAATTTGCATAAAGGTCTCCCCACCGGCCCCCAAATTAGAGAGCCGCCAAATTTGAATGGAAGGTCCTCTTTCATGTTTGCTCGTCCTGGCTCGGGGCCGGGGTGCTTTCATCATTACTGACACCGTTATTATCATCATTATAATGTCCATTAGCATTATGGGTAGAGTGACGCGATAATACTGTAATCCTGTTGATTACTTTCGCATTTGGTCGTGTTGCTCTAATTGGTTGTTAATTCAACAGCGCTATCGTTATCAGCCAGGGAAACTTTAGTAACAGGGACAATTTTGAATTTGCAAGCATAATTATTTTTGCATTCCTGGTGTCATTATACCTGTAATCATTACTCATATCATGATCATTGTTAATAGTACTAGTTACTGATATCAGGAATGGAATTATTACTTCTCATACTTATCAACTTAGATAGTATTACTACTGTTCTGCTTCGTAGGGTGTAATTACCATGAATGTTATTTCTATATACAACATAGCTATTACTTCATACCCATCACATTTCAGGTGATTTACACTCGTTATATATACTATCGTCATCATCACCATTGTCATTCTTACCACTGTTGTTATTATTGTTATTGTTATAGTTATAGTTATTGTTAGTTATTATTGTTATTATTATTAGTTATTATTATCATTATCATTATCATTATCATTATCATTATCATTATTATTATTATTATTATTATTATTATTATCATTATTATTATTGTTAATATTGTTAGTTATTATTATTATTGTTATTATTACTATTATTACTATCATTATCGGTATTACTATTATTATTATCATTATTATCATTATCATTATTATTATTATCATTATTATTATCATTACTTTTATCATCGTTACCGTAATTATTATTATATCACTATCATTATTATTATATCATTAATATGATTATATTGCCATTATCAACATTATCATTACTACTGATATTTTTAACAATATCACTATTATCGACATTATCATCCCTATTGTATCCTGCTGTATTTGGGTTAACTACCCTCACCATTAATTCCACAGACACCTTCGTCCTAATTTCTATCATTCATACTTAATTTCTTCGTCTCACCCTAGGCCTCGCAGATGATTAGCCTTCACTCGTGTATTCCAACTTTTTTCTCTCTTCTTTTCTCTTCCTCTTTCATGAGAACTCCTCCAGGTGGCTCTCCAGGGCAGTCAGTTCCTCCTGAGGCTTTTGTGGTTCCTCTGCATGCCAAGGGCCCATCAGGTGGCCCCTCGCCCCAGCGGCCTAATTTCCTTTATTTCGTCTTTGGATTTGGGGCCCCCCCGGCCTTCAATGATTGAAGAAAAAAATAAAGGTCAGTCAAGAAATGTGTTTCGCTTCGTCTTTGGATGTTTGGGAATGGGGTGTTTACGGATTTCGACATTACGTGAGATAAGAAATAAACAGGTCACTTTAGAAATGTATTTCGCTTCGTGTTTTTTTTTTCTTCTTTCTTTCTTTGTGAGTTCGGCACTCTCTTCCAAAGATTCTGAAAAATTGATCACTGAAAGAAAGAAATTTAATTTCGTCTTCGGATTTAGAGTCATCAACGGTTCCAGAAGAAATAACTCGTTGATTCCAAGCAGTAATGCATAGAGATTTTATTCTGATTAACTCCGGAAGATTTCATTCATCTGAGAGGAACCCCACGTCTTAAAAGGATTAACGCCTTACTCACTTGATGGTACTTTTCCTATTCCATTCGTCTCTAAATTTCGACTCTGAAAGCAGGGCTTTCAATGATTACAAGAAACATCATTTAGAGGAAGAAAAAAACAGATACTGTTTGATATATATATATGTATATATATATATATATATGTATATGTACATATATATATATATATATATATATATATATATATATGTATATGTACATATATATATATATATATATATATTTTTTTTTTTTCTCTATAATCACCAGTCTATTCCATTCGTCTCCGTAGTATTCCTTTAGTAGCGGAAGTTTGTCACAAATAACTCCTTCCCACCAACCGAGTAATACTTTTTTCATTTTAATTCATCTGACGTCAGGCTATTTCATTCATCTCCTTAGAGCCTCTTCAGTAATGAAATGAATAAAGCGAATTTCGAGTAACGCATTCCGTACCGGGTGGGATTTTGATTGCATAACTTTATGTAGTCAATACGTTAGGGATATTAGTGATACCCTTATGGACCAGAGTCACGTATCATTCTTCTAAACTTGGTGTCTGATTTCCAGTAACGCATTCCGCACCGGGTGGGATTTTGATTGCATAACTTTATGTAGTCAATACGTTAGGGATATTAGTGATACCCTTATGGACCAGAGTCACGTATCATTCTTCTAAATTTGGTGTCCGATTTTCTTAGATATTTCCTGTACCACCTTTATGACACCAAGGATAGAAGCTCTGGACATCGGACCTTGAACGGCAGATCTATAAGTGAAACAGATTTAATTCAATTAGCTTCACGTTCGAAATATCATTGACATTCATTGACGATCTTTTCGTTTTTGTTTTTTTTCCTCGTCCTATAGGCCGGACCTCCCCCTTTTCTTTAACTTGGTGAAAATGCAATCGCTTGCCCTGCATCCCTTTAGCCCTGATGAGGTGACCAGAGCATGTCAGAACAAAATCAAGTGGCGTTGTGGTCGCGAACACATTTATTTAGAATACAATGATGTTGGTCCGACACGCTATGGTCAGAGCCCTGTAGGCCGGAAAAGGCCTTTCAACCGCTCAAGAGATAATAATAAATAAAAGATATATAAAGGATAATAATCGATAAATAAATGAATAAATAAACAGTATAGATAGATAAATAGGTAAACAAATTATTATAATCAATATATGATAAAAATGTACAAAGTCAATTTCATTAATAAAACTGTTCTTTCCTGCGTCCCTCACTGGTTTCTGTTCAGGTACATCTCAATGCATCATTCATTACTTTGGCCTTAGTCCCACAGAGCCTCCCGTGTTTGTGCCTTCTTCCCACAGAACCTCCATTACTTTTGCCCTGTTCCTACACTCCCTCATTTTTTATTATTATTATTATTATTATTATTATTATTATTATTATTATCATTATTATTATTATCATTATTATTATCATTATTATTATTATTATTATTATTATTATTATTATCATTTACTATTATTAGTATCATCGTTGTTGTTGTTGTTGTTGTTGTTGTTATTAATTATTATTAATTATTATTATTATTATTATTATTATTATTATTATTATTATTATTATTATTATTATTATTATTATTATTATTATTATTATTATTATTATTATTATTATACAATTATATTATCATCATTACTATTATTAGTATCATCGTTATTATTATCATTATTATTGCTTTTATTATTACTATTATCATTACTATTATAATTATTATTATTATTATCATTATTATTATCATCATTATTATTAGTTTTTATTATCAATTATCATTATTATTATAATTATTATTATCATTATTATTATTATCATTATCATTATTATTATTGTTTTTATTATCAATTATCATTATTATTATAATTATTATTGTCATTATCATTATTATTGTTATCATTATTATCATTATTATCATTATTATCATTATTATTTTCAGTCATTATTATTGTCATTGTCATTATTATTGTCATTATCATTATTATTGTTTTTATTGTTATTATTATTATTATTATTGTTATTATTATTATTATTAATCTTTATCATTATTTTATTTCTATTTTCACTTTTCTATAAGTTTATTGGTCTCCAATAATTTTACCTTGTTCCTATAGAAATTTCATTATTTTTGCCTGATTCTTACGCAGCCGCTATTCTTTCACTCTGTTTTTATAAAATTTCAATTACTTCTGCATTCTTCTTTTACCGCCTCCATTACTGTTGCATTGTATTTACAGAACCTACATAGCTTTCACCTTGTTCCTCCGTCGCCTTTATTACTTCCACCTTGTCCCTCCAACTTGTTCATTATCTTCGCCTTGTTTCCGTACATCCTCCGTTACTTTCATCTTTCCCTGTATAGACTCCATTACATTCGACTTATCCAGACACAGCCCCTGTTGTATTACTTTCACCTTGTTCCTGTACAGACTCCATTACATTCCCCTTGTTCTGACTCAATCTCCATTAAGTTCGCCTCGTCCCGACACAGGCTCCACTACTTTAGCTTTCAACTTTATCTATTACCCGCGCCATGTAACGTCCCTCCAGAAGCTCAGAGGTCCGTCGACCTCAGCTTGTTCACTCGAACATTTAGAGTCCACGGTTGCTTGTTTCTCTTTAGGCCTCGTCTCCCGTGTCAAAGCGGCGGGGTCGGGTGGCGACCTCTACCCCCGCTGGGTCAAGGGCTCCTTCTAGCCGAAGCCCACAGAAATTCGTCGACCCAACATCCTGTACTTTTCACAAAAAGTAAAGTGACCTGTTTTCCTCAACCCGTCCCTGCTCGAAACACAATTCATGTCTCCTTCAAAGTTTATCTATATATTTACTCATTTATTTATTTATGGTTTATTTCAATGTTTAGGTTACTCTTGGAGTGCGTATTCTCAAATTATCATTTGTACAGACACAAGATCTGTTTAAATAGAAATAAACCAATAAACAGATAAATTAATTCATACAGACAGAATTATATATATATATATATATATACATATATATATATATATTATATATATATGTATATATATATACATATATATATATATATATATATATATATATATAGAGAGAGAGAGAGAGAGAGAGAGTGAATAGCTACATAGATTAATTTATTCTATATCAATAAATAAGATAAAAAACATGAAATTAGATGTACAAAACAATCAATCAATAATTGAGTCAATACGTGATTAAATACATAGAAAATGTTGAAACAGATGTATATATAGAAAAGACAAACTGACAATCAACATGAAATGAGGAGCTTATATCAAAGATTACTTGCTGCGGCCGAACCGGTCACTTTTTATATTCGTTTTGAGACAATGGTACTTCTTAATTATATTTAATTACTGGAAATGCAAACGCTACTGCCTTTTCCTTTCTTCAAACCGCGATATTGTTCATAAGAACAGAAGCGCTGGTGAAATTACAATGATAATATTGATAAGACTATGTTAACCGACGACTGGCTATCTTGAACGTCATGAGTCCAAAGGGTTCTCAACTTTCTACCTCATTATCCCCATACTTATTAGTTGCTGTTCCTTAGTCTCCTGGAGACCACTGCAACGCTGAATAGGATCGTTAAGCATCCACTAAAACTACCACAGTTTTCGCTTTGTGGCTCCCTACTTAAACCACTGTGCGGGACTCTAGGATCCACTGACCGCAAGTTGAGAAGCAAGGTCGCAGAGGCCTTTGAGAAATATTCGGAGTATATCAGACTATTACGGATTTAAGAGGGTTTCCCGAAAGGCGTCTTCAGTCCTAATATTGGAGAGTTCCGAATTTTAGACATTTTACGAGTAGAGCGAACTCTCCCTAATCTCCTGCACTCTGGGTCATGTGTGTGGTCCCATCGTTTAATGTCGGTGTGTGGTTTTCGCCAGGAATGAAAACCTACACTCAGAGGCTACCCCTTCACCAACCCTTTGTGTGTTTGTGTGTGTGTATTCACTATAGTCTTTGGATCACGTGTTGGACTCGTGATCGACAGCTATTTCCTTCCCGGAAGAGAGCTCAGAGCTCGTATGACCGATCTATGGGTAATGCTGTGACCTTACACACACACACACCCAACTCCCAGCCAACAAGAGTTGGAGTAAAGAGTCGAAGCGCAACGATTCGAACCCGGACCGCCGTAGCGACAGTCGGGGACTCTACCAACCGAGCCACCGAGTCGTGTGTGTGTGTTTGTGCGTGTGTGTGTGCGTGTGTACGTGTATGTTTGTGAGTGTGTGCGTGTGTTCGGGTGTGTGTGTGTGTGTGTGTGTGTGTGTGTGTGTGTGTGTGTGTGTGTGTGTGTGTGTGTGTGTGTGTGTGTGTGTGTGTGTGTGTGTGTGTGTGTGTGTGTGTGTGTGTGTGTGTGTGTGTGTGTGTGTTCGTGTGTGTGTGTGTGTGTGTGTGTGTGTGTGTGTGTGTGTGTGCGTGTGTGTGTGAGTGTGTGTGTGTGTGTGTGTGTGTGTGTGTGTGTGTATGTGTGTGTGTGTGTGTGTGTGTGTGTGTGTGTGTGTGTGTGTATGTGTGTGTGTGTGTGTGTGTGTGTGTGTGTGTGTGTGTGTGTATGTGTGTGTGTGTGTTTGTGTGTGTGTGTGTTTGTGTGTGTGTGTGTGTGTGTGTGTGTGTGTGGATGTGTGTGTGCGAATGTGTGTGTGTGTGTGTTTGTTTGTGTGTGTGTGTGTGTGTGTGTGTGTGTGTGTGTGTGTGTGTGTGTGTGTGTGCGTGTGCATGTGTATGTAAATATATGTTTACATATATATTTATATATATACCAATGAAGCAAATTTCCTATGACATTTGAATACTAGGTCATGAAGGCATGAGACTCGGACTTTACCTGTGCACCACATCGGATCTCCAAAAGAGGAGGCTTAGAACCAAATCTATTGCCTCCCAAGATGAAATCACGAGTCAAAGTATCATATTCTTCTCATCAAAATTCAGGAAAGCCATCCGATAAGTAGGTTCATTCGTCTCGATAGTTTGACTAAGCGACTCTTTCTATGGGACTGATGAGACTAGGACGTTACTATCCAAGACTTGTTTATCCATGGTCTGGGATTCGAGTGTTATATAAATAAAATGTTAAGTGACCACATCACTGCCGCATATTCCAGTCTTGGGTGGATCAGACTTTCATTTTCTTTCACCATATTCTCATCCTTATAGTGATATGCTACTTTTATATATATAAGCATTTCATGTATCTCCCTATTATTCTATGCATATGACCTTGTCTCCTTTGCTTTTATGATCTTTTATCTCCTTTTCAT
This sequence comes from Oratosquilla oratoria, assembly GCF_046742065.1. Classification (NCBI taxonomy): domain Eukaryota; kingdom Metazoa; phylum Arthropoda; class Malacostraca; order Stomatopoda; family Squillidae; genus Oratosquilla; species Oratosquilla oratoria. Next base: position 45,139,822 of record NC_134779.1, on the reverse strand, counting down.
GACCTCTTGCAGGCCTCTTTTCACTTTAGCCAAAATTTTGCATTCTTGGTATTGGATTTTATCTTCCACTTCTGGCTCCATTTATAATCCATGTAGTAATTCACAGTTTTCTGTACATCTCGCTTCTTTCATGATCTTACCATCATCAGGAAATAAGTTTGCTTAGCTTCCTGTTTCACTTATTATATAACAAATATCAAACAAGACCCTCCGATCCAACATTTCATTTTTCACTATTTTCCTCGTACATTTACTACTCAGGAAATCATCTATCTCTTCCGATGTTCTCTTTCATGAAGTACATAAACCATTCTTGAATGAGAACTTAGTATGTTGGTTACGCATTATTTCTGTTATGTGTATACAATTTCATCGTTAGCCAAGATTCTCTTTCGGTCCATATAACTCGTTATATTTTATAATTTAATCTCACAAATTTTGGGTGATCTTGCAGGCCATGAGCACTAGTTTATCATTCAGCGGATTCTCTCTGCTCGTTTTATTATAGAATCTCACCACAGAGTCTGATTTCCAATCTAGTGACGCCTTCCCACCTTCCAGTTGGTATGTATTATCTCCCAATTGTTCTTTATGTCCTTTTAGCATCCACTTCGGGATCCCATCTGGGCCCCGAGGACTTTTTCATTTCCAAATTCTCCGGAAGTTTATCAACTTTACGTACTTTAGCTTAAGACATCTTCGCTAACTTTACCCCGCTCTCCCTCAAACTCCGTTTCTTTAATGTATACCGATTGGAAACTTTTATTATTTCAGCTTGTCTTAGTTTCTTCACAGATTACCCCTTCAACCTTTCATTTGTATATATACATATATATATATATATATATATATATATATATATGTATATATATGTTTGTGTGTGTGTGTGTGTGTGTGTGTGTGTGTGTGTGTGTGTGTGTGTGTGTGTGTGTGTGTGTGTGTGTATGTGCGTGTGTGTGTGATTCATCATTGTATTGGATCACGTGCTTGATTTGTGATCGACAGTAATTACCCTCCCGAATGAGAGCTCAGAATTCATATATAACCGATTTGGGTAATGCTGTGACCTTACACACACACACACACACACACACACACACACACACACACACACACACACACACACACACACACACACACACACACACACACACACACACACACACACACACACACGCACACACACACACACACACACACACACACACACACACACACACACACACACACACACACACACACACACACACACACACACACACACACACACACACACACAACTCTGCGCCCATGAGAATTGAGGTAACGGCTCACAGCGCAGCGATACTGAAATCATTTCAGCCCTGGGCGGGACTCGACTCAGGCCCGCTGGAGTAACGATTACGAATGCTACCACTGCGCTCTCGTGCGTATGTGGGTGCATGTGTTTGTGTGATTCACCATGGTCTTGGATCACGTGTTGGGTTCGTGATCGACATTTTTACCCTCCCGGAAGAGAGCTCAGAGTTCATATATGACCGATATATGGGTAATGATGTGACCTTACACGCACATACACAACCAACGAGAATTGGAGTAACGACTCCCAGCACAGCGATACTGAAATTATTTCAGCCCTAGGCGGGATTCGAA
>NC_134779.1:45130690-45133190 GCF_046742065.1 Oratosquilla oratoria | reverse complement strand
GTGTGTGTGTGTGTGTGTGTGTGTGTGTGTGCGTGTATGTGTCTGTGTGTGTGTGTGTGCGAGTATGTACACAACGTATGTATGTAAACAAAGCCAAAATAAACATTCACTTGAGCCATATAAAGTAAGTTCTTCAGTGCTCCCTTTCTTTTTGGTTATGCGATTACCAACGTTTGTTGAAAGTAGGGCTTCTTCTGACCCTCTAAGTCTTCACGGTGCTTGTCAAAGCTGAATGAGCTTCTCTGACGTCATCCATAAAAAAAATCAGGAAAACAAATGTTTCATATGGGCTATGCACTGAAAGCAATATAGACTGGCCGAGACCCCTCCAGCTGCATAGAATTGCTTCCTCATACCCCAGAACCAGAAAGTATATAAAGTGCGCCATTTTGCTCTAAGGGTTAGCAGGTTTTCATTTTACATTATCAAATGTATGTGTGTGTGTGTGTGTGTGTGTGTGTGTGTGTGTGTGTGTGTGTGTGTGTGTGTGTGTGTGTGTGTGTGTGTGTGTGTGTGTGTGATAAATTAATAATATTTGCATTACATGGTCGTCTTTAATGTCGTATCTATTGTATACACGAACTCGCCTTAATATTCGTGCTCGCATTTTGGACCTAATCTAAGCTCTACCTAAAGAGTCATGACAAAGATGACCCTGGACGGGAACTTGATTAAGAATTGGGAATTCTTTTTCTTGGGCACAACAATGGAGAAATCACGCGAGCTCACCTGGATTGAGACCCAAGTCCTCCAGAGACATCTAAAGAACGGCCGACTTCACGGCGAAGGAACCTTTTCCAAGGTCTACCGTCTTCAAGCGGGGGACAGGAGAGCGGTCACCAAAGTCTACAAGAAGAGAAGGTTTCTGCCTGCCATGGTTAAAGAAGCCGAGGCTCTGGCAGCATTGTCAGGAGTTCCTCGTGTCCCGACCATCTTTGGGGTAGGCAGAAACCCCGTCACTCTCATCACCAGCTGCGGTGGACGCTCTCTGTATAAACTGATTAAACGACGACAGCTCTCACAATATCAGGCTGTCGATATCGTTTTCCAAGTCGCAGAGAGCGTCCGCCTTATTCATCTTCGTGGCTGGACTCACAACGACCTAAAACAAGATAACATCGTCGTGACGAGGAACTGCGACCTTTGGGACGCAACTCTCATCGACTTCGGAAGCGCCGTTCACATCGGCAAGGCCGTTTACAGAAAGGACAAAACCGCTCACATCACTTTTCCTCACATTGCTCCCGAGCTTTTCAAGGGACGAGGAACTTCTTCTGCAAGTGATGTCTACTCGATCGGATATCTGTTGGCCTCTCTTATCGCCCACGAAGATCGAAATGAGGACATTTCACTTCTTATCGCAAGGGCAATGACTTACAATCCCGAGGATCGAATTTCAGTTGAGGATCTTGTCCAAAAACTTCGTGATATTCGTTTCAACATCCTCTTGGACATCGTCACTGAACAACTTTCTTCACTCAAAATTTGAGTTTTCTATCAAAAGCGTTATGAAAATAATTTTGAATTTTCTATGAAAGGAACTTTATCAAGATTGGACCATATAAGATCGACTAAAACCGTTCCCTGTCCAAAACCCGTCAACTGAAATTCGATGAGATTATATCATGGTAAATTAAATTAAATTGGATTATACCAAAAGTGATTAAAGTGAAACAAAGAAAAATGGAAAACAGGAAAAAAAAATAATAAAGAAAATTGTAAGAATATATTTCATATTATGATGTCCACACATCTCAACTTAAAAAGGCTTTTACGCCATGTTTATCAAAGATTTAACTTCAAATATCAACCCTTTGAGGGTTTCACCTCAGCTGAATAAAATCACCTGGCAACAACTGGAATAATCGACCAAACAAACGACAATCTGAAGAAAAATTTCTATCTAAATATTTCGTTATATAGCAAACCAACTTAAACATATTTCACATTCTCAATAAGTAGTTTTAATTTGTTCATATTATCGACTTTATCGATTAAAGGAGATTGAAAGCACTAGACCTATATTTTTGGTCTCCATCTTATGGAATGGACATCAATTCTCTACAATCAACACAGAGGAGAATGACCAAAATAATACATGGGCTCAGAAATTTACCTTACGAGGAGAGACACCTTAACTTGCACTCTCTGGAAAGACGCAGAGTTCAGGGTGCTCTAATAGAGGTGTTTAAGTGTATCAAAGGTTTAAACAAGGGTGACGCAAATAAGGTTATCATATTAAGACAACATGACAGGACTCGCAGTAATGGATTTAAACTGGACAAATTTAGATTTAAGAAGGAAATGGACAAGAATTGGTTTACTAATAGGGTGGTCAAGGAATGGAACAGACTTAGTAACCATGTAGCGAGGGCTGAAACTATCAGTTGCTTTAAGAAACAGTTAGATAACTTTATGGATGTGGATGACAGGTGGTAACAGACATGTAACTGCCTAGCGTAGGCCTCACGGTCTCTTGCTATCTCCTTCATTCTTATGT
>NC_134779.1:45118190-45128190 GCF_046742065.1 Oratosquilla oratoria | reverse complement strand
AGCCTCCTCCATCCCACTCCATCTCTCTTCCACTTTCTCCAACAGCCACTCCAACAACTGACAAACCACTCTCAGGACTTTATCGTTACTAAGTGCGATCACATCTTTTCCTCGTCCTCGACTTTCAAGCTTCTAGTTTCAGTTTGATACACATTCTAGTATCCCCCCCTCAAACCACGGCAGCCTTTGTACATTTTTTTTTTAAAGATTCTGAGCCTTTGTTAGGTAACTGCATTAACCTTTGTTGACAACGTACAAGCTATACATCCTTCCCTTGTTCTTGACTCTCAAGTTGCTAGTTTAAATTAGGTGTAATTTATTATATTATATATTGAGATATCAAGGTCAATACCAAACATAAGCTATATAAGAAGTGTCCTTTTTCAACTGTATAGATAAATTCCTTGTTCTAGTCTCCTGTCCATTATTGCAGGAGCTTTTTCTAGTATTCCCTCTTGCCACGGGTAAAGTGTGTATGTGTGTGTGTGTGTGTGTGTGTGTGTGTGTGTGTGTGTGTGTGTGTGTGTGTGTGTGTGTGTGTGTGTGTGTGTGTGTGTGTGTGTGTGTGTGTGTGTGTGTGTGTGTGTGTGTGTGTGTGTGTGTGTGTGTGTGTGTGTGTGTGTGTGTGTTCACCATGGTCTTTGGATCACGTGTTGAACTCGTGATCGACAGCTATTTCTCTCCCGGAAGAGAGCTCAGAGCTCGAATGACCGATCTATGGGTAATGCTGTGACCTTACACGCACACACACACCCAACTCCCAGCCCAGTTGGAGTAACGACTCGAAGCGCAGCGATACTGAAATTATTTCAGCCCTGGGCAGGATTCGAACCCGGACCGTCGGGTGTGTGTGTGCGCGTATGTGTGTGCGTGTATGTTTGTGCATGTGTGCGTGCGTTCGTGTGTGTATGTGTGCGTGCGTTCGTGTGTGTATGTGTGTGTGTGTGTGTGTGTGTGTGTGTGTGTGTGTGTGTGTGTGTGTGTGTGTGTGTGTGTGTGTGTGTGTGTGTGTGTGTGTGTGTGTGTGTGTGTGTGTGTGTGTGTGTGTGTGTGTGTGTGTGTGTGTGTGTGTGTGTGTGTGTGTGTGTGTGTGTGTGTGTGTGTGTGTGTGTGTGCGCGCGCGATAAATGAATAATATTTGCATTACATGATCGTCTTTCATGTATCGTGCACTGTATACACGAACTCGCCTTAATATTCGTGTCCCGCATTTTGGATCTAATCTAAGTTCTAGCTAACGAGTCATGACAAAGATGGCCCTGGACGGGAACTTGATTAAGAATTGGGAATTCTTTTTCTTGGGCACAACAATGGAGAAAGAACGCGAGCTTACCTAGATTGAGACCGAAGTCCTCAAGCGACTTCTAAACAACGGCCGACATCACGGCAAAGGAACCTCTTCCAAGGTCTACCTTCTTCAAGCGGGGGACAGGAGAGCAGTCGCCAAAATATACAAGAAGAGAAGGTTTCTGCCTGCCATGGTTAAAGAAGCCGAGGCTCTGGCAGCGTTGTCAGGAGTTCCTCGTGTCCCGACTCTCTTCGGGGTAGGCAGAAACCCCGTCACTCTCATCACCAGCTGCGGTGGACGCTCTCTGTATAAACTGATTCATCGAGGACAGCTCTCACAATATCAGGCTGTCGATATCGTTTTTCAAGTCACAGAGAGCGTCCGCCTAATTCATCATCGTGGCTGGACACATAATGATCTAAAACAAGATAATATCGTCGTGACGAGGAACTGCGATCTTTGGGACGCAACTCTCATCGACTTCGGAAGTGCCGTTCGCATCGACAAGGCCGTTTACAGAAAGGACAAAACCGGTCACATCACTTTTCCTCACATTGCTCCCGAGCTTTTCAAGGGACGAGGAACTTCTTCTGCAAGTGATGTCTACTCGATCGGATATCTGTTGGCCTCTCTTATCGCCCAGGAAGATCGAAATGAGCAAATTTCACTTCTTATCGCAAGGGCAATGACTTACAATACCGAGGATCGAATTTCAGTTGATGATTTTGTCCAAAAACTTCGTGATGTTCGATTCAACATCCTCTTGGACATCGTCACTGAACAACTTTCTTCACTCAAAATTTGAGTTTTCTATCAAAAGCGTTATGAAAATCATCTATGAATTTTCTATGAAAGGAACTTTATCAAGATAGGACCATATAAGATCGACTGAAACCGCTCCCTGTCCAAAACCCGTCACCGATCGAGTAAAACTATTTTAGCAAAAAATAGAATTAAAAATGAAATCAACTGAAATTCGATGAGATTATATCAAGGTAAATTAAATTAAATTGGATTATACAAAAAGTGATTAAAGTGAAATAAAGAAAAATGGAAAATTGTAAGAATTTATTTCATATTACGATGTCCACACATCTAAACTTAAAAAGGCTTTTACGCCTTGTTTATTAAAGATTTAACTTCAAATATCAACCCTTTGAGGGTTTTCCTCAGCTGAATAAAATCACATGGCAACAACTGGAATAATCGACCAAACTCACGAAAATCAGAAGAAATTTTTCTATTGAAATATTTCGTTATATAGCAAACCAACTTAAACATATTTACCATTCTCAATAAGTAGTTTTAATTTGTTCATATCATCGACTTTATTGACTAAAGGATATTGAAAGCACTGGACCTATCATCAAAGGAAGAAAGAAGAGAAAGAGGTGATTTGAAAGCATTGCTCAGACCATCAAAAGGAGAAGATAAGACTGAGAGGAGACCTTTTGGTATGAGACAGAATAGGAGAGAACGGGTCATTAGCACCAATGGATCAGAGAATTGGGAAGGGAGAAGTGCGTGCCTGTGTGTAAGCGAGCGCGCTCGTGGTTTTTTTTCTGTGTGTGCTTGGGTGTGTGACAACAAAACGACAATGACAACGACAACAATAACAACTACAACGACAACAATGACAACAACGACAACAATGACAACAACAATGGCAACAACGATAACGACCATGACAACAACAAAAATGACAACAACGACAACAATGGCAACAACGACAACGAGAATGGCAACAAGGACAATGACAACAAAGACAATGACAACAACGACAAGAACAACAATGACAACAACAACGACAACAACAAGAACGACAATGACAACAGCAACGACAACAACGACGAAAATTACAAAAACGACAACAACGACAGTGACAACAACGAAAACAACGGCAACAACGACAGCGACAACAATGACATTAACGACAACGACATTGACGACAACGACAACGACAACAATGAGAACAACGACAACAATGGCAACAACGATGACAACAACAATGACAACGACAACAACGAAAACAAAGACAACGAAAGCAATGACAACAACAACGACAACAAGTAACAGTGATAAAATCGACAACGGCGACAAGGACAAGAATGACAACAACAACAATGACAACGACAACAACGACAAAGACAACAACAATGACAACGACAACGAGGGGAGGGAATGGGAGGGAAAGAGGAAGAGAGTGAGAGGGTAGAAGAGAACGGAGCATGAAAAAGGGAGATGGGAGAGGGCGACAATGGAGAAGTAGGGGAAGAAGGAGGAGGAGGAGGAGGAGGAGGTGGTGGAGGAGGAGGAGGAGGAGGAGGAGGAAGAGGAGGAAGAGGAGGAGAGAGAGAGAGCGAGCGAGAGAGCAGTGCGGGGCGCTAACCCTTCTTCAACCCTAACCCCCGACCCTGTGCAGGTAAGCAGCAGCCCATAAAAGATGACCTATTTAAAGAGGAAAACACAGAGACAAAGCACATTGGTGGTCGTTAGGCTGCAATGCATTCCCAGTGAGTTGCATTTCGACCTTGTTTTATCTACCTGATTAGTTTGCTGCGATTTTCCTATTCCAACTTATGTTATTTTCTGCTAATTAATTTTTGTATTCTTTTCTTTACACTTCACTTTATTTCTATTCTATTTAATCTTATTCCATTCTACATATTTTTCATTGTACATGATTTATTTTATTCTATTTTATTTACTTTGATTTTATTCTATTATATTCCATTCTACCTAATCATATATATATATTTGTGTGTGTTTGTGTGTGTGTGTGTGTGTGTGTGTGTGTGTGTGTGTGTGTGTGTGTGTGTGTGTGTGTGTGTGTGTGTGTGTGTACATATATACATACTGTATAGGCTCGGTCTAGTATTATGCTGATAGTCTCATCTCCTCTGAAGTCTTCAATTCTTACATCAGTAGAACCTCCACCACTCTGAAAAGACGCCTCCAATACCAACGAAACCAGGGATCTATCTTCCAACACTTCATTGACCACCACGAAATGAAGTCACTTCGAGCACATTAACAAAAAACACCATTATACTCCACAGAGAAGATAATTTTAATAGACTGTAAATTGCGGAAGCTGCAGCCATAACTTCTCAGCATTCCACCATCAATATGTAGCAAGCTGCAGACTTTACCCTCCTTTCAGCCCGCCCTAAGAAAGAGATGGTCCCGAGCCACTACTGGTACACAGCGCCCGACAGAGCTCCCAGAAGCACCTTGCACCCCAGCGTCCACCAGACCTCAATGCCCTCCAGCAACAACGCCAGCCCACAGGACCATGCACCAGAAGCCAAGCCAGAGTTTCTGCAACTCTCTTCTGAGACTGACGACTTCCCCCAGTGACCTCCCCCAAGGACTGAAGTTGACCTCTCCCACTTTCCTCAGTAACCTGACCTAAGAACTTCAATTGACCTTTCCTACTTCTCCCATGGACTTCACCCAAGAACTCCCATTGACCCCTCCTACTTCTCCCGATGGTCTCACCCAAGAACTCCTGTTGACTTCTCCTACTTCTCCCAGTGACATAACCTAAAAGCTCCAGATGACCTATCCTACATCTCCCTATAACCTTCCTTTATAAGCAGTGCAAGTCAGCCTGCTGACATTATTCTTTACCAGATCTTCGCCTACAGCAGCCCTTCAAGACATATAGTCATTGTATTTCTCACCCTGAAGAAGCCTCTGAGAGAGGCGAAAAAGTTAAGTTTTCGGTGTTTATGTCAACAGTTTTATTGTACTGTTACATATATTCATTATGATAATTGGCATTCAACAACGCTTATTAATGCACCCTTTCACATGATATTGAAATCACAAATTATTTTGGTCAAACCTTCAACTATGAGAGCAAAAAGTTATTCTTCAAACTGACAACATTGAGTATAAAAATAGCCAAAGCTATTAGCGCAATTGACTTCAATCAAAATTGTCTACGTGAGAACCTGTGCACAAGAAGCATATATCTTATATATATATATATATATATATATATATATATATATTTATATATATATATATATATATATGTATGTATGTATATATATATATATGTATGTATATATATATAATATATATATATATATATATATATATATATATATACAGGATGGTTTGGACACATGGAAAGAATGAGTGAAGAAAGACTAGTAAAACAGGTATGGAAGGCAGATGTGGAGGGAGTGAACATGAGGGGACGTCCTAGGATGAGGTGGATGGATGGGGTGAAGGGGGCTTTGGGGAAGAGGGGAATGTCTGTTGAGGAAGGACGGGAGAGGACAGACGACAGGGGTGAATGGAGAATGGTTGTAGAAGTAGTCTGTGTGAGCAAAATTTGACACAGCCCAAAGGGATTTCTCCCCGTCTTCTCCTTTTATGCATGGGGGACGGAGAGGGGGGGTCGCCGATTTAATAAAGCGGCCTTGCTGTGGATGTGCTGTGTCTTGCGATACTGCTTCTGACCCAGGGCAGTGGACAAGGTGTAGGGATGACCCGTCATCCAGGAGGTGCTAAGATAAGAGGGAGGGTGGAGGGGGTGTGGAGTGTATTTAGGGATGGAATGGGTGGGAATGATTTTATGCCTTTTCCTTTTTGGCTACCTCCCTTGTAAGGGGAAAAAGCCTTGGTATATGTATGTACATATATATATATATATATATATATATATATATATATATATATACATTTCTTATTAAATAACACAGCAAACTGGGCGTTAGTTATCTTCTTATTGAGACTTTCTACTCTTCTAATAACTTTTCTCTCTAAAGGAGGGAGAAGGTATACAATATTTCCAAACGAGTCCATGAAATGTATTGAAGAGAACCTGCTCCCTAAATTCACTAATATATATATATATATACATACATATATATATATATATATATATATGTATATGTATATATATATATATATATATATATATATATATATATATATATATATATATATATATATATGTGTGTGTGTGTGTGTGTGTGTGTGTGTGTGTGTGTGTGTGTGTGTGTGTGTGTGTGTGTGTGTGTGTGTGTGTGTGTGTATGTGTGTGTGTATGTGTATGTGTTAACATGTATATAAACGTCTCTATGTTCGAACTCCTTTCCTCTAGGTAAGGCTAACACAGACTGCACTCTCCAATCGTGCGACCACTTCGAGTGGTGTTCGTCTCAAAGTTCCCTGGCACCATTCTTTAACTGTCAGGACCGGAAACAAGAGGGATAGGTCCTTTCCGAAATAAAGAAGGGAGGAGGGTCGTCCATCGGAAATTTATGTTTTTTGTACATTTTCTTTTGGACAAATTCTCCGAAAGTTCTATTTTCATTTCTTCATACAGACAGATGTATATATACATGCATAAATACATATATGCTACATTCATACATACATACATACATACATACATGAACACGTATGTGCATGCATACATATATACTTACATACGTAAGTACATATATACACACACACATATATACATATATGCGTGCATGCATGCATACATACATATATACATACATACATACATACATGTATACATACATATATACACACATGCATATATGCTTTCATACATTCATATATATAAACATACATTTACGTATACATACATACACACATTTGTACATGTATAGGTGTTTCTGTAAACATGCCCATAAATAAGTAAATACTTGTATATTTATATATATATATATATATATATATATATATATATATATATATATATATATATATATATATGTGTGTGTGTGTGTGTGTGTGTGTGTGTGTGTGTGTGTGTGTGTGTGTGTGTGTGTGTGTGTGTGGTGGTGGGTGTGTGTGTGTGTGTGTGTGTGTGTGTGTGTGTGTGTGTGTGTGTGTGTGTGTGTGTGTGTGTGTGTGTGTGTGTGCACGTGTGCATGTATGTATATGTAAGTGCAAGTATATAAGTCTATGCAGCTGACCTGTTTACAAATATCCCGAGAATTGTGAGCAATTTGCTTCAATCCCTCTGCGTCCTCAATTTATCTGCCAATTGTAGACCAGAGCGGGCATTGCGTCATCGCCTAGTGAATGCGGACGTCCTCTCAATTAGCCACGCCCCCTTGTCCTCGGCTCCTCCCCTTTTTTCTTCCTTTCGTGATAAATATTTTCATTTGTCAGAAACTGTGCTACCCAAACATCCACAATGGTGAGCAAATACACTGTGTGGACATGTGTGTGTCCGTGTGTTTCTGTGCGTGTGCGTGTGTGTATTCAGCTCGGATCTGCTGCAGCCTCTTTTCGAGACAGCCAGACACCACCCTACGGCAGTGAGCTCAGAGCTCATTATTAGCAGATCTCTGGGTAGGTCTAAGACCACTCACACTCCACACACCGGGACAGCAAGGTCACAACTCCTTGACTAACGTCCCGTACCTACTCGCTGCTAGGTGAACAGGGGCTACACGTGAAAGGAGACAAACCCAACTTGTCTCCGCCCGGCCGGGGAATCGAACCCCGGTTCTCCAGCTTGTGAGGCCAGTGCTTTACCAATCCGCCACCGGGCCGTGTGTGTGTGTGTGTGTGTGTGTGTGTGTGTGTGTGTGTGTGTGAACGCTACTGTCTTTCCATATGGTAACCCTTGTTACGCATGCACACTTATGAATATACACTGCACCTATGCATCTTATATCCTATATATACGAGTATATACACATCTTAGGTTATGTATACATCCATGAAACAGCTTATGTCTCCCTTAGCGGGTCCTAGGTTTCCTAGGTCCTCTAAGATGGCGCCGAACGCATCAATGGGAGACTGTTTTTGCCAAGTAATTGTCAAGAAAATAAATTCTCATTATGGAACTAAGTTAAAGACTCTTTCCAGGTCTTCAGGAATGGCGTGGGCGAAGAGATGATGTATACATAGGCCGGACAAAAGTCTCGTATTTTCTCTCAGTGGGTGACTATCACTGTCAAAGCTGACATTTATCTATCAATCAAGATTTTAATCAAGGTATTACAATAGGTCTTAGTTAAAATTCTCTTTGAGAGAAAACGCACCCATATATCGAGTTTTAGCTTGCTATGGATCAAACTATGGCCACAGAAGGGGGGTTAATGAATGAACAAACTCTCAAATTTACATACACACTCACACACTCTCTCTCTCTCTCTCTCTCTCTCTCTCTCTCTCTCTCTCTCTCTCTCTCTCTCTCTCTCTCTCTCTCTCTCTCTTTCACACACACACACACACACACACACACACACACACACACACACACACACACACACACACACACACACACACACACACATACACACACACAAGCAAGAGATGGGAGGTTGAATTCAATATCAAGAAGTGCAGTATAATAACAGGACAATATAAAATTGATAGAAAGGAAGTAAAGAAAGTAAATTCTGAAAAGGACCTAGGAGTAATCATCACCAAAGACATGTCGCCAGATAAACATATAAATGAAATAGTCAGAGAAACATACAATTTGCTGAGATCAATAAAGGTGGCTTTTAAATACCTGGATAAGGAAATGATCAAGAAAATATTACAAACACTGATAAAGCTAAAACTGGAATATGCAGCACTGATATGGTCACCCAGTACAAAAAGGAATATAAGAAAGTTAGAAAGAATACAATGAACGACGATGTAGCTGATCCCAATACTTGCAAACCTGACATATGAACAAAGATTTCTTGAACTGGAATTGCCAACCTTGGAACAAAGAAGAGAACGAGGGGACCTACTAACCATCTACATAATTATGAAAGGAAAAGAATGCATTGATAGAGAGGACTTAAAGTGGGATAGAGGAAAAAGAAGAGGACATGAAACTCAAGAAGGATAACTACAGAAGAGACCTGAAAAAGAACAGCTTCCCACACAGAGTGATAGATATATGGAACAAATTGGATGAAATACTGTGTGCAAACACAATACAAGATTTTAAGAATAAACTTGATCTTGCGAGATACAAAAACAGATCACCACGAGCATTGCTCCCCTTCCCGTATAATACAACTAGGTAAATACACACACATACACACACACACACACACACACACACACACACACACACACACACACGCACGCATATACACACACACACACACACACACACACACACACACACACACACACACACACACACACACACACACACACACACACACACACACGCACACGCGCACACACAGATACACACACACACACACACACACACACACACACACACACACACACACACACACACACACACACACACACACACACACACACACACACACACACACATATATATATATATATAAATATATATATATATATATATATACATATATATATATATATACATATATATATACATATATATATATATATATATGTATATATATATATATTTATATACACAATATATTATCTATGTTACTGTAAGTGCATACAGATACACGCAGAACCACTTACGCGGGTGAGTGCGTTGATATGCAGAAACAAAGGAAGGTACTTGCAACTAAATCTCAGCGCTGTCTCGCGTCCAAACACTTGATAAGTCTTTCCTGGCGAGGAGATGACGGCGCATTCAAATATTTGACCTTTTTTCCACTGAGTCATAGGTTGTATGTTATTGGTGTATTCAGGGTATTGGTGTATGGTGGTCCATTTTTTTGTGGTTTTGTTCATTGAGCTTGTTGAAGTGTGGATCAATTATTTTCCATTGCAGGA
>NC_134779.1:45110690-45113190 GCF_046742065.1 Oratosquilla oratoria | reverse complement strand
CAAGACCTCAGGATCCTTTTCTTTCTCTTGAGTGGAATTCTTTCTGGACTGGACTGAAATCGATCCTTGTTGACTGCCACTTGCCCTGGCTGTCTAAGCATATGGCTCAAATGTGACTGCTTCCATCATGAGTCAAGTAAAATGTTTTAGTATCACATATTTAATATTTATGATGATTTGCAAAGCTTTATAAATATGATTCCATAATACCTCAGAGAACCCAGTGGATTAATTTTCTTGCTATATTCTCTGAAAGCAATTGCGTATTTTGCTAGAACAGTTGTGGCAACAAAATTAAACAAAGAATATTAGTTCAGGGTGCAAAACAGTAAGATACTATACTTTCTCTTTCTCGTTATTTTTTCCTTACTTGCTCTATCTCCTGCCTCGTATTGCGCACAATATGGTAGAACTGATGTTAGAGATATCCCATATTTTATTAAACAGGATGCCTGTACGATATATATTCACGCGTATATGCATGTACACACACACACACACACACACACACACACACATGCACACACACACATACACACACACATACATATGCTTACACATATACGTACACGTACACGTACATATTCACACACACACATGCACACACACACACACACACACACACACACACACACACACACACACACACACACACACACACACACATCTTTGTTTATTGTCTTGGTATGTCATACGAGAATTCTGAGTAAAATCCGGAAAGATATAACCCGAGTCTGTCGAGCCTCCGGTGCTGTGAAGGAAGCCCCTCCAGAGGACCTCCCCGGTTGTGCGCCCTCAGAAGGAAGTTCTTCGACGCGCGATCTCCCAGACTTATGATCTCATGGCCATCGAGATGATATCTGAGCTCAGATTCTTGAGAGAAGGTCTGCCTACGGAGACCTTGTACACGTCACATATAGTAGAAGGCTTCCATTGTACCACGAGTTCAACTAACCTCTCCCTACACACCATTCTCCTCTCACTCCTCCACCTCTTCCTCTTCTTCCTTTTCCTCCTCCTCCTCCTCCTCCTCATTTAGTGACTGGGCAATTTCTCCTCCTTCTCATTTAGTGACTGGGCAATTATACTTTATGCGGGTCGGGTACTGCTAACTCTATACAATGTAAGAACACACGGCCGTTGCGAAATTACAGTGATTGTCAGTCTTGAGACGATAAAGACCAGCTTTCCAAAGTGTGACGTCACGAGTGCACAAGAACCAGGCGGTCTCCGGTTGTAAGGAATTGTGAGATATTACGAGATCGTTCAGTGCCTGGAACATATTATTAAAGTTTTGCTCGAGTGTGGGGATTCCTCCTCCCCACAATTTCTATTTCTCGATGTTACGATAACCAACAAGTAACCCGATGTAGACAGAGTTAATTTAACGTTACACTAAAGAACCCCGAACTGGAAGTTGACGAGACGCCGGGAGGCCCTGAACCGACGTCGTCACATCTTCCTTGGGTGGTCGAACTGCGGGGTAAGTTCCGGTTTTGTTCAATTTTAGAACGAACCAGTATTGGAAGGCAGAACTCTCTCTGTGGCCCTGTAACCCAATTCACACCAGGAACTCTGTTGATAAACTACTTTTGCTAACTGTCTTTAAGTAGGTTGCGGGCAATTTGTAAATAGTTTTGTAATCACTGCTAGTTAGTGAAATGGGCTTTGAGTAGTACGTTGCGGCCTTCACACAATAAATGTCAAGTGATATACTATCACTATCTCTTTACGCAATGACTATCGTTCCTACTACACCATCCCGTTTAAACAGGTGCTTCACCAAAATAGAATGCTTGCTAACAACACTTGGTGTCTATAAGCAGTTTGCCAACAGTTGGTTAACAGTTGGCAAATGGTCAGCTGTAACTTCGTTACGGAGTCTTTATTCACCAGAGGGAAAACGTCAGTCAAAGGCTTAAGGGACCTGGCACTGTGGAGGTGCCAAGAGTAAAGTGATTGGAGGAGGAGGAGGAGGAGGAGGAGGAGGAGGAGGTGGAGGAGGAGGAGGGGGAGGAGGAGGAGGAGGAGGAGGAGGAGGAGGAGGAGGAGGAGGAGGAGGGGAAGGAGAAGGGGAGGTGGAAGGACAGGTGGAGGGGAAATTGGACGTGGAAGAGGAAGAGGAGGAGGGTGAGGAGGGGAACGAGACGGGAAGGGGAAGTTGAAGGAGAGTTGGAGGGGAAATTGGATGTGGAGGAGAAGGTGGAAGAAGTGGAGGAGTTGTAAGGGAAGGGGAAGTGGGAGGGGGGGAGAGAAGGGAATGGAGAGAGAGAGAGGGTGAGGAGAAGGAGATTAGAGGGAGAGAGGAAGATGAAGGGAGGGGAAGGAGGGTAAGCGGAGGGAGAGGGGTTGGGCACGGGAGGAATAGGGCAAGGAGGAGGAGGAGGAGGAGGAGGAGGAGGAGGAGGAAGAGGAAGAAGAGAAGAAAGAGGAAGAGGAAGAGGAAGAGGAGGAGGAAGAGGGGGAGGAAGAGGAGAAGGAAGAAGAGGAGGAGGAAGAG
>NC_134779.1:45100690-45103190 GCF_046742065.1 Oratosquilla oratoria | reverse complement strand
AAAGTGAAGGCGGTAAGGGTAAGATGAGTACATTATTTCTGGTAGTTGTTGAAAGAGAAGAAGGATAGGGGGGCTTTGACTGTGCCAGTGGGAGATGGCAAAGAAATGAATGACGTGAAAATAGAATGATAGGAAAAGAGGAGACACAAAGAGCTTTGAAAGCACTGAAAGCAGGTAAAGCACCCGGGTTGTATGGTAATCATTTGGAGTGTATAATGAAAGGAGTAAACACTGATATGATTAGTGAGACTGTTTAGTGTGTGTTTAAGTAGAAAAGGGTACCGGTGAGGCAGAGGATTGCTTGTGTACTTTCACTTTACAAAGAAAAAATGGACAAATATGAATGTACTACAGTAATTTTAGAGGGATCAATCTGTTATGTGTAGTCGGTATGCTGCATGCAAGTATGTAAATTGAAAGAATTAGGAGGGGAACTTATATAATAACTGGGGAAAGCAATTTGGATTTAGCAGAGCAGAGGTCCTGCAAATCAAGTTATTGTAGTTAGATATGTAAGAATCTTTAGGCAAAGGGTAAGGCTGTCTTTTTGGGCATTCATGGATTTAGAGAAGGTGTATGACAAGGTGGACAGAGAGGCGTTATGTAGTGTAATCCATATGTATGGGATAAGGGGATGTCTGTCAAGGTTGTTCAAAAGTTCTTTACATGAACAGTAGTGCTTCTGTGAGGGTAGGGAAAGGTAGGTGTGTGTAGTTTGAGGTAACGATGGGACTGTCCCAGGGTTGTGTAATGTCTTTATGGGTGTTCAACGTGTATATGAAAATGATGTTGGGGGGGTACTAAGCAGAGGTTTGTAGTTAGTGAGTGAGAATGAAGGGGAGTTTGGGGTTGAGCCAGATGTTGTTTGCAGATGATAATGTAATGTGTCTGTAGTTACGTCGAAGACAGACTGTCGTAGTTTGTGATGGAGTTGGGGGTAAATAGCAAGAGTGAGGTTATGATATGTACAAAAATGATGATAGTGGTGAGTTGGAGGGGAGTTTAAATGGTGAGAGCCTGGAGGAAGTGGAGAGCTTTATGTGTTTGGGGGTCATATATAACAGGGAATGAAGAAATAAAGGTAGACGTGAATTACAGAGTAATAAATGTCCGGGTGGGAGGGGAATGAGAAGCGTTATGAGAAATAGGTTTCTGGGGATGAACGGAAAGAGAAAACTGCGAAGGATTGATTGTGCCCACAACACTGTATAGAGTGAAGATGTGGAATTTGAACGAGGTGGATTGGAAGAAATTAAACTTGTTTGAGATCAAATGTATAAGTATAGTGGTTGTAACAAGGATAGATAAATTGAGTAATGTGAACGTGAGGTTGAAAGATAGTTGATAAATAGGATAGGTGAAGGTAGGCTGAGATTGTTTGGGAATGTAGGAAAGAATGAGGCACATACAGAAAAAAGAAGAAGAATGGAAGGCCAAAGTGGATGGAGTGGACTTGGCCAAGAGTTAGGTGGGTGGACAGAGTGAGCGGGTTTTCGAAGCAAGAGTAATGTCTGTTAAGGAAAGGATAATGCAAAAGATAGGAGCAAATGGAGAGTGGTTGCAAATGGATGAGGAAACGACGCAAACCTAAAGGATGTTCTTGTTTGTTCCATTAATTTCTTGAGTGCTTGAGATGGTGCGTGCATGTGTGTGTGTATGTGTGTGTGTGTGTGTGTGTGTGTGTGTGTGTGTGTGTGTGTGTGTGTGTGTGTGTGTGTGTGTGTGTGTGTGTGTGTGTGTGGAGAGAGGGAAAGGAGATCACCATATAATGAAGCGGTGGAGGTAAATCCCCTCCTGCGTCAAGATCAGCTATGGAAGAGCTGTGTCTTGCTGCATTGCTTTTGACCCGAGTGGCATGGCGAAGAGCAGGAATGACCTTTTGTCCACGAGGTGGCAAGATGGGAAAGGGTTTAGATGTGCTTTAACTCGGCCATTTCCCTTATAAGGATGAAAAGGCCTTTTGGTATATACTATTATCAATATCAGTGTAGACAGGCAGTAAGTATTCCTTTAAATAGATTTTGAAGGTGACGCTACATTTTGCATCTTTTTATTCTTTATTTTCACCAGATAACCTCAATTGTGATAATTAATATCCATTGGACAAGGTTTAATCTCTGTAGATCTTTTCCAGAAATATTATTTTCCTTCAATCTAAACCTTCGTTAGGGAGTATTCTAACTATACTCACTTCTTAGGGTGTTTTTTCTTATGACTGAGTTGCGGGTAAACAATAAGAACAATAATGATAGCAATAATTACGATGATGATGATAATAATAATGCTAATGATGATGATGATGATAGTAAAAATAGTAATGATAATAGTAATTATTATAATAATGACCATGAAGATGTAATATTGTTAGCAATAATAATAATACTCATAACAATAGTAATAATTTCGTTTTCCTCATCTTCTTATTATCATAATTTAGTATAACTAATTTACATCGTGCTGTGTCCTGACGCTGGACAGTGGCATCAGATTTTGTGGTTGC
>NC_134779.1:45088190-45090690 GCF_046742065.1 Oratosquilla oratoria | reverse complement strand
TACATATACATATGCATATGCATATACATATACATATACACATAGATATACACATAAACATATACATATATATGTGTAATAAAACCACTTGGAAAATAAAATGAAAGGTGACCTTTCATTTTATTTTCCAAGTTGTTTTATTACACATTTTGTGAATCACGTGTTTTTGTAATTCATTCGCATATACATATACATATGCATGTCCATGTACATATACATGAACATATACATACACATACTGTATACATATACATATACATACTGTATACATATACATATATACATGTACACATACAAATACATATTCATATTCATATATGCATTTACTGATATATATTCATATACGTATATATACATATATATATATATATACTCATATTTTTTCTGATAAGTATATTCCATATTCATTCAGCACACACATAAAGAAAGCGAACCTGGTAATCACTAGTAACTATAGGCGAGTCATCCTGACAAGTGTGATATGTGAAATAATGGAGACCTTCTTAATAGAGGATATAATGATGTACCTCAAGGAACATCATCAATAAGCATGAAATAATTTGAATTCATCACTTGTATATCCACTGTACTACAACTAATAAAAGTCATTGACAATTGGGCAGAATCATTAGATTCAGGTCACGAAATGGGTGTAATTTACTTAGATCTTATGAAAGCGTTTGATTGAGTACCACACACGCAGTTGATAGAAAAATTGGAGAGCTCTGATTGTGATGGAAATTATTCAGAATGATTAATGAAATCCTGAACTAAGATAAAAAAAAAAGAGTAATTGTCACTGGTGAAGCTTCAACGTGGATGGAGGTAAAAAGTGGGGTGCCTCAAGGATCAGTTTTGAACTCACTGCTTTTTGTTCTCCTTATATGTAACTCACAGACTGTAAAAAAAAGCGGAGTACTGTATATCTATATGCAGAAGAAACCAGAGGAATCGAGGAAGACTGCAAACTGTTACAAGAGGGCTTAGTTAACATGCACCAATGGGCAGAAAACGGCCGTTAAATTTCCACTCTGACAAGTGCAAGGTCATGAGCATTGGCAGCGATGATGGTGAGGAGCACAGCTACAGAATTATCAACGAACCACAAAAAAGGGGAGAGCGGAAATGGACATAGGCGTTGTCGTTGAAGAAAAAAAAAATCTTTTCTGACTATATTACCGAGAAAATTAACAAAGATCATGGTTGTCATAACAAGGACTTTTCAGAACTTGGAAAACGATATACCTAGACTAATGTACATAGCATTACCGAGACCTCTCCTGGAGTGTGCCAATCAGGTGCAAAAATACACCTTGTGGAGAAAGTGTATAGACGAGGTACAAAGATTCTAAGAGACTTATCTGACGAGAGAATACTCAGGAAAGAATGAATCTTCCAACAATAGCATGCACGTGGGAACCTGAAGGAGACTTTTAATTTATATATATATATATATACATATATATATATATATATATACATATATATATATATATATATATATATGCGTAAGTAACCACTAGGAAAAGTAAACTAACGAAGCAGAGCGCTTTCGTATAATTACATCTTCAGTGCAGATACAAAGAAGAAATTATATAATGAAGAAACAAGGTACAGCATATATGACATATAATTCCTTCTTTGTATCTCCACTAAAGATGTAATTATACGAAAGCGCTCTGCTTCGTTAGTTTTACTTTTCCTAGTGGTTACTTACGCATTTGTGAACACACGCTCCTAGTGTTTTTATTGCATATATATATATATATATATATATATATATATATATATAAATATATAATAGTATATATATATATATAAGGATTGCTGTAAAAGACTGTTTCGCTTAAGGGAGGGAAATGTCTCACGGAGGAATTCAAAGGAATTAATCAAACCGAGGACTAGATTAAACTTAAGAAATTTCTTATTCCCGTGTAGAGTTTTTGATGTGCAGAATGATCTCCCAGAAAGCGTTGAAAAAAATCAGTGAATGATTTTGAAAATCCTGAATAGATTTTGAAAGAGCCATGCTCAGAAATTTTAATTTAGAGGCACAATAATGTTTATCATACCAAGCCATTGAGCCTCTTTTAGAACATTGACTGTAAGGACTTAATGGATAAATAAATAAATGATTGTACAATGCACCAATCAATAACTGCAGTAAAACCGGCGAAGTCTGAGAACCACCCACACAGTCATAAAGTGGGATTCCCCTCTTTCCTCTCACCTCCCTCTCTCACGTCTTCCCATCCCTCCTCCTCCTCCTCCTCCTCCTCCTCCTCCTCCTCCTCCTCCTCCTCCTCCTCCTCCTCCTCCTCCTTCTCCTCCTCCTCCTCCTTCTCCTCCTCCTCCTCCTCCTCCTCCTCATTTCCCCCTTGACAAATGGTCGTGCCCTAACCGTAGTTTTAAAGCTCCATCATCATCCTATTCCTCCTCCTTCTTCTCTTCATACTCTACCACCACCACCATCATCAACATCAACATCAACATCAACATC
>NC_134779.1:45070690-45078190 GCF_046742065.1 Oratosquilla oratoria | reverse complement strand
TCCTTGGCAGTACCACGTTTCAATTTCTGCATGTCGGCCTCCATTGGGTCTTCCGATGTTGATGGCTTAAAATTGAAGTGCATTGTGGTTGTTAAAATGTATATGTATATATATATATCTATATATATATATACATATATATATATATATATGTGTGTGTGTGTGTGTGTGTGTGTGTATGTAATGAAAAAAAGAATAAAAGAAATTAATGTTTTCGTGACAACCAAAGTTTTCCGTTCCACGGGTCCTTAATGTACCGCAAGCCTAAGTTTCCCTATTTGGTGGCACTCGCAAATTTTGAATCCGCAATGAGAAAAAAAGAAATAAAGAAAAAAAAGGACTCTTCGTTTTCTAAAGGCGTTAATTACGGTATCGCAATTGCCATTCACAGCTCCCATCAGTTTTTTTTTTTTTTTTTTTTTTTATCCTGCCCGATAACATTCACGTCATTTTAAAAAAAGAGGAAAAAAAGGTGATTAAAAACGCTTTTTCGAAAAATTTCGAATTTTGCACTTTGTCCTTTTGACGACCAAATAACTAAAAATCATTGTTAGTGCACAAAGCTATTATTGCTGTCATCAATGGTGAGCTGGTCTATTGCTGTATCACCATCCCAACACTCTCCTCCCACCCCAACCACCTCCTCCTCAGCTTGTCATGTGTTTTTGAGATGGATTAGCCATTCTCTCAGTATGTGGACAGTAAATGCGCGCGCGCACGCACACACACACACACACACACACACACACACACACACACACACACACACACACACACACACACACACACACACACACACACACACACACACACACACACACACACACACATACACAAGCAGTTATTAAGAGAGAAAATCTATTAAGCATGTCACTATATTAGGATTGATATCCAATATTTTTGTATCCATTTACAGAATTTATTCTGGTTAACGGGAGTCGATTTCATTCAGAATATAAGGAAATCCTTTTTGTTCCCCTGAGCACTTTAACAGACCGTTTTGTTCTGATAAATGTAAAACCAGAGAATGAATGGACAGTATGTAGCACGAGAGAACATTTGTTGGCGGAGTTGATACAGGATGACATTAAATTGAAATAGATGTATTCCACGCCCACCCTCCTCCTCTTCCTCGTTCTCCTCCACCTTCTCCTCCTCCTCCTCTTCCTCTTCCTCCTCCTCCTCCTCTTCCTCCTCCACCTTTTCCTTCTGCTGCTGCTGCCTCTTCCCTTCTCTTCCTTCGCCTTTTCCACCTCCTCCCCATCCTCCTCCTCTTCCTCTCCCTCCTCCTCCCTTGCTTCTACACCCTACCTCTTCCCATTTCATTTCCTCATTCTCTCTCCTCTTGCCTCTTTCCTTCTCTCCCCCTCTTCTCCTTCCCTTTCCTCCTTCCCATCTTTCTCTCTTTTCCTCACAATTCCTTTCCCGTTTATCCCTCCTCTTTCTCTCTTTTCCCTCTCTTCTCTTCTGTCGCCTTATTTCTCCCCTTTCCTCTTTTCCCTGCCTCATCTCCCTTCTTCTATCAACCCTCCTCCTTCTCTTCCTTCCTCTTCCTTCTCCAATATTTCGCTTTTTCGTACCGGGTGGCACTTTTCCTTTTATTATTTCTGCCGTCAGTCGGTTTTATTCATCCCCGTGGCTGTCTCCCTCATGGTAACAAAGAGGTGACGAAGATGTTCATCAATGTATCAAGATCATTTGGCAGAAACTGGAACCAAATAATTCAATTACAATCCAGTCTGTGCTTTTTAGTTCTTTACAGGTTGAAATAAATCATCTGACGGTAGCTTGAAAGAAATAGATAAAGTAAGAAGCAAATTAAATGTCCAACTGATTTTGAGTACATTGTGAGCAGCTTAGTACACAGTTGAGCAGCTGGTCAGATTATGAGTAGCATTTGAGCAGATTTTGACCTGAACTAGTGAGTAGCAGAATATTTGAGAAGCTTCTGAACAGCTTTTGAGTAAGTTTGGGCAGGTTCTGAAGTTCAGTGAATAAATGAGTATTTTTGAGTAGCTTATAAACATGTTATGAACAGATTATGAGCAGCTTTTGAGAAGCTTCTGGACAGCTTTTGAGTAAGCTTGGGCAGGTTCTGAAGCTCAGTGAATAAATGAGTATTTTTGAACAATTTATGAAATGTGAGTAGTTTATGGGCAGCTTTTGAGTAGCTTCTGAGAAGATTTTGAGTAAGTTTGAGTAGCATTTGAAGCTCAAGGAACAAATGTGCATTTTTTAGTAAATTCTGAACATTTTTAAGCAGCTTAGCATATTTTGAGTAAGTTTGAGCAGCATCTGAACCTCAGTCAACAAATGAGTATTTTTGAGTAACATCTGAACATGAGTAGCTTATGAGCAGTTTTTGAGCAGCTTAGTGAGCAGTTCTGATATTTCAGACTCTGTTAAGTCTACTTATAGTTTTCCATTTGGCTCAAAACAAAAGATTTCATTCATGCCTCTCCCCCTCCCTCCCACTCCCTCCCCCTGATCATCTCCCTGCTCCCAATCGGTCCCTCATCAAGTTACTAATCACGTATTCGTAATTGGTAACGGAATAAGGGGTAATCGAACGAAATCTAGAGGCATTTTCAAAAATTTTCGTCCTTTTTTCATTATGTTTAGCTCTGTCTAAAAGTTTCGTTCACTTCGATTTTAGTCATCTCGATGGTGATGAGAGAAATTGTGTACAACTTATTCTATCTAACGTCAGGTCTGAGGTCTGAGTAAATGTCGATTAATCTCATGTATTGACTCTATAGCTAATGCTTCTATCCTTGGAGACAATATCGCGCCGAAGAGTAACGGGAAGAGAACGGTCGTTAGTAGACAAGAAAGAAATGAAAAGTTCTCAAATCAAAATATATTAAAACTTATCAGTATTTTCTTTAAATAATAATCAGTCTTCAGTCGTAAAAATATGCTACAAGGGAAGAATATCATAAAACATATACCTAAAACCTTGTACTAGAAAATAAATTTGTAAGATTTGTACGTTAACAGACACCTCTCGTTCTGTCCTCCCGTGTGGTCTAGTGGCTAGGATACGCGGCTCTCACCCGCGAGGCCCGGGTTCGATTCCCGGCACGGGAAAGTTTTGTCGAGCCCCGCGCGGGACGGCGGCGCCGTGCTAGGTTCGAATCCTGGCCTGGGTAACGTCAGTTACAAAGCGGATGCGCTCTCGGTAGGGTTTCCTACCGCTAGGAATGCTACGAAAAATACATTCACATGACATTTTGTTACGTGTAAACAGTAACAACAGCCAACAACTAAGACAACAACAAAATCAACATCGTAGGTTTTGTCGTTGCCTTACCGTTAACCCTCAGTAGGAGGAGGAGGGGAGGAGGAGGAGGAGGAGGAGGAACTGGAGGAGGAGGAGGTGGAACTGGAGGAGGAGGAGGTGGAACTGGAGGAGGAGGAGGTGGAACTGGAGGAGGAGGAGGTGGAACTGGAGGAGGAGGAGGTGGAACTGGAGTAGGAGGAGGTGGAACTGGAGGAGTAGGAGAAGGTGGAACTGGAGGAGGAGGAGGAGGTGGAAGAGGAGGAGGAGGTGGAACTGGAGGAAGAGGAGGAGGCATGGGTGGTGGTTTTGATTGTGGAGGTGGTGGTGAAGGAGGAGTAGAGGAGTTGGAGTAGCAGTTGGTGGTGGTGGTGGTGATGGTGGGGGTGGTGTTGGTGGAGGAAAAGGAAGTAGTGGTGGCGGTGGTTGTGGTGGTGGTGGAGGTGGAGCAGGAGGAGGAGGAGGAGGAGGAATTGGTGGTGGTGGTAGTGATGGTGGTACTGGTGATGGGGATGTTGGAAGAGGAGGAGGGAGAGAGGAGGAGAGAGGAGGGGGAGGAGGAGATAGTGGTAGTGGTGAAGGAGGAGTAGTAGGAAGAGAAGGAAGAGGCGGTCGTGGTGGAGGAGGAGGAGGAGGAGACGAAAGAGGAACAGGAGTAAAAGGAGTTGAAGGAGGTGGTGGTGGTGATGGTGGAGAAGGAGGAGACAGAGCAGGAAGTGTTGGTGGAGAAGTATTGGTGGTGGAGGAGGAGAAGGAGGAGGGCGGTGGTGGTGGTGAAGGAGGAGGAGGAAGGGGCGGTGGTGATGGTGGAGAAGGAGGAGGAGGAGGAGGTGGTAGTGTTGGTGGAGGAGGAGGAGGAGGAAGAGTAGGAGGTGGTGGTGGTGAAGGAGAAGGAGGGGAAGGAAGAGAAGGAGCAACAGGAGCAGGAGGATGTGGTGGTGGTAGTGGAGGTGGAGAATGTGGAGAAGGAGGAGGAAGAGGATGACGAGGAGGAGGAGGAGCAGAAGGATGTGGTAGTGGTAGTGGAGGTGAAGGTGGAGGAGGAGGAGGAGGAGGAGGACGAACAGGAGGATGTGATGGTGGTAGTGGAGGTGGAGAATTTGGAGGAGGAGGAGGAGGAGGAGGAGGAGGAGTTGGAGGAAGTGGTGGTGGTGGAGAAGGACGAGGAAGCGGAGAAGAAAGTAGTGGTTAAGGAGGTGGAGGAGGAGGAGGAAGAGGAGGAGGAGTGGGTGATGGTGTTGGTGGTGGAGGAGGAAGAGGAGGCAAAAGAGGAAGTGGTGGTGGTTGTGTTGGTGGAGAAGGAAGAGGAGAAGGAAGAAGAGGAGGTAGTGGTGGAGAAGGAGAAGGAGGAGTAGATAGAGGAGGAGAAAGAAGGAGGAGGAAATGGTGTTGGTGGTGAAGGAGGAGGGAGAGGATGAAATGGTGGAGGGGTGGTGGAGAAGGAGAGGGAGGAAAGGCGAGAAGGAGAAGGAGGAAAAGGAGGAGGAGTAGGAGGCGGTGGTAGAGAAGGAGGAGAAGGAATAGGAGAAGGAAGAGGAGAAGGAGGAGGAGGAGAAGGAGGTGGTGGTGGAGGAGGAGGAAGAGGAGGATTGGTGGTGGTGGAGGAGGAGAAGGTGGAAGAGGAAGTGGTGGTGTTGGTGGAGTAAGGAGAGGCTGAGGAGGAAGTGATGGGGGTGATGGAGAAGAAGTAGGAGGAAGAGGAGGAGAAGAAGAAGGAGGAGGAGGAAGAGGAAGAGGAGGAGGAGGAGGAGGAGGAGGCGGAGGAGGAGGAAGAGAAGGAGGAGGAGGAGGAGGGGGAGGAGGGGAAGGAGGTGGTGGAGGAGGAGGAGAAGGAGAAGTGGTGGTGGTGGAGTAGGGGGAAGCTGACGAGGACGTGATGGGGGTGATGGAGAAGGAGGAGGAGGAGAAAGAGGAGGAGGAGGAAGAGGAGGAGGAGGAGGAGGAGGAAGAAGAGGAGGAAGAGGAAGTGGTTGTTATCGTCGTCCCTCGTCTAAATGAAATCACTGGGCGGCAGCAATATACGAGAACACTCGGCCATCTGAGGAAATCTTGATTCATTTAATCAATACAATAATTCCACTTCTGTTGATAAAACCAATGATACATTAATACAGTCATTCATATCATAATAACCAAAAGGATAGACTCACGCCAGGAGGCCCTTAGCTGCGGCCAAAGCCATCACCTTGGCCACATGTGTTTGGACAGCCTGGGAAATTGGCAGTCATCGATTGCCATAGGAAGATATGTTGAAGCTATCCGTCCGGCTAATCAATATAATTTTTTCTCTATCTCTCTCTATCTCTATATCTCCACCTCTATCTCTATCTCCGTCTCTATTTCTGTATCTATCTCTATCTCTGTCTCTATCTCTGTCTCTGTCTCTATCTCTATCTCTATTTCTATCTCTATCTCTATATCTCCACCTCTGTCTCTATCTCTATTACCTCTACCTCTACTTCTACCTCTATCCCTATCTGTATCTCTATCTCTATCCCTATATCTCCACCTCTATTTCTACCTCTACCTCTACTTATACCTCTATCCCTATCTCTATGTCATTATCTTTATCTCTGAAAAATCTTTGTCCTGATTTATCTCGTTATCTGTGTAATTGCTTCTTTAATGTCATTAGCTATGCATCCATCAACCTCGTCCTCTTAATTACAAATACATTTATTGCTTTAATTGTATTGCAATTATCTTCTTTATCTTATCCTTCTCCTCCTCCTTTTATCATTTACTCATTTACTCTTCTTTTCATCCTTCTCTTCTTCCCCCTTCTTTTCTTCTTCCTCCTCCTTTTCTCCCTCCTCCTTTTCTTCTTCCTTTATTTTCCTCTTTTTCTTCCTCCTCTTTTTCTTCCTCCTCTTTTTCTTCATTCTCTTTTTACTCTTCCTCTTTTTCTTCCTCCTTTTCTTCCTCCTCCTTTTCTTCCTCCTCTTTTTCTTCCTCGTCCTTTTCTTCCTTCTCTTTTTCTTCCTTCTCTTTTTCTTCCTCCTCTTTTTCTTCCTCCTTTTCTTCCTCCTCCTTTCTTCCTCCTTTCTTCCCGTCCTCGCAAGACAGTGGCATGAGATTGTCCACAAGGATAGAAACGCTGGTAGATCAAACTCAATGTAGTCTCCACCCCCCATTTCTCCTCTTCCTCTCTTTTCTCTTCCTCCTCTCTTCTTACTCTCTTTATCATCCTTCCCTTCCTTCTCTTCCTCTTTTTCCTCGATCGAGGCTTCATATCGTCCCGAGTCCCCTCCCCCCCTCCCGCGGCTTCCCAGGTAAATAAAATCGTCCATCTTTAGCCATAATAAACTCTGTCAAGTGCGTCATCGTTGAGTCACTGTAGCGAAGCAGTTGTACAGTTTCAGAATGTCTTCTCTGAATACAATACTCGGATACAGTACTCCAGTGTATCGTAACATACATCAGTCCCGTCATCTTGTATCGAGAACCAAGGTGTCGTTGGAATCCGTAACGAGCGTTCGAACAATATCAAGAAAAAAAAAAAAAAACGAAGGAAAAAAAAAAACGAAGAAATGTGGGGAAATGACGACAGAATGCCTGGAGCTAACTGGAAAACGTATTTCTCCCAACTGTGGTAAGAATGGCGACCACGCGCTCGCGACTCCCAACTGCAGTCAGGATGACGACCCCAAACCCAGGATTTGTTGTTGACTGTTTTATTGATTAAAAATTGGCTGCAATCTAGAAGTCATAAATGTACCCATTTATTTTGTCGTGAAATTGTACCCAATACTGGCATAGCTTAACCTATATTAAGCTATTTTATTCTATCCTAACTTAGGGTAACCTAAGCTAACCTAAGTTAACCTAACCTTATCTAACCCAACTTAACCCATCCTAACCAGGCCCTAACTTTACCTAATCTAACGTAAACTTGCCTAGATCAATTGAGAATTATTACTGTATTACTGCAAAAAGTGGTCTATCAATTGAATGTTAAAATATGCTCATTCGTGAAATATCTAACTCGAACAGACACGATTTTATAACCATTTCCCTGACAAATGGCCGCCATCTGCACTACAGTTGGGAGATCCTAAGGGTCTCCATCTATACAACAGTTGGGAAATCTTGAGGGTCGCTATCTGCTCTTCAGTTTGGAGATATTTAGGGTCTTCATCTGTACTGCAGTTGGGAGATCCTGAGGGCGGCCATCTCTACTGCAGTTGGGAGATCTTAAGGGTGACCATCTATACTGCAGT
>NC_134779.1:45050690-45065690 GCF_046742065.1 Oratosquilla oratoria | reverse complement strand
ATCCACCACAGCGATAATTTATTACTTTGTCCAGATGATATGATATATCCTCACCTCTCCCCATCCCATGAAGACAATTTCCTTCCCACAAGCGTTTGTGTGAAGAATAGCTACCACCTTCCTTGACTGGATTCTCCCCTGCATTTCAATTATGCTTTGCTTGACATTTATTTTCTTCATTTCTAACCTAACCTAATCTAGCCTAACCTAACCTAACCTAACATAACCTAATTTAATCTAATCTAGCCTAACCTAACCTAACCTAACCTACCTTAACCTATCCTAACCTAACCTAATTTAATCTAATCTAGCCTAACCTAACATAACCTACCTTAACCTATCCTAACCTAACCTAACCTAACCTAACCTAACCTAACCTAACGTAACTTAACTTAACCTAACCTAATCTAACCTAACCTGACCTGACTTAAACGGAACTTAACTAACATAACCTGAACTGGCATAACCTAAACTGTCCTGGACTGACCTAACCTGACCTGACCTAACCTAACCTAGCCTAAACTAAAACAACCTTGTTAACCTAACCCAGCCTGGTATATCGTACCTTAACCGAACATTGTTTAACCTACCACAGCCTAGACTAGATTACGCTGTTCTAACCTACCTAAAGCTAACCCAGTAAGCAGTTTCCTCCCCTGACTCGTTTACATGAATAAATTCGATTAACATTAGGACGCGGCACCGGTTAGGCGTCCTACCCACTACGCCACTACGTCTCAGTGAAATGGCAAGTACATGGAACCCAGACACGAGGGACATAAGAGCTATGTACAGTTTGGTGGGAGGATAGGTAGACAAATAGGTAGAGAGGTAGGTAGAGTGGAGGATACACGTGTGGGCAGGTAGACAGAGAAGTAGAAAGAGGTAGATAGGGGTAGGTAGACAGTCAAGTAGATAGGTAGACAAGTAAGTACGTAGGTAGAGAATGGGAGACAGGTAAGCAAACAGGTAGGCAGATATGTAGACAGATAGACAGGTATGTAAGATAGACAGGTAGATATAAGGAAAGGTAGATATGTAGATAGATAGGCAAAAAGATACGTGGACAGATAAGTATAAAACTAGAGATCGGTAGACAAGTATGAAGACAGGTAAGAAAATAAACGGTAGACAGGAAAGCAGGCAGTTAAGACATGTAGGTAAATTGAAAGGTAGACAGGGAGGGAGACAGTAAGGAAGACAGAAAGGTAGACAAGTAGATGGACGGGTACGCAACAGCCACAACTACTCCAGTGCCAGGTGGAGAGGTTGATGTTGGACTCCCGTCCGCCAGTTGAGGTTGATGGCACTCGGGGTCCGACAGTTGACCTTGACTTGGCAAGCTCCGTCGAGACAATGGATGATCCCGTCTTCCACCATATGTGTCCCCTATCGTACATCTGGCAGCCTCTGGGGTCACGACCGTCGCGTGTGACCTTCACTCCTTTTATTTATTTATCTATTTATTTATCTATTTATTTATCTATTTATTTATTCATTTACTTATATATATATATTTTTTTTTTTACTTTTATTTATTTCATTATTATTATTATTATTATTATTATTATTGTTTTTTTTTTTTTTTTTTTTTTTTTACAAGTGTATCTTCACGCTGGGTGGCACTTTTCCGTCAAACTATTCAATTCATCTCCGAGACGCCCCCTTCCGTCGCGAAGGGGTTAAAGAGTTAATCCACTTCCTCAAGACAGCTCCATGGTCTTGCAAACGTCTCTTTCTTAAACCACTAAGTTCGTTAACCGACTACCATTTGTCATAGCCGCCGCAATACTTTGGCGAAGATATACTGTCCTGGTATATATCATAACCAA
This sequence comes from Oratosquilla oratoria, assembly GCF_046742065.1. Lineage (NCBI taxonomy): Eukaryota > Metazoa > Arthropoda > Malacostraca > Stomatopoda > Squillidae > Oratosquilla > Oratosquilla oratoria. The sequence goes on along the minus strand of NC_134779.1, from coordinate 45,063,858 downwards.
GAGTATATTTCCTCTGACATTCCTTCCCCTCCCCCCCCTACCTCCTTCCACACCTTCTCTCCCCTCCTCCTCCTCCTCCTCCTCCTCCTCCTCCTCCTCCTCCTCCTCCTTTCCTTTTCTTCCCTCCTTCACTCCCTCTCCTTCCCTCCCCAGTCTTCCTTTCTCTTCCTTTTTTACCTTTCACCTCCTTCCCTTCCTTTATTCTCTCTCATTATTCAGTTCCCTTTCCTTTCCTTCACTATCTCTTTCCTCCCTCTTTTTTCCCTACTCTTCAACTTAGCCTTCCCTCTTTCCTTCTCTACCTCTTTTTCCCTCCTCCTCCCTCCATCTTCTTTCCTATCTCTCACTCCTCACCTCACCCTCCCTCTTTTTATCTCCCTTTACCTCCCCTCCTCCTCCCTTCCATCCCTCTCCCTCTCCTTTCTCCTTCCATACTTCTTTTCCTTAGCTCTCCTTCCATTCCTCTCCCTCTTTCTTTTTCTCTATCTTCCCCACTCTTCCTCCTATCCTCTTTTATTCCTCCGGTCTTCCTTCTCTCTTCCTTCATTCACGCTAACCAGAACAAACTTCATAAATCTTGCCACCTGACCCAAGGGAATATAATCGAAGGAGGTAGGAAGGTGGGAGGGAGGGAGGGAGGGAGGGTGACTGAAACTGAATAAAATCGTCCGGAGACACATTAAAAGCATCCATCCATCTGCTGTGCAATTGACTCCTGCTCTCTTGGTCATCTCTGGTCCTCTTATGTTTTTTTTTTTGTTTGTTTTTTTAACGAGTCTCCTTACTCTTTACTTCAGTCATCCACTTTTTGGTACATCCCTCTCTCTCTCTCTCTCTCTCTCTCTCTCTCTCTCTCTCTCTCTCTCTCTCTCTCTCTCTCTCTCTCTCTCTCTCTCTCTCCCTCTCTCTCTCTCTCTCTCTCTCTCTCTCTCTCTCTCTCTCTCTCTCTCTCTCTCTCTTTCTTCTCTTTATCTCTCTTTTTTATCGCCCTTTCTCTCTTTTTTATCGCCCTTTCTCTCTTTTTCTCGATTTTTCTGTCTTTCTCTTTTTCTCTTTCTTTTTCTTTTTCTTCATCTCTCTTTCTCTCTCCTTCTCTCTCTTTTTCTTTCTCTTTCTAGCTCTTTCTCTATCTATCTATGTATCAATCTATATCTCACTTCCCACACACACACAAACAGAAACATCTTCCCCTCTCTCTTTTTTTCTATCTATATTTCTTTCACTCTCTTTTTTTCTCCCTTGCTCTTTTCCTCACCCTTCTTTCTTTCACTTTTATTCTCCTCTCTCCTTTTTCTTTCCACCTTTTTTTTATGCCTTTCTTCTTCCCATTCTCTCCTTTCGTCAGTCTCTTTCTCCATCCTACTCTTTATCTTAGTAATTGTTAGTCATCAAATCAATTGTCTCTTACCTTTATATTTCACTGGTTTCTCTCTTATTCTTCTTCATTTTTCTACTTGGCTTTTTATCTCTTCCCCATATGCCAAGCATATTTTCCTCAATCATCATCTCCTCCTTCTCCTCCTTCTCCTCCCCTTCCCCCTCCTCCCCTTCCTCCTCCTCCTTCCACTTTCCCTCTTTATCTGTCAATCACTGTCTTTTCCTTTGTGTGTGCATTTGTCTAGTTCACATTCTCGTAGCACTTACGCACATACGCACACACCACACATACACACACACCACACATACACACACACACACACACACACACACACACACACACACACACACACACACACACACACACACACACACACACACACACACATATGTATATGTATATATATATATATATATATACATATATATACACATATATGTACATATATATATACATACATATATATATATACACATACATACATATATATATACACATACATACATATATATATATATATATATATATATATATATATATATATATATACATACATACATATATATATATATATATATATATATATATATATATATATATATATATATATATATATATAATAGCTTTGTGTGTGCGTGCGCTCGAGCACTCACGTATGTAAGTACGTAGGTAGATAGGTATCTACGTATGCATGTATACATAAACATATGTATTTATGGGTGAATGTTTATACTGTATAGTGTAACTTATGCAGTCTACGTTATCTGCTACGGTATTGTCCTTCGGCTCAACCTGTATCACAGAGTCGCACTATGTGATACATGTGTTTTGTTACCATATACCCCATGTTGTGTGGTACACTTGTTTAATTCCGTTATTGTCGTGCCATGACATAGTGCCATGGCACAGTGCTATTGTTTTGAGCCATGGCAAATGACACCATATCATGAACATGCATAAAAAATTACTAATGCGTGCCATGGCACAATGTATATTCCTGCTGCGTGCCATAATGTAAATCGTTTCATCCCTGAGTGCCATGATACGTCATACCTTGCTATGACACGTACCTACGTGCCATGGCACGATTTTTTTTGCGTGCCTTGGCACAATGTATATCCCTGCTGCGTGCCATAACGTGAATCGTTTCATCTCTGCGTGCCATGATACGTCATACTTTACCATGACACATACCTGCGTGCCATGGCGCAAAACGTTTCCTTGCTGCGTGACATGGCACATCACCCCGTGTCATGGCACCTGCATCCCCTTTCTCTTGGCGAGACACCTGTCTAATTGCAATCAGTTGGGCTCAGCAGTTTGCTGACTCACATCCTGTTCCCCTTCCCACACGTCAAGACTTTCCCCTCAGCCCCTGGTTTCCCCCCCCTCTTCCCCAAGTTCCCTTCCCCTATTATCGTTTTCCTTTACCTTCCCTCTCTCCCCTCTTCCACCTATCCTTCCCCTTTTCTTATCTTTTTTTACGTTTCTTTTCCTCCTTGTTTCCATTTTCTTATTTCTTTTCACTCCCCGCCCCTTCCATTTCAATTGTCTTTTCTATTTCTATCTACCTTTACCTTCCTCTCGGTTTCCACCTCCTCCTCCACCTTCATTTTCAATTCCTCTTTACTAAAGTTCCCCTCTCTTTCCCTAATTCCTTTCCCCTCTCATTTCCCTTTCCCTTAGTTCCTCTTTCCCTTCCACCTCTATTTCAACTCTCCTTCACCCAAATTCCACTCCCTTTTGATCGATCCACTTTCCCTTTCCTCTTGCCTTCTTCTCAACTCTCTTCCCTCTTTTTTCTTCTTTCTCTTCTATAATCAACTTTCCTTTGTCGTTCCCTTCCCATTTTCTCCTTCAATTCTCTCCTTCTATTCCCTCCCTCTACCCCGTTTCTCTTTTCCTCCATTTTCCTCCCTTCCTCTTCCATTTCCCTCTTCTCTTCCCTCTTCTTTCTTCCTCCATTTTCAATTTCTATCCATCCGTTTGCGATATTGACTGCCTTAGTGACACCCTATGTATCGTAGTCACGCAGTAATCATTCATGACTGAAAATTAATCTCCACTCAGAAAAGAATGATGGTTGTTTTTACCCTCTATCCCTCTATCCTGCTACCCACATCGGTGCCATGTTGTACCTAAGGATAGAAGCGCTAGCTATTGAAGAGAAAATATTTAGCCACTTCTGTTTCTCCTTCTCTCTTCCCTTTTGCTTCGTCCTTCACCTTTCTTTCTTTGCCCTTTCTCCTCCCCTTTCCATTCCTTCCTTTTCTCTTTACATTTCCCTTTCTTTGTCTCTGGTTCGTTTGAAAATCAAAATCGCATTATTATTTATTTATTTATGTATTTATTTATTTATTTATTTATTTATTTATTTATTTATTTATTTATTTATTTATTTATTTATTTATTTATTTATTTATCTATTTATCTATTTATCTACTTATCTATTTATCTATTTATCTATTTATTTATCTATCTATCTATTTATTTATTTATTTATTTATTTATTCATTTATTTATTTATTTATTCATTTATTTTTGTCCTCTACACTCCATATCAACCTATTGATTATAAAAACATTCCAACAGGTTGATAAAATCGTTTAGCGTCAACCAAAATAAAATTTGTGAAGTACGTCAAGCTGGCAATTAAGTAGTTAATCGGGTTTGTTTTGCCCTCATATCTATGGCGAATAAAATAACTTGCCGCCGCGACAGAATAAATTCAATTGATATTTTTACCGTAGCAATGAGTGAACAGCTGATTTAGATAAAGATGCATATGGTCAACCTTAATAGAATATGTGATGTATGTCACTAGGTAAAGAGGATATAGGCCCCGTCCTGGGTTCTTATTTTATAAACTTGATGCAATTGATACTTTAAGGTTTTAGTAACACCTCTACGGGCCAGAGTTACTTTTTTTTTATAATGATGATTGGAGCCTCAATCTCCATTCAAGGTTCAAGGAAAAATACTTATAATTTTGAACTTATACTCGCCTTCGAATCTCCTAGTCTTCTTGAATCCTTCCTTTACTACATAAATGGATCCATATCTTCGGCGAGGTAAAAACACCGGTTACAAACAACAAAATGCAATTACCTCGAAGAAAGACAAATCTTATGGCGCCTTCCCCATGTAAACTAAAACTCCACACTTCGCTTCGATGATACGTTCTATTTCTTTTGATTCTATTCAGCAAATAGGAGAAGGAGAAGGAATAGGGGATGGAGACGAAGAAAGAGATGAAAAGGGAGAGGGAAAGGGAGAGGGAGAGGGAGAGGAAAAGGGAGAGAGAGAAGGAAAAGGAGAGGGAGAATGAGAGGGAGAGGGAGAGGGAGAGGGAGAAGGAAAAGGAAAGGGAGAGGGAGAGGGAGAGGGAGAGGGCGAGGGAGAGGGAGAGGGAGAGGGAGAGGGAGAGGGAGAGGGACAAAGATACAGACACAGATAGATAATTCCGAAAAGCCAGCCCATTGTCATTCTTCCCTCCTTTCCTCCATATCTCCATCTGCGCCAAAGCCATTCACTTCACTCCTGAGTCCTCTCTCCTCCAGGTGTCAGGGAGGAGGCGATTTCCTACACTGCGTCATGACACAACATAAGGTCGAGGGACACCGCCCGTGAAGAGGGTTACTAACCATGACTTGTAAGAAGGCCATGTAGTATCTTCCGTGGCAAGATGGTGACAATGATATGATATACGAATATATATATATATATATATATATATATATATATATATATGTATATATATATTCGTATATCATATCATTGTCACCATCTTGCCACATATATATATATATATATATATATATGTATATATGTATATATGTATATATATATATGTGTGTATATATATATATATATATATATACACATATATATGTACATGTACATTTATATATATATATACAGTATATATATGTATATATACATATATATATATATATATATGTGTGTGTGTGTGTGTGTGTGTGTGTGTGTGTGTGTGTGTGTGTGTGTGTGTGTGTGTGTGTGTGTGTGTGTGTGTGTGTGTGTGATAAATGAATAATATTTGCATTACATGATCGTTTTCAATGTCGTATCGTGTACTGTATACACGAACTCGCCTTAATATTCGTGCTCGCATTTTTGACCTAATCTAAGCTCGTCTTCACGAATCATGACGAAAAAGGTCTTGGGCAGGAATTGGATTAAGAATTGGGAATACTTTTTCTTTGGACACAAAAATGGAGAAACCACGTGAGCTGACATGGATTGAAACAGAAGTCCTCCAGAGACTTCTCAAGAAAGGCAGACGTCACGGTGAAGGAACCTTTTCCAAGGTCCTCCTTCTTCAATCGGGGGACAGGAGAGCGGTCGCGAAGATCTACAAGAAGAAAAGGTTTTTGCCCGCCATGCTTAAAGAGGCCGAGGCTCTGGCAACGTTGTCAGGAGTTCCTCGTGTACCAACACTCTTTGGCGTAGGCAAAAACCCAGTGACTCTTATCACCAGCTGCGGGGGACGCTCTCTGTATAAATTGATTCTTCGAGGAAAGCTCTCAAAGTATCAGGCTGTCGACATCGGTCTTCAAGTCGCAGAGAGCGTTCGCCTGATTAATCTTCGTGGCTGGACGCATAACGACATAAAACTAGATAACATCGTCGTGACGAGGAACTGCGATCTTTGGGACGCAACTCTGATCGACTTCGGAAGTGCCGTTCGCATCGGCAAGGCCATTTACAGAAAGGACAAAACCGGTCACATCACTTTTCCTCACATTGCTCCCGAGCTTTTCAAGGGACGAGGAACTTCGTCTGCAAGTGATGTTTACTCGATCGGATATCTGTTGGCCTCTCTTATCGCCCACGAAGATCGAAATAAGGAAATTTCTCTTCTTATCGAAAGGGCAATGATTTATAATCCCAAGGATCGAATTTCAGTTGATGATCTTGTCCAAAGACTTCGTGATGTTCGATTCGACATCCTCTTGGACATCGTCACTGAACAGCTTTCTGCACTCAAAATTTGAGTTTTTTAACTATCGAAATTGTAATGAAAATTATCTTTGGATTACATTGAATTGCGTGATGATTCAACATCTTCATTGACATCATCGTTGTTACGCAACTTTGTTCACACTGGACCATTGGAATTGATACTAAAAGGAACTTTTATAAGCTTGGACATATAAAAGTTTTATATACACTGAAATGATGGAGTTTGAATTTTCTATGAAAAGCAATTTTTCATCAAGATTTGACCATATAAGATCGACTAAAACCGCTCCCTGTCCAAAACCCGTCACCGCGCGAATAAAACTATTTGAGCAAAAAGAGAAAATTAAAAATTATATAAACTGAAATAATTAACTTCAAATAATAACCCTCTGGTGGTTTCCCTCAGCTGAATAAAATCACCTGGCGACAACTGGAATAATCGACCATACGAAAATAAGAAGAAAAAAATTCTAATTAAATATTTCATTATATAGCAAAACAGCTTAATCACATGTCACATTTTTAATAAGCAATTTTACTTTGTTCATATCGACTTAATCGATTAAAGGAGACTGAAAGCACTGGACCTATCATCAAAGGAAGAAAGAAGAGAAAGAGGTGATTTGAGAGCATTGCTAAGACCATCAAAAGGAGAAGATAAGACTGAGAGGAGACCTTTTGGTATGGGACAGAATAGGAGAGAACGGGTCATAAACACCAATGGATCAGAGAATTGGGAAGGGAGAAAGGCCTGCCTGTGTGTAAGCGAGCACGCTCGTGTTTTATTTGTGTTTATTTTATTTTATTTTTCTTTATTTATTTATTTATTTTTGTGTGTGTGTGTTTGCTTGGGTGTGTGACAACAACAACAACGACGACAACAATGACAACAACAACAACAACAACAACGACAACAATGACAACAACAACAACGATGACAACAACAATAGCAACAACGACAATGACAACAACGAAAATTACAACCATATATAATATACAGTATGAAGTTACACGAAAGAGTGTTTCATGTACATCATTTAAAACATTGAAATTCTTTAATAAGCTTGGGATTATTTTTCTTAAACTAACTGGATTATTGAAGAAGTAGTATCGTTGATTCAGTAAAGAATAGATCTAATCAGGATAGTAGAACAGTGTAATAATAAAACATAAAAGTGATCAACATTATTTCAAATAGAGAATGGTCTCGAAATATCTATTCATAAGAGAATGTTAGGTAACTCTGGTCCGTAGGGATGTTACATAATTCACTAGAACATCAATAGAGGAATAACGACGATATCGTCAGGTAAAGTGAGAGCAAAGAATTCAGACTCGTGGAAGTATGAAATGGCGATATTAGCGCCAGACCGGAAGCGAGTAGCTGCGCCCGACCTCTTGATATCACAGTAAACAGTTAAGCACAGGAAAACTGCTTACATTGCGCAGAGTGGGGGGCAGCAACGTCAAGTTTATTTTGTTCTTTATGTGTGTGTGTGTGTGTGTGTGTGTGTGTGTGTGTGTGTGTGTATGTGTGTGTCTGTGTGTGTGTAGCGTGTGTGTGTGTGTGTGTGTGTGTGTGTGTGCGTGTGTGTGTGTGTGTGTGTGTGTGTGTGTGTGTGTGTGTGTGTGTGTGTGAGTGTGTGTGTGTGTGTGTGTGTGTGTGTGTGTGTGTGTGTGTGTGTGTGTGTGTGTGTGTGTGTGTGAGTATATGTGTGAGTCTCTGGCTATATATATATAGATATATATATATTTATATTATGTGTGTGTGTGTGTGTGTGTGTGTGTGTGTGTGTGTGTGTGTGTGTGTGTGTGTGTGTGTGTGTGTGTGTGTGTGAGTGTGTGCGCGCGCGCGTGTGTGTGTATATTCGTTTATATACATACTGTTGAAATACGTGCACTACTTATTTTGCCATTCTGATCTCGGTCACAAGAAAAATATATTTAGTAAAAGTATGCAGCGTCTACTGCATGTGCACCGGCCTATCCTCTAGTTGACAATACAGTCTCTACTTCACCAAAAATAACTCCAGTCTATTCTCAGTGATGATTCTACAACGGTCCCTAAATACCCTAAGGTCGCTCGCTTCCTTGACGTCTCGCATGACGTTTCAGTAACGTCAGTCTATTCCGTGAGATAGAATTTATGATGTCAGGACACATGACGTCATTGTTGTGAAATGTGATTTTTTTTTTTTTTTTTTTTTTTTTTTTTTTTTTTTTTATCTGAAGACTCATGGTAGCCATAGGGTACAGAGGATGATCTTAACATCGTTTCATCCTTTATACATTTTGAGATTAATCGCTGATCACACAGTAGGGAGCGTAAAGCCTGTGTTATCAGAAATCACGATGTCATCCTTTATCCTTTTTTAATCCTTTCTATTTACTATTTGCCCCTTTTGTCCTATTTTGTCCCTCTTCCTATTTCCTTGACTTCCTTTGTTTCCACATTGTCACCATAATTAAATAAAATCTCCTGGCTTTACTTAGAATAAAGTTTGTGAAGTGAGGCAGCGTAGACACGTCATAATTGTTTTTATCCATGACTTTTTCTTTCTTAGTCTCCTCCTTCCCTTATACTTACTACTTCTTTTCTTCCTTGTTTTGACTATTTATACCTCTATTTCCATCTCTATCTCTCTTTCTCTATATCTGTTTCTGTTTCTATCTCTGTCTCTATTTCTTTCTCTATCTCTATCTCTATCTCTATCTCTTTCTATATATCTGTTTCTGTCTCTATCTCTGTCTCTATTTCTTTCTCAATCTCTATCTCTATATCTCTATCTTTATCTCTATTTCTATCTCTACCTCTCGGTCTTGATCTTGTTCCTCCACTTGCTCTCACTCTTCCTCTTGCTCTCCCTCCATTGCTCTCTCTCTCTCTCTCTCTCTCTCTCTCTCTCTCTCTCTCTCTCTCTCTCTCTCTCTCTCTCTCTCTCTCTCTCTCTCTCTCTCTCTCTCTCTCTCTTTCTCTCTCTCTTTCTCTTTCTCTCTCTCTTTCTTTCTTTCTCTTTCTCTCTCTCTCTTTCTCTCTCTCTCTTTCTCTCTCTCTCTCTCTCTCTCTCTCTCTCTCTCTCTCTCTCTCTCTCTCTCTCTCTCTCTCTCTCTCTCTCTCTCTCTCTCTCTCTCTCTCTCTCTCTCTCTCTCTTTCTCTCTCGCTATATCTCTCTTTGCCCCATTTTCTTTCCTTGTGCAATTTTATAACTCCCTTTCTTTCTTTTCCACCTTGGCATTACTACCCTGATTTTTTTCCATTCTCTTTTCCTCTTTATTTTTTCTTTCTTTGTTTTCTTTTTGTTTTTTGTTTTTTACTCTCTCTCTCCCTTTCTCCCACTTCTCGTACATCCTCTTCGCCCTCATTCTCCTGTTTATCAGTGCATCTCTTTTTACCCACTAATTATCTCTTCCGTTTTCTCCTTTCATGTTTCTCATTTATACCTCTCCCTATCTGATTTTCATTTTCTTATTCCAATTATTCTGCCTTCCTTCCTCCTCCTCCTCCTCTTCCTCCTCCTCCTCCTCCTCCATCAACCACCAGTCTTCCTCCTATTCTTCTCTCACTCTACCTTCACCTCAAAATATTTAGTTATTCCCATTTCTTATTTACTTTGTCAATAACAACAAAGTCACTATCACCATTATTATGACTACCATCACCACCACCATCACGGCAATTATCACCATCACCACCACCATCACCACCACCACCACCATCACCACCACCATCACTATCCTCATCCATCTCCTCCACCTAGTGGACCCATTCTTCTTTTTTTCCCCTAATTTTCTCTTCTCTTCCATCTCTTTCCTCCTCTTCTTCCTTCTCTTCCTCCTCCTCCTCCTCCTCCTCCTCTTCCTAGGGCAGCCACGAAAGATGAGGTGCCACTGAAGCCTTTAATGAGGACCTCACTAACGAGAAGTAACAATCCCCGCATCACCACTACAACATGTATGATGGGGCAAGGATGAGGAAGAGGAAGAGGAGGAGATGGATGAGGAGGAAGAGTACAAGGAGGAGGAAGTGAAGGAGGAGGAGGAATACACGTAGGAGTAAGAGGAGGAGATGGGTGAGGAGGAAGAGTACAAGGAGGAGGAAGAGAAAGAAGAGGAGGAATACAAGGAAGAGGAAGAGGAGGAAGAGGAGTACAAAGAAGAATAAAATTAAGTGTAGGGGGCGTGGAAGAAAGAGACGGAGAGAAAAAAAAGAAGTAAAGGAAAAGAGGAAGGCGATGGAGGAGAAAGAGAAAAGAGAGATGAAAGAAAAGGAGGTAGAGGAGGAGGAGGAGGAGGAGGAGGAGGAGGAGGAGGAGGAGGAGGAGGAGGAGGAGGAGAGAGAGAGGTGAAGTAAATGTAGTGGGGGAGTAGAGGGAAAAGTAAGTTTAGAAGAAATACTAGGAAAGAAGGAGGAGGAGGAGGAGGAGGAGGAGGAGGAGGAGGAGGAGGAGGAGGAGGAGGAGAGAGAGGTGAAGTAAATGTGGTGGGGAAATAGAAGGGAAAGTAAGTTTAGAAGAAGTAATAGGAAAGAAGGAGGAGGAGGAGGAAGAGGAGGAGGAGGAGGAGTAGAAGAAAGAGGAGGAGGAGGAGGAGGAGGAAGAGGGAGAGAGAGAATAGGAATAGAAGGAGGAGAAGAGGAAGAGAAGGAGAAGAAAGAGAAGTGGAGGGAGGGTAAGAAGGAACAGGAGGAGAAAGAGAAGGAGAAAGAGGATGAAGAGAAGGAGAGGAGGATGGGTGAGAGAAATGGAAGTATGCCAATAAAGTATGAAAAAAGGGAGGAGTAAGAAGATGAAAAAGGTGATAAAACAAGACGAAAAAGAAGAAAAGAAAAAGAGAAATGGCAAAGGAGGAGGAGGAGGAAGAAGAAGAAGAAGAAGAAGAAGAAGACGAAAAAGGAGAAGAAGAAGAAGAAGAAGAGGAGGAGGAGGAAGAGAAGAAGAAGAAGAAGAAGAAGAAGAAGAAGAAGAAGAAGAACGCGAAGAAGAAGAAGAAGAAGAAGAACGCGAAGAAGAAGAACTCGAAGAAGAAGAACGCGAAGAAGAAGAACGCGAAGAAGAAGAACGCGAAGAAGAAGAACGCGAAGAAGAAGAACGCGAAGAAGAAGAACGCGAAGAAGAAGAAGAAGAAGAAGAAGAAGAAGAAGAAGAAGAAGAAGAAGAAGAAGAAGAAGAAGAAGAAGAAGAAGAAGAAGAAGAAGAAGAAGAAAAAGAAGAAGAAGAAGAAACGAAAGAGAAGAAGGAGAAAAACAATAAACGAAGAGGTCTTAGGTGGCAAACAAACGAGAAACAAAATTAAAAGAGAAGGGAAGAAAGAGAGAAGGAAAGAAGAGAAGAAGAGAAGAAAGAAAAGAAGAACAGAATCAGGGAAGAGGCAGAGTAAAGTGAAAAAGAAAAAAAAATTACATAAACATATACAGAGGCTCTAACAAGCAGTTTTGTCAATAATAATCTGTAATACTAGAAGTAGAAATTAGTAGAACGCTGGGAGAAATACATGGAGACACAACAAATTACAAAGTACAAGTATATACAAAACTTTGTACCAGAAAAAGACACATGAATTGATAACTAGATGATACAAGAAAATGCAAGACATAGTATAAAACACAAGAAAGTAATTATAAAAGAATAAATTACGGGATTTGTACAAATATTATTGTATGACTAACCTATATATTCCGTCCAATGACTACTGTTTTTTTTTTTTTTTTTTTTTTTTTTAAATAGAAGCAAATTTGGGCATGGAGGGGGGGGTCCCCCGTTGAATTAAATCGCCTAACATCAACCAACCAGAATGAATTCTGTAGAGGAAGCCACTGGGGTAAGTTGATACAAGGCGAGACGGCGGTCGACGCCTTCGTCGGTACACACGAGGGACAAAGGCGAGGTGTCGCTGAAGAGGAGAAGGAAAAGGAGGACAAGGAGGACGAGGAGGAAGAACAGAGGAGGAAGAGGAAGAGGAAGAGGAAGATGAAGAGGAATAAAGAAGAAGGATAAAGGGAGACGAATAGGTGAAAGAAGAGGAATAGGAGGAAGAGGAATATAGGAAAAGAGGAAGGGGATGAGAAATGAAGGCGGAGGAGGGGGAGGAGGAGGGGATGGAAGAGAAGAAAGAGGCGGAGGAGATGGATGGGGACGAGTATTTTGTTAGCGCTTCTATCCGTGGGGACAATATCGCGCCGAAGAGATGAGATGTCATAGAGATGACAAAGGAGACTAAGGGACCTTTAAACATTACGCCAACATTTGCGAAGATTTTTGACCAAGAGAAAGGAAATATTCATTTCCCTTTTTCTTGGTGAATTTATGTGGCCCTTCTGTAAAAAGTACCGGTGATCTTCATTGGTACAACAGTATAACCAGTGAAGATTGTAAAATACTACTTTCTGGTGGTAGAAAGTGTTCTGGCTACCTCCCTTGTAAGGGGGGAAAAAGCCTTTGGTAAATGTATGTAGAAAGTGTTCTCTAGGCTGATGAAAAGGCAAGTACGGTCCTAAATGTTTCCTTCTTTGTCAGGAGAACAGCAGACCGGAGGGATAGTGGAAGTGTCCAGGGTTCCTTTTTATGTGGAGATTTGTCTCCAATCATAAAAGAATGCTTCGTGACTCTGGTCCATAGGGATGTCATTAGTCCCTGAAATACTGACTACATAGAACTGGTGTGGTCAATAACGCATTAGTGGGTGAAGGAGAAAGAAAAGAGGAAAGCGAGAAGGAGGACAAGAGGACAAGAAGGAGGAGGAGGAGGAGGAGGAGGAGGAGGACGAGGAGGTATAAGCCAGAGGATGGATAAGATAAACACGACGAAC
>NC_134779.1:45040690-45045690 GCF_046742065.1 Oratosquilla oratoria | reverse complement strand
GGGTATTGATTATATGAGTTTTATTCTGTCCGTATTTGAGGTACGTTAGTGATATCACTATAAGCCAGAGACACACAGCACTAGGTGGAGTCTAACACCAACTTAGAAAAATAATAGAAAAAGAAACAAAATAGATGGGGACTAATCTCCACAAAGAAAAATAATAGAAAAAATAGAACAAAATAAAATAAAAGTAATAGAATAAAATAGGATAAGATAACAAAGAAGTATTAGACAAGTAGATAAATAAACATATAGACAGATAAAATCTAATAATTTCTAGCTTTCACTATCCCTCTGTTCCTCTGTCCTACCTAAATCTATGATTTCACCTCTTCGGGCTGAGATTGTCCCAGAGGGGAGAGCGCTAGTTAGTGCTAATAAAATACACTTATCCTCATCCACTTACCTCTCCTCCCTCCCTCTCCCCTCCATCTCCCTCCATCCCCCTCCGCACCCTTCCTCCCCTCACACCCCCTCCCTCCCCTACTTCTCCTTCCCTTTCCTCCCTACCTCTGCCTCTCCTTACCTCTCTGTCAATACTTCTCCCTCCATCTCTATTCCTCCCTTTCCCTCCCCCTCCCATTCCCACCCCTTCCTCCTCCCTCTCTCGCTCCTCCTCCACCTCCCCTGTAAAAAAAAAAAAAAAAGTAAAAAGAAAGAAGGAAAAGATACTCCCACCATATCAGTCGCGGCAATCGAAAAGCGACCTCGAGGCGCTTGTTCTTCCTTTTCCTCTTCGGCGGAATCTCTTCGGTGGCGGCGGTGGCGGCGTCTTCGACGATAGCAGTCGGGCGCCATGCCGGACGCCGGTCGTCGGCGCCGAAGATAAGAACCTTGACGATACCGTGGCGCCGGGTCGCCAGGTCGCTTTGTTAACGCCTTTAATCCCAAGTGGCACTTATCCTTTTATCCCGGTTGTCGTCAGGCGATTTTATTAATTTCCGTAGCACCTCTACTTTGGTAGCGGGGTTAAATCGATCTCGATTAACCTATTCCGTACCGTCCGACACTTGTCCTTTAATCCTGGCTGGCACCTGAGTAATTCATTGAGCTCTTCCTTGGCATCACCTTGGCACCCCGTCACACTACATATATTTTGTTCTGGTAAAGGGTAGACGCTGTTATCAACACTTTTTCCACCGAGGAGCATTGGTTTGAGTTATTTTGGCTCACTTTATACGATTGTATTCGAGTGAAGATAAATCCAACATCGATTGTAATCGAGTGAAGATAAATCCAACATCGAGTATGAGCTTTCGTACTAGCAGACTGCGTAAGTATTATGCATGAGGTGCTAAGATGAGAGAAACAATTAATTTATCAATTTTATCTTATTATATTCTATCTTATCCTATTTAATTCTATTTCTTATTTTTCATGTTTATTTCCATTCGTTTACTTATAACCAGAAGAGAATGGACACAAGCCAACAGGCTGATATCACAACAAGGCAAAACAGCCGGTTAACCTGCATCGCTGGGGCTACAAAGACTCCCCAATGTGCCCATCTTGTCATAATTCGCCCCAAGATACAGACCATCTCGTACTGCACTGCCCAATCACAGCAGTGCCAGGGGGTTACCAGACTATCTATGAAGCAAATCAAACATTCATAGACTGGCTAGCAAATACAAAGTTGGAGGTGTAAGAAAGCCATACGATACTACTACTACTTATTCACTTATTTACTTATTGAACTATATATCTATTCATACATTAATTTATTTATTCATTCATTTGTACATCTTTTTATTTATATATTTGTTCGTTTATTTATTAATTCATATTTATTTATTTATTTATTTATTTGGTTATCTATTAGTTTATTTATTTATTTTTTGATGGGTGGGGGACGGATGTATTCTTTGACTCGTCCCACACATATAAGGTTTTTTAGGATATACATGCATACATACATATACCAAGGCTTTTTCCCCGTTACAAGGGAGGTAGCCAAAAAGGGAAAGGCATAAAATCATTTCCACCCATTCCATCTCTGAATACACTCCACACCCCTCCACCCTCCCTCTTATCTGAGCACCTCCTGGATGACGGGTCATCCCTGCACCTTGTCCACTGCCCTGGGTCAGAAGCAGTGTCGCAAGACACAGCACATCCACAGCAAGGCCGCTTCATTAAATCGGCGACCCCCCCTCTCCGTCCCCCCCATTGCATAAAAGGAGAGGATATACATCTGTGTAATATTTCAGTTACTTTAATATCACTCGCAGGGACCAGAGACAGTCTTCTATGACTGGAGACTAATTTCCACTGAAAGAAGAATAGGAATCACCTTGTATTTATATTCCGTCTTTTTAAAACTCGAATTGAATCTCTCCTTTTCCACCTGTTTGACTCCACCTCTTCGACGCGGTATTGTCCCAAGGATAGAAGCGCTAGTTATTGGCGCCAGGCGATTTTATTCAACCTCAAGTCATGCCTTTGGTAACGATAGGGCCACACTTACTTCCACTATCCTCCTTCCGTACCGCGGGATTCTTGTTCCTTTATTCTGGCTGCCGTCAGACGATTTTATTCATTTGCATTGCTCACATCAGTCAATAAGAGGTTAATTCTAGATGTTTCCTCCATACTGAATGAAATTATGTGGAATTGAACAGAACAAAATGGTTAATAGAGGAATAAGTCTTGAAAGGTTAATGAAGATACTCTAACCCATATCAAAATTTCTAAAGGTGCCCCAATCTCTCTCTCTCTCTCTCTCTCTCTCTCTCTCTCTCTCTCTCTCTCTCTCTCTCTCTCTCTCTCTCTCTCTCTCTCTCTCTCTCTCTCTCTCTCTCTCTCTCTCTCTCTCTCTCTCTCTCTCTCTCTATCTCTATATATCTATCTCTATCTCTATCTCTATCTCTCTCTCCCTCTCTCTCTCTTTTTTCTCTCTTCTCTCCCTCTCTCTCTCTCTCTCTCTCTCTCTCTCTCTCTCTCTCTCTCTCTCTCTCTCTCTCTCTCTCTCTCTCTCTCTCTCATAGCACTCGTCTGGAAAAAAATCTTCTTCTAGGTCTGACCAAAATGAATAATGTGAAAGGGGCCTTGGGCCTTGATATGATAAGCGTCTGTAGCAGGTGGAGCAAGACGACCTGAGAACTCTCGACATACAAGTCCGACAAGCGACCAGAGTCTTTCATCAAAGCTTCCGAGAGTTGTGGGTGAGGAATGAGGTGACGCACTTCTCTCCCTCTCCCTATCCCTCCCCCCCCCCCTCTCTCTCTCTCTCTCTCTCTCTCTCTCTCTCTCTCTCTCTCTCTCTCTCTCTCTCTCTCTCTCTCTCTCTCTCTCTCTCTCTCTCTCTCCCTCCCTCTCTTGCCTAAGCTAAGTTACTTTATTCAGCTTGGATCAACATAAGCACACACAAGTGAGCACACACACATGCACACACACATGCACACACACACACACACAAAGGATTTACAAAGGCGGAGCATGCCGACAGGAGACCTTTTGATCCATATCTAGGTCGGATGCGAAAAAAAAATCATATTAATAATAAAATAATAAATAAAAACTATGATAATGTAAATAACAATAAAATACATAAATAAATGCATAGGTATAGTTAAATAATAAACAAACAGGTAAATAGTAAATAATAATAAATTGACATATAACTAATAATAAATAAAAATCAGACAGACAAATGATAACAAAACAAAAACAAATAATATAAGATAAATTATAATCACACACACACACACACACACTCACACACACACACACACACATACATGCATGCACACCAGTTTTGTCTTATGGCCATTCCTGGTTTGAATTCAGTAAAATCGCTGAATTTAGCTAATCATTAACTGTAAATCATTTCTTGGTTTGACCAACCAAGCGAGTACTTAAACTTGACAAACAGACAAATGAACGAACATTCTGCATACCCAGATGCACAGCGTGGAGTATCACCTCCATTTTTTACCTCCATTTTTTTCTCATACACTTAATCATAATCCTCCAATCCTTCATCTCCATTACCTGAGGTGGGAGGGGGAGGGGGAGAGGGGAGGGGGACTTTTTTTTTTTTTTTTTTTTTTTTTTATAAAAGAGGAGGATAGTATGCTGGATGGTGATATGGTTCTTTCATCACTTCTATATCCTTCTCTCTATCCTCCTCTTACTTCTGCTTCCTCCTCTTTCTCTTCTTCTCTTCTTTTCTCTTCTCCCTCTCCTCCTACCTCTCCTTATCCTTAGGCTTATTGCTCCTCTGATTTTTAATATCAATCTTCAGCATTATTTCATGATTATGGACTAATCATATAAGAATGCTGATCACTTTCAGCCTCTATTATTACTCTTCCACTGAAACTCCTTTTTCGCCTGAAAGAATCCACCTCTTCGGCACGATTTACCACCAAGGATAGACGCGTTGGTAATCAGTGATAAAATACAATTTATTAATTTTTCAAAAGTATGTTTGTTTCAGCTTAATTTCTTATTTAGTTTTCTTGCCCTTTCTTCTGTTTTTCATTCTTTTTCCTCGTTCTCCTTGTTACCATTCTTCCTCTATCCTTCACTTCACATGACTATTCAGTCAGGCCTCTTTCTCTTCCTCTTCCTCCTACTTCTTCTCCTCCTCTTATTCCTCATTTTCCCTTCTCTTCTTTATTTTTGTTTCTCATCCTTCTCCTCATCCTTTTCCTACTCTTATTTCTCCTCTACTTCTTTTTATTTTGCTATTTATCCTGTATTTTTCACAACATTATCTAAAAATGTCCATGACTATATAGGCGTCTCCTCTCATTTCACCCCACTCTCTCTCTCTCTCTCTCTCTCTCTCTCTCTCTCTCTCTCTCTCTCTCTCTCTCTCTCTCTCTCTCTCTCTCTCTCTCTCTCTCTCTCTCTCTCTCTCTCTCTCTCTCTCTCTCTCTCTCTCTCTCTCTCTCTCTCTCTCTCTCTCTCTCTCTCTCTCTATCTATCTATCTATCTATCTATCTATCTACCTATCTCTTTATCATCTATACATCTGTCTCATTTACATT
>NC_134779.1:45020690-45028190 GCF_046742065.1 Oratosquilla oratoria | reverse complement strand
CTCCCCATCTCGTTAGCGAAGGCGTAACCTGGTTGGTGACGTCACTCCATAATCATGGCTTCGAACGCGGCAGTGAGTCACTGAGGCAACTGTACAGACGTGTTTCTTTTTTTAATAATATCTTGCTGTTATCCTTATCTTGTAATAGATAGAGCCATAGTGTCTTTATGTGGTGTTGTAAAAATGAAGCTTACAGTTAATCAGTTATATCAGGATGTTGTAATAATACGTCTGATAGTGAAAGAGTTATTCTATTGAAATGCCGCAAAGTACGGCTAATATTAGTCGTTATATTGGAATGATTGCAAATACGAAAATCTCTTGCTCTGACATCCATTATTAGGTTGCTGTAGGAAGGATTAGTTGATTATCATACAGAATGTTGCAAAAATACGGCTGGTAGATGAAAAGTTGTTCTATTATGGTCAATTCGATGTTATCTTGAAATGTTGAAGAAATACTGAAACTTCTTTTTCTGATATCGATTGGCTGATAAACATACCACAACTGTCGCTGAACAATAGCGATTGTACAGTATACAATCACCAAGACTACAATAATATGTACCTTGTTTATCTAATTAAGGTGCACATTTTTCTACTACCTTTAAAAGGGGGATTTTTTTGTGTATGTATGTATGTATGTATGTATGTAGGTAGGTAGGTAGGTAGGTAGGTAGGTAGGCAAGTTGGTTATGTATGTATGCATGTATGCAAGTATGTATGCATGTATTTATTAATTTTTTACTCGTGGATTTCAAATGGAGTATATGTTTTTCATCAACCTTTTTTTTTTCTTCATGACTCCTTAATCATTACCATTGCTTCCACCAATTTCATGAATTCCATTACCATTATCATTGTCACTACCAATATTGGAATCGCTACAACAACTACTATCATTACCACCAATATCACTGCAAATACTGTCATCATAATTTTTTTACCAGTATCACTAACACCTGCTACCACTGGTAGATATATCACCAACACAATATTTTTCCTCAACACAAGTATATCATTACTACCACTACCATCTCAACTGCCACCATCACCACTACTATCACTACAATTCCTATCACTACTATTACTGTTAGTATCAGAACTATCACGATTACTACCACTACTACTATCACCATGACCATCACTGTTACTATCTCCACCACAATTACGACCACCTTCACCAACTCGATTAACGGCTACTGAAAAGACCGGGAGAAACGCCATAAAGTGATGATTAATGTAATTGAGGGAGAAGAGGTGGGGAAGAAGCGACGCTGTTGTTGTTGTTGAGGCACGAGGGAGACCGGGAGGGACACTGATGGTCTTCAATTAGGAGAACGGAGGCGGGGCGAGGAAAGGAAGGTGGGGGAAGGGTGGACAAGGAGGAGAGAGAGGGAAAGAGGGAGAGAGGGAAAGGGGAGAGAAGAGAGGGAGGGGAAAGGAAGGCGGAGAGGGGGAAGGGAAGAGAGGAAAGGGAAGAGAGGGAAGGGGAGAAAGTAAAAAGAGAGAGAAGAAAGGGGGAGAGAGGGAAGGGAAGAAAGGAAAGGGGGAGAAGAAAGGGGGAGAGAGTAAAGTGGGCGAGAGGAAAGGGGTAGGGATGGAAGGGTGATAGAGGAAGGAGAAATAGGGAAGAGGGAGAGGGAAAAGGGAGAGAGGGAGAAAGGGGGAGGGAGGAAAAGGGGAGAGAAGGAAGGGGAAGCGGAGGAGAGAGATCAAGAAAAGTAAGGAAGAGAGGTAAAAGGGAAGAAATGTAATCGGGAGAGGTAAGGGAAGAGGTAAAGGGGAAGGTGAGGAAAGGTAAGTGAGAGTGGTACTATGCAGAGGCTAGGGTGAGAGTTGATAGGGAGAGTTAAAGGAAGGAATAGATAAGGGGAGGAGGGATGTCGAGAGCGAAGATGGTAAAATAAAGGGAGAGACAAGGAGAAAGAAAGGTGAGAAGGAGGTGAGGTAAGAGTAGGTAAAGGGGGATATGGAAGGTAAAAATCGAAGGAAAGAGAACGAATAAACGGTAATAAAGGTATTAAGATGAGGAAGAGGAAAGAGAAGGGAGAGGGAAGGGAAAATGAAGGAAGGAAAGGGTGGAGTGGGTGGAGTGTGGTACGAAGAAAGCGAGGACAAGAAGGTGGAGGAAAAGAGGTAAGGAGAGAAGAAAAGAAAGCAAAAATTTTACGGTTTATAAAGACGAAGGGGTATATATATATAGATATATATATATATACACAAAAATATATATATATGTATATATATATATATATGTATATATATTTATATATATATATATATATATATATATACATATATATATATATATATATATATATATATATATATATATATATGTTTCTGTGTGTGTGTGTGTGTGTGTGTGTGTGTGTGTGTGTGTGTGTGTGTGTGTGTGTGTGTGTGTGTGTGTGTGTGTGTGTGTGTGTGTGTGTGTGTGTGTGTGTGTGTGTGTGTGTGCGTGCGTGTGCGTGCGTGTGCGTGCGTATGTACGAGAGAAATAGCTGTCCAGGTTGCTGATTACAGGTTCCTGGTGATGAAATGGTGTCAAATGGGAACCGGGAAAGATGATTAATGAGTAGATAGGACAAGTATATAAAGGGACCCCTCGGGGGAGGTTGGGGGGCAAGGGAGGGAGGGAGGGAGGGAGGGAGGGAGGGAGGGAGGGAGGGAGGGAGGGAGTGTTTAATGTGTGATCAGAACAGGGCTGAGGAGAGAGGAAGAATGAGGAAGGAAAATTGATGATGAGGAAGGAGGCAGGACTTAGGGAGGGGTGTGGATGAAGAAAGGGAAGAAAGGAGAAAGAAAAGGTGAATGGAAAAGGAGGGTTAAGGAGAGAGATGGGAGTGGAAGGAGGGGTGGGGGAGGGTAGGTAAAGATAAGGATGGGTAGGGGAGGTGGTAGGGGAAAGGAAGGGGCAGGGGAATGGGGAGAAAGGAAAGGGAAAGGGGAAGGGAAAGGGAAAGGGGAAGGGGAAGGGGAAGGGGAAGGGGAAGGGGAAGGGGAAGGGGAAGGGGAAGGGAAGGGAAAGGGGAAGGGGAAGAATTTGGAGAAGGGGAAGGGAAGAGGATGGGGAAGGGGAAGGGGAAGGAAAAATGAAAGGAGAAGGGGTAGGGGAAGCGAAGCGAAAGGGAAGGGCAAGGGCAAGGGAAAGGGCAAGGGCAAGGGCAAGGGCAAGGGCAAGGGCAAGGGCAAGGGCAAGGGCAAGGGGAACGGGAAGAGAAAGGGGAAGGGGAAGGTAAGGAGAAGGGGAAGGGGAAGGGGAAGGATAGGGGGAGGGGAAGGGAAAGGGAAAGGGCAAGGGCAAGGGAAAGGGAAAGTTATGGGTGATGAGAAAAAGAAAAGGAAAAGGAATTGGAAATGAGAAGGGGAAATGTCATGGGAAGGGAAAAGAGAATAGTAAAGGGAAACGAGAATAGGAAAGAGAAAGGTAAAAATTGGGCGGGGATGGGAACGAATGAAGAGAAGTGGAATCGGTACAGGATAGAAGAAGGGAAGGAAAAGGTGAAAAAAAGGGGAAAGGAAAGGGAGAAAGTTGATACGGAAGAGGAAGGAAAAGGGAAAGGTAAAGAGAAAGGGGAGGAGAAGGAGGAGGAGGAGGAGAAGGAGGAGGGAGGAGAAGTGAAAAGGAGAAGAAGAGGGAGGAGCAGGGAGATAAAGGAAAGAAGAGACGAAGAGGTTAGAAGATAAAAGACGGAAGAGGGAATACGAATAAAGAGACTAAAAAGAAGAAAAGTTGAGAAAAGAGGATCAAGGAGGAAAAGGGAGGAAGACGGGGACGGTAAAGGAAGAGGAGGGAGGAGGAAAAAAGAAGGAAATAGAGGGATGAAGAGGAAGGAGGAAAGAAAAGGAAATAAAAAGATGGAGGGTTGGGAGCGAGGGAGATACGGAGGGAGGCGAAGGGAAAGGGAGAGAAGGAATGAGAAGAAATGAGGAGGAAAAGGAAAGAATGAGGATAGGGGAGAAGAAAGGAAAAGAGAGGAAGAGGGAGGAAGGAGGAGGAGGAGGGGGAGGAGGAGGTGGAGGAGGAGGAGGAGGAGGAGGTAGGAGGGGTGAAAATAAGGAGTAACAGGAATATATGTATATACATATATATATATATATATATATATATATATATATATATATATATGTGTGTGTGTGTGTGTGTGTGTGTGTGTGTGTGTGTGTGTGTGTGTGTGTGTGTGTGTGTGTGTGTGTGTGTGTATGTGTGTGTGTGTTGTGTGTTGTGCGTGTGTGTGTGTTTGTATATATATATATATATATATATATGTATATACATACATACATACATACATACATATATATACATATATATATACATATATATATATATATATATATATATGTATATCAATGAACACTAATTCATTACTGTATTCATTCCTTCTCTTTCCCCATTATATTTTTGGTAAACCTTTTGTTTCATGAGGCTCTTGAATGTGTTATTGATTTTGTTCTTGTCCCCCTAAAATTTACTCTACTTAACCAATAACAGCAATAACATCAACAGCATTAACAGCAGTAACAACAATAACAGTGACGGCAGCAACGGCAATAACAACAACAAGAACAACAATACCAACGACAGCAATAACAGCGACGACGATGGCAACGACAAACAAGAATACCAATAACGATAACAGTGACAATAACAATAACATTAACATAAACTTCAACAATGTTCATGGCAATGACAATGGCAAAGACATAGTGACAATGACAATGACAATGACAATGACAATGACAATGGCAGTGACAATGAGAATGAGAATGACAATGACAATGACAATGACAATGACAATGACAATGACAGTGACAGTGACAATGACAATGACAGTGACAATAACAATAACAATAATGTTAATAATGAAAATAACATAGTAAGTAAGCCATCATATTGAAAATCATAAAAGGCGCCTCGTCAGCAGTGACGTCACGGTGATGAAGGTGCTAAGCGTGGGAAGGAAGCAATCCACGCGGCGTCATACGTTCAGGGAGGAGGAGGGAGGAGGAGGGAGGAGGAGGAAGGAGAAGGGAGGGAGGAGGAGGAGAGAGGAGGAGGGAGGAGGAGGGAGGTGAGGAGAAGGGAGGGAGGAGGAGGGAGAGAGGAGGAGAGAGGAGGAGTGAGGAGAAGGGAGGGAGGAGGAGGGGGGATGAGTGAGGAGGATGGAGAGAGGAGGAGGGAGAGAGGAGGAGGGAGTGAGGAGAAGGGAGGGAGGAGGGAGGAGGAGGGAGGAGGAGTGAGGAGGAGGGAGAGAGGAGGGAGAGAGGAGGGAGGAGGAGGGAGGAGGAGGGAGGAGGAGGGAGAAGGAGGGATGAGAAAGGGTGAGGAAGAGGGAGGACAAGGGGGAAGAGGGACGAGAAGGGGAGGGAGGGAGAATATGAAGGAGGAGGGGAGGACGAGGGAGGAGGAGGGGAGGACGAGGGAGGAGAAGGGGAGGGAGGGAGGAGATGAAGAGGGAGAGGGAGAGGTAGGGAGTAGGAGGGAGGAGAAAGAAGAGGAGGGAGGAGGGGGAGTAGAATGGGAGGAGGGGAAAGAGGATGCGGAGGAGGAGGTAGGAAGAGGGAAGGAGAAGGGGAAAGAGGTAGAAGGGAGGGAAAGGTAAGAGGAAGGGTAAAGAGGAAGGAGTGTTAAGAGGAAGGAGGAGGAGAAAGGAGGAAGGAAGGAGAAGTGGGAGGAAGAACTAGGAAGGAGAAGGGAGGAGGAGTGTGGAGGAGTGAGGAGGAGTGAGGAGGAGTGAGGAGGAGTGAGGAGGAGAGTCTATTGAATACATCCCCCTCCATCACTAAACACCCCATACATTCCCCATAGAATCACCCTCCACCCATACCTCCCCTGTGCTCTCATTATGCCCCATAACCAAGGAAAATTTACCCATAATTCCGGGCACTTACACAAACGCCCCCATTAAACGCACGTAATTGTATGAAACTCAACTTTAACCCCTTCCATACCGGGTGGTACTTTATCCTTAACATGCCTGGCGCCAGGCGATTTTATTCATCACATTGGTACTCCCTTGGCCCCAAAAGGGCTATACAGTAGTCTATATAAACCCAACCTATCTCTATGAACCCAATTCTGATTTTATTCACTGCTGCCGTCAGGTGATTTTATTCATGTCCGTAGCGCCCCGTGACTTTACTATAAACCCATGTAATTGAATATAAGGATTACAGCATCGTACTCCAGTTAAGTATTATTTTATGACACCCAAAGCTCATATAACATTACGAATGTTAGTTCCGCTTCCTACCAGCCCTTACACCCTCCCAACCAATCTTTACCAATCCCTATTCCTCCTTGGTGCCACCCTAACATATCATATTTCACAACCTCGCTCCCTAGCTAAGGTGACTTACAATATTGATTTTATTCTGGCAATCGCCATATGATTTTAATCAGCCGAATGAAAGTCACTGTAATGATGGGTAAGGGTTTTGACCAATCATATAGTCTCATGACCCTCCTCCTCCTCCTCCTCTTCCTCCCCTCCTCCTCTTCCTCGTCCTCCTCCTCTTCCTCGTCCTCCTCCTCTTCCTCGTCCTCCTCCTCTTCCTCGTCCTCCTTCTCTTCCTCTTTCTCGTCCTCTTCCTCGTCCTCCTCCTCCTCTTCTTCCTCCTCCTCTTCTTCCTCCTACTCCTCCTCTTCCTCCTCCTCCTCCTTCCTCGCGTCGCACACCTGTTACCCTTCCCTCCAATCACTCCCTAATCTCCTCCACTCCTTATAACTTCCTAAGGTGAGAAACTTACGCCGTGATACGATTAGTTGTAGCCACTACCGCCACCTCCTCCTCCACCACCTCCACATTGACCTCCACCAACTTTATCTCCACCTACACTATTAGCACCAATACCATCACCACTACCGTCACCATCCCTACCATCATAACTGTCACCATCCCCACAGTTACCATCAACTTAATCTCCACCAATTTCATCTAAACCTCTATTACTACTACTACCTCTACTACTCGCACAACCACAACCACAATCCTTAGCATAACCTCTTCCACCATCACCTTAATTACCACCACCAGAGCCACCACCACCAGAGTCACCACCACCAGAGTCACCACCACCACAACCACAACCACCACCACCACCAACACCACTACCACCACAACCACCACCACAACCACCACCACAACCACCACCACAACCACCACCACCACCCCCTAACCACCCAGGTTCACTCGCCTATCAACACATACATCTCTTGTCACACCCCATAAAGTTTAATCTCCACGCCTCACCTCCTCTTCCTCTCACCCTCTCCCTTCCTCTCCCTCCTCTCCTCTCCTCCCAAGCTGTGATGGAGAAGAGTCGGCAACTTTTGAAGACTGGGAGTACGACGACAAGACGATGGTCGGAAGGTGAGGAGGGGAGGGGGGCTGATCTAGCCCCCACCTTAGATGCTCCACAGAATCCTTCTCCCCCTCCCCTTTTTTTTTTTTTTTTGAAGGGGGGCAGAAGGAAAGTTCCTCCTATGGGT
>NC_134779.1:45000690-45003190 GCF_046742065.1 Oratosquilla oratoria | reverse complement strand
TTAGATATTTGGGTGCGAATGTGGCAGGAAAGGGTGGAGTGAAGGTGGAGGTAGAATGTAGATTGAGAGAAGCGAGTAAATGCCTTGGTGGTTTAAAAAGTGTAATGAGGAATAGGAATCTGGGAATGGATGCTAAGAGAAGACTGTATGAAGGAGTGATTGTGCCAACAGCACTGTATGGAGCAGAAACATGGAACATGAGAGAGGAAGAGAGAAGGAACTTGAATGTGTTTGAGATGAAGTGTCTGAGAAGTATGATGGGGGTTACTAGGCTAGATAGAGTGAGAAATGAGGAAGTGAGGAGGAGAACAGGGGTGGAAAGGGAGCTGGGAGATAGGGTGGATGAAAGAGTATTAGGATGGTTTGGACACATGGAAAGAATGAGTGAAGAAAGACTAGTAAAGGAGGTATGGAAGGCAGATGTGGAGGGAGTGAACATGAGGGGACGTCCTAGGATGAGATGGATGGATGGGGTGAAGGGAGCTTTGGGGAAGAGGGGAATGTCGGTTGAGGAAGGACGGGAGAGGACAGAAGACAGGAGTGAATGGAGAATGGTTGTATATGGAAAATGTTGTGATGCATGAGGTGGATTGGACGGGGGAATGGGGGTGAGGTAGTGTGTGTGAGCAAAATTTTTTGACGCAGCCCGAAGGGATTTCTCCCCGTCCTCTCCTTTATATGGGGGGACGGAGAGGGGGGGGTCGCCGATTTAATGAAGCGGCCTTGCTGTGGATGTGCTGTGTCCTGCGACACTGCTTCTGACCCAGGGCAGTGGACAGGGTGCAGGGATGACTCGTCATCTAGGAGGTGCTAAGATGGGAGGGAGGGTGGAGGGGTGTGAAGTGTTTTCGGGGATGAAATGGGTGAGAATATTTTTTGTGCCTTGTCCTTTTTGGCTACCCTCCTGGTAAGGGGAAAAAAGCATTGGTATATGTATGTATGTATGTATATATATTATATATATATATGTATATATACATATATCTGTATATCTATTTTTCTCTGTATATCTACCCATTTCTCTTTATTTTATTTTATTTTAGAGTACTTACGTTATGGACCGACCACCCAGCTCGAGGCCAGGGTGGAAGATTTCTCAGGTGTTCTGAATTGCTTTCTCGTCTCGTAACTTACCTCAGGATCTATTCATGATGCATTTACAGTGGACCCCACAGCATGGACTAAATAAATTAGTGAAGGTCAGTGAGGACTTTTTAAGGTGCCTTTAAGTTGACTAATTCTTTGAAGCTTCTATGTCATTTCTTCTTCTTCTTTTTTTTTTGGGGGGGGAATAAAAAGGGTGTTAGAATCAACCGCATAATCAAAGAATGAAATAGACTTCTGGACGATGTGATTGAATGTAATATGGTTTTAAAGTTTTACACTCAAGTTGAAAAGACACCAAACCTAAATGTTGTCATGTCTGTCAAAGTACGTTGTTCCATATAACTCTTTGTGTGCTCGTACATTTATTTTCTATCTGTTTGTTTATTTAACAATTTACTTATCTATTCTTTCATCTATTTATTCATTTATATATTTATTTATTTATCTATCATTAATTCATCAATTTATTTATCAGTTAATTTATTCATTTATTTATTCATTATTCATTCATATATATACTGTATATATATATATATATATATATATATATATATATATATATATATACATATATATATATATATATATATATATATATATATATATATTTGCAGCCAAACTCGTTGTCATGGAAACAAAATGTCCCCTGCTGGCACTGGAAGGCTAATCAACTCCCGGCTGCTGCTCTGAGAAGTCAAAGGTAATGAGGCTAGACCCTCCTAATAAGCTTTTGATACATGGACCAATTTATTCATAATATTCCGGGCAACTGACCTGGACGCTGTGGCCTCATTAATTAGGGCATCCTGCCCCTAATAATTATCTTTACGGCCCAGCCTCCTAATTCGCGGCGACTTACCTGGGCTGCCGCTGTCTCCCTGGAGGACCGCCATGCGTTTATGGAGGGCCCCTCCTCCCACGTTGCAAACGGAACCCACGCACCGAGTCGTGAGGCCCCATTTTGTGAATATTAATGAGAACAGGATAATTACATACGGACCAAATGGTCTCTTTGTGGATTGGGCCGGGAGGGGGACGCGAGCTGGACAGAGCGGAGTCTCTGCAAGTGACCGCCCAGAAGAAAACGGATCGTATTCCAGGCAGCGTGTATCGTCACTGAGTACGGTCTTAGCTCCTGAGCTTTAACTAGATCCATGTCAACTCATACAGAAACTAAATAAATAAAATAAACGTAATAAAATCAAGTAAAATATATAATTAGACGAATAAATAAATAGGTAGCTAAACAAAAAATAAATAAATAGATAAATGAATATAAAAAAAAATGAATTAATCAACTAACAGATGTGGATGAATAGATTAACGGCTAACTAGAAAAGCTGCTAAATATAGATAAATAAATGAATAGATACGTAGATAACTAAATAAGTAA
>NC_134779.1:44985690-44995690 GCF_046742065.1 Oratosquilla oratoria | reverse complement strand
AAAAACAACAGCCCTCATGCTAATCAAAGGACCTAATGAGAGTTGCCTTCATGAGTTCGACATGTTGCAAAACCAACAGCTTATGTCTGACATGTTGTCAACATCAGAGCTTGATTTAGGCTTATGAAATTGTAATGAATGACTTATAGAAACACACACACACACACACACACACACACACACACACACACACACACACAAACACAAACACACACATACTCATACACATACACACACACACACACACACACACACACATGCACGCACACCACACACATAGATTGAGAGAGAGAGAGAGAGAAAAACACAGGTAAATTCTGCTGACTACTTTTGTTACCACGAATCGGTGACCGTATTTTCAATCAGATAGAAGTTAAAACCGTTTCACTACCAACGCCTGTTTGCAAAATGGCAAAGAATATATGACCGACAAATCGTGGGCGGGTAACTCAGTGTCAAAATCCCCACCACAGGTAACAAATAAGAATTACCACGTAGTAACAGATATTGATTACTAAATGGTGACGGATATTTCAATTGCCACAAGGTGCTAGATTATAATCACTAAGTGGTAATTGTTTGAGATGAAGTGTTTGAGAGGTATGGTAGGGTTTACAAGGTTAGATAGTGTCAAAGATTAAGAGGTGAGGAGGAGAGCGGGGGTGGAAAGGCGGACGGCAGGTAGGGATCATTAGGGTGGTTTGGACATGTGGAAAGAATAAGTGGAAGAGAGATTAGCAAAAGAGACGTGGAAAGCAAAGGTGGATGAAATGAACTTAGGGGACGACCGAGGATTAGATGTATGGATGGAGTGACTGGGCATTTAGCAAGAAAGGAATGTCTGCTGAGCAAGAAAGGGAGAAGGCAGAGTATAGGATTCAGTGGAGGATGGTTATGTATGAATGATATTTTGACATAGCCCAAAAGAATATCATCATGTCGTTTCTATTTTCTACATGAAGGAACGGGGAGAGGGGGTTGCCATGTGAATGAAGCGGCCTTGCTGTGGATGTGCTCTATCTTGCTGCATTGCTTCTGACCTGGACAGTGGGCAGGAGATAGGGATAGCCCTTCATCCAAGAGGAGCTAAGATAAGAGGAAAATAAGGGTGGTGGGTGAGAGTGGTATGGCTGGGAATGGGCGTGTGCCTTGATTTGGCTACCTCCCTTATAAGGGGGAAAAGCCCTTGGTATAGATAGTATATAGGTAGATAATTGATTTTAACTACTATGTCATAAGTGTACAGCCTTCACTAAAAGGGTTAAGGCACTGACAACTGAACAGAAAAAGCATCGTTGAAATGCCATATCTGTTTTGCTCGAACCTGCATCTTCAACGACACTTTTCTTTTTTTTTTTCTTTAAACCACCCTGTGCGTCACACTTTCTCCCTCCCACGTCCCTACACGAGCTCCCAAAAATAAGATCCCTAATGAGGAAGATGGGAGCAGCGGTAATAGTTGAGACGGTAATGGGTGCTCCCTTTAACGCAAAGTGACAACCAGCAGGGATACTTCTCTTATGTCATCGCCTCCGGGCATGCGCAGACGAGACGTGTGGTTGTGATCTGCGCGCATGGGCTGGCCACAAAGAGGCCAGGGTGGGACCAATAGATTGTGGAGATTTTTTTTTTTTTTCTTTTCGAGAAGAAGAAAGGTGTCATCAGTCAGTGACACTTGCGTTATTGTTACGGACTCTCGAGGAGAAGAGAAAGGGAGGGAGGAAGGAAGGGAGGAAGGGGAGAGGGCAGGGAGTGGGGTAGAGGAGGGAGAGGGGAAGGAGAGGGGAGGGGGAGTGGAAGGGGGAAGGGGAGAGGAGGGAGAGGGAGAGAGGGAGGGAGCTGGTGAAGGAGAGGAGGAGGGAAGAGGGAAAGTGAAAGGAGAGGGAGAGGGAGAGGGGGGAAGGAAAGGGTGGATGGGAGAGGGCAGGGAGTGGGGTAGAGGAGGGAGAGGGGGAAGGAGAGGAGGAAGAGGAGTGAAAGGGGGGAAGGGGAGCTGAGAGAGGAGAGAGGGAGGGAGCTGGTGAAGGAGAGGAGGAGGGAAGAGGGAAAGTGAAAGGAGAGGAAGAGGGGGAAGGAGAGGAGGAGGAGAAGCAGGAAGGAAAGAGGGAAAGAAAAGGAAGAAGAAAAGATGGTAGGGGGAGGAGAAGGGAGGACGGAACTGAGAGGGGGAGCGGTGGGGGAATGAGGAAGGGGAGAAGAGGGGGAAAGCGGAAGAGTGAGGGGAAGGAGGGAATGGGGAGGAGGAGCGGAAGGAAAGGGGGAAGGGGGAGGGGGATGGGGAAGGGGATGAGAAAGAGGAGGGGAAAGGAACAGGGAAGGGGGAAGGAAGGTGGAGGGTGAAGGGGAAGAGTAAGGGAAAGGGAACAGGGAAGGGAGGGGGGAAGGTGGAGGGGAAAGGGAACAGGGAAGGGGGATGGAGGGTGGAGGGGTAAGGAATACGGGAAAAGAGTGAAAGGAAAAGAGGGAAGGAACGGGAGGAGAGGAGGACGGAGAGGAGAACGGGGGAGGTGGGGAGGGGAGTAAGGGGGAGAGGGGAGGAGATAGGAAGTAGAGGATGATATCAATAACCTCCGACACATGATTTCATTCAGCCTAAGAAACTTCACCGTAGTTTTTAATCCCTTCTCTATCTTTATTTACTTGAAATACATTATCCTCTCGAATGCCAGATGCTTCCATTCAGCAAGTGTCACAACAGCGAAGTGAAAGGATTTCAACATTTGCACATGAGAACTCTACTAACAACACAAGGATATTTTACAGTGCGGGACACCCGTAATAGAAATAACATAGACATGCTCGACCAGGTAACTATTAATTAAAAGCAGTCTCGAATTAACTCTGTTTCAAAGTCTGTGTATGACTTTATCTGGCTACTGCCCTAGGGCCTGAGGATTTTCAATTAATGAAGATCAAGGCTATAATATATTATTGTTAATTCTGTTATCACGTATCAAATATCATCAATCATTATCATTATTACCATTATCACTATTATTGTCTTTATTATCGTTATTGTTATTACTATTATTGCTATTATCCTCATCGTTACTACTATCATCATGATTATTACACTAAAAAGAAAATTCCAGATACTTCCTATAACACACAAATGTAGAGTTCATTGCTTTAACGAAACTGCGGGACGGTGTTCGACCAGACGATATGACGTCAACTGTTATGGACCTTATGCCAAGAAAGATTACGGCCGTTATTTAAGATGGATTGTGGGTTCAGATCTAGCGTGCAACTTCTATTCCCCTACACTCCCATGGAGTGTATGGCAATGGAACTGACTGATAGTACATGCCAATGACAATAAAAACAAGACATAAGAAAAAAAAAACATGAAAACAAACAGGCCACGCCTCCTGTATCCCATAACGGTCTACATACGAACTTTGAGTTTCATCCAGAAGGTAATAACTGTGGATTGCTAGTACACACGTGACCCAAGACTGTAGTGAAGCATATACATGGCAAATGTCATTGGTGTTCTAAGCTCGATACATCAAAATCGGCAGAAATTGTCAACCAAAGGTGAATCCATTACACAGGAAAAGATCAATCTACTTACCTTCCAGACTATGCCAGTCACTTTGGATGAATCGGGCTGTTTGCGTTTGCTGTTTCTCCGAGTAAGATATGTCTTCTTTCTTGGGTGACCTGGTTTGGTGCAGGTCATACAAGTCTTTTCCCTTTTTGTTCATTCATTCATTCATTCATTCATTCATTCATTCATTCATTCATTCATTCATTCATTCATTCATTCATTCATTTATTTATTTTATTTATTTGTTTACATATTTATTTATCTATCAATTTTATCTAATTAATTAATCAATTAATCAATTAATTTGATTTTTTTTTTTATTTTTTTTTATCTATTTATCTATTTATTTATTGATATATTAATGTAACATTTATGAGTGAACAGTATTTCCTACACAACATTTTCTTTACATCTTGAAGTATTTTCTTGTTTAGCAAAATAAACAAATAATTAAGTAAATGAATAAATAATGAGGAACATAACGCAATATGATCTGGTACAAGACTTTGTACCACGACTGAGATTACCCACCAAGGTGCTGTTCGATTTTCATGGTCACTTTGTAATAACTTAATGTCTTCCCTGGATACACATTTTCTTCACATCACAACCTTCACATTAACGCCAACACTACTGATAATTTACGCGAGCATTAATTATTGTAAAAACTCGTAATACAATGAATTATGCAGATTTACCTCACCAATGTAAACACTATGCGTTCCAACACTGACAAAACAAACAAATACGAATCTAAGGCTCAACTGTTCTGTTTGAGTTTATGAGCTGTTAGATTGGTTCTTAGAAATAAATCTTTCATATGCACAGTTTCTAGGAGAGAAATTTACATTTTGTTTTTACACATAAAATAGATTCTATCAATCATATTTTGAAACGAACAGCAATATCATCAAAATGATGATGCAGTTTACTGTATGATTACTTTCAAGAAGATATTCTAGGACTAAAAACAATTCATTCATACCTAGAAATAACAAAAATACATTCCTAATAATTAATTACCTTATATTATAACCCTTCAAGCTATTTACTTAGGTCAAGCATTATGATAACAATATTCATCTTTGAATAATATCATATTCGCCTTCCCGACTCATTCACTAGCACGGCGACTACAATGTTATAACAAATAACAGAGTTGATCGTACAATTTCCTCATGCAACTCCCATTGCATTCCACATGTTAGACTTCATTGTTTAAATTAAAATTTAACATGTTTGTCTTGTGAGTTCTTTTTTCAAATATAAAATTCCATGCGTTTTTCTGAAAACTAATAATGAAGACTTACTACATCGACAGATGTCAAAATGCATATATGCAGTATATGCGTATACTGTATATATATATATATATAATATATATATATATATATGATATATGTATATATATGTGTGTGTGTGTGTGTGTGTGTGTGTGTACACACGTATATATATATATATATATATATATATATATATATATATATATATACAATATATATATATATATATATGTATATATATATGTATGTATATATATGTATATATATATATATACTGTATATACATACATATATATATATATATATATATATATATATATATACACGTGTGTACATACACACACACACACACACACACACACACATATATATATATATATATATATGTATATATATATATATATATGTATATATATATATATATGTATATATATACATACATATATATATATATATATATACATATATATACATATATATATATATATATATATACATACATATATATATATATACAGTATATATATATATATATATATATATATATATATATATATATATATATGTATATATATATGTATATATATAATATATAATATGTGGTGTGTGTGTGTGTGTGTGTGTGTGTGTGTGTGTGTGTGTGTGTGTGTGTGTGTGTGTGTGTGTGTGTGTGTGTGTGTGTGTGTGTGTGTGTGTGTGTGTGTGTGTGTGTGTGTGTGTGTGTGTGTGTGTGTGTGTGTGTGTGTGTGTGTGTGTGTGTGTGTGTGTGTGTGTGTGTGTGTGTACACGCACACATAGGAACATGCGCGGGCAGCCGTGATATACGGCGAAAGCTTTGCCATCTAGCTGACTTCGCAATCCTGTTGTATCCGAATGTATTAAATACATTCGAGCGAACTCCAGGCCGGTTTAATGAAGTTGTCACGTAATGGAGGTCTGGCGGAAGCCGGCGCCGGCCGGTAATTTAGGCATTTTGTTTAATTCTGTTTGAATTTGTTTAATTATCCTTATTTCCGTTGTCGAGCAAATTGGACCGGACTCTGAAATAGTTTGTTGGTGGTGATGATGATGTCGGGAGGAATGGCGAGTCTTGTTTATTCATTCATCTCTCTATCTATTTATTCACTTATTCTTCTGATAATTCATTCATCTATTTATCTATTTGTTGTATTTAATTACTTATTATCTATCATTTATCTATCTATTAATCTATTATTTTCTATCTATACGTATATACATATGTACATGTGTGTATATATATATATATGTATATATATATATATATATATGTATATATATGTATATGTATATATATGTATATGTATATATATGTATATGTATATATAATATATATGTGTATATATATATATAATATATATATATATATATATATATATATATATATATATATATATGTTGAGACATTCTGACAGGTTGACGTAAGCGGAATAGGAAACACAGGAGTCTTAGTCTTGAGTTTATTCCTGACTAGTTTCGAAGGTATGCTTTTGAAAAAGCATTCCTGCGAAACTAGTCAGGAATAAACTCAAGACCAAGACTCCTGTGTTTCCTATTCCGCTTACGTCATATATATATATATATATATATATATATATATATATATATATATATATATATATATATATATATATATATATATATATACATATATGCATATTCGTATATATATACATTCCTTTATTTATCTATTTACTTATTCTATCTGTTTACTTTCCTATTCCTTAAATGCAATGGTTTAGAAATGATAGAATGGAAGCCTCCTTTCAAAAACCATCTGTAACATCATTCGTTTCCATAGTGAATCTGAATGGGCTAATCCTCCCATTAAACAAGACACTTGGGTAAAATTCAAAAGAAAAGAAAAGCATGATATGAGTCGCTGGCATGGGCTGTGGAGACCAAAATGAAACTCATTATTGTAAAAAACATAATTGAGACCTATAATCACCTACGCCTGCACAGCATGGCCCCAACAATTAAGGAAACGCAGACAACTTTCAAATTACACAAAATTGAGCATTGAGAATACAAACAGGATACATTAAAACTACCCCTGTAATTTACATACAGAGCAAAGTTCACTCCATAGATAATAGCATGAAAAGGAGATGTACAGTTCTATTCAAGAGCCTTCAGCCCTACTCTCTCACCTCGTTACATCACACAATCACAAGCAACTGGACAAAAAAAAATGTACTCATGTACAACAGCCTTCCACCTGCACCGCACAGTACATCCACAAGCACACACACATTACAAATGAAGCACTTGAAGCCCGACCACCTTTTCCCTCAAATCACTCCAGAAAAATTCATCTCAAGAGAAGTAAGAACCACACTTATGACTGTGTTCAGGCCACCATCTTGCACTAAGGTAATATCAATGCAGGCAAGGCAGACTTTGTCACAGAATCATCTCACAGAAGACAATGAATACCTCATCTTACATTGCAACAACTACACAATACGTATTTCTTTCTCGAATTTCTTCATTTAGGGATTTACGGGCCAAACACGAGCAATTACCCCAAGACTGATCAAATCCTTGTTCACATTATCAGTCCACTTAAATTAATAAACAGCAATTAATATGAATATATAATCATCAAGAGACAAATTAATAGTAATCAGAGAATCAAAGAGAGAGAGAGAGAGAGAGAGAGAGAGAGAGAGAGAGAGAGAGAGAGAGAGAGAGAGAGAGAGAGAGAGAGAGAGAGAGAGAGAGAGAGAGAGAGAGAGAGAGAGAGAGAGAGAGAGAGAGAGAGAGAGAGAGAGAGAGCGAGTCCGACTCGGAGAAGGAGTTTGAGTTTTCTTTGTCGTTTCCTCTTTCCTGGTCTCTCTCTGTCACGCTGCCTTTGATCTTTGGGTCCCTTTGGGGCGAAGTCGAGGCGTCTTTTGGCCTGAAAGAGACGTTCAGCGTGAACGCAACAGGTCCATAGGCCGAAGAGTCTGCGGGAAAATCCAAAGACTCTGCCAAGAACGATAAATAAATCCCTCAACATAGAGAAATTTTATTGATTATCCTCTCATTATCGAGGTGCTCATGGGGAGGGGATGGCGTATCTGAATAAAATATCCTATTGGCAGCTTGAATTAAAGGAATAGTTCCTATAAGAACGTAACTAGGCCCGGGTTGACAGGCCGAAGAGTCTGAGAAAAAACCAAAGTATCTGCGTAGAGCTAAAGAAAGACCAATTATCCCTCAAAAGAGAAGTTTTATATTGATTAATCTTCTGTTACGGAAGGGGTGGGAGATGCAATACTGAATAAAATCGCCTTGTGGTAGGCAGAATAGACGAAAGAGTACCATTCAGAACGCAACAGGTCTAGAAGCCAAAGAATCTGCGAAGAATGGCAGAAAGACAAATATCTTCTCCCGACACAGAAGTTCTGTGTAGGATTACACTTTTGCTGCCAAGCTGAGGGGCACGGGGCTGAATAAAATCACCTGGTGGAAATCAAAGTAAAAGGAAAAGTACCACTCGGTACGGAGGGGATGAGTTGTAATGGCACATGCGCCCTTCACGAAGATAAATTATCACTTATCTATCGAAGGGATGTCGCTGAGGTAGATGAAATAGTTTTACGAAATAACAGTAAAAATTACTACCTGTAAGGAAGTGGCTTATCATGATAGATCATAACCCTTTCCTTAATGAGAGGGTACCGTGAAGATGAATAGAATAACCCGGCGTCACCCAGAATTAAATGACAAGTATCACCAGGCAGAGAAGGAATTACAAGGAAGTTTTATTCAATTTAATGGGACATCACAATGAAGGGATTAGTTCTTGTATGACAAGTGCACACTTCACAGGAAGAGACCTATTCCCTTTGGGATGGTAAAGTACTTTAACACTAATTCTGGCGAGGTGGGACACCGCTCTAGTAAAGGGGTTGGTAATTCTATGGTGATTGCCCCTTCACAGAACCGAACGAGACGTCGGTGTAACAAAAGGGGAGGAAGAGGGAAAACATCTATTTTTTTTTTAACATGAATTTCGGATTTCCCTGTACAAGAGGACATCCAACGGATCATGTAAGACATGTGGTAACACACGTGCAAAAGAAAACGGGAAAAAGAAAACGTAAAAGGGAATGAGCCTCACTGGAACATGCAGAGGTACTTATGAACCTCTATCTCGCGTTATTTAAGCCGCACTCACACTGTGGAGACTTATGGGTTTTACCGCATCGACTTAGGCCAACAGCGTCTATCGCAGGGGAGGGTGGGTAGTCTGGACGCCGTCGCCGTCCAGTTGGCGTCTGACGACGACTGGACGGGGTCAAATGGCGACCTAGCATTGCAGCCACAACACTAATGGTCCCCACTGTATGTCGTCAGGCGCCGCAACACGCCAACGGGTGCCGCTTATGGGATGCGGGCCGCCGATGGACACAATACCGGCAACAAATAAATAAATTAATAAATATATATATATACATATATATATATATATATACATATATATATATATATATATATACATACATATATATATATATATATACACATATATATATATATATATATGTGTGTGTGTGTGTGTGTGTGTGTGTGTGTGTGT
Source organism: Oratosquilla oratoria (assembly GCF_046742065.1). NCBI lineage: Eukaryota > Metazoa > Arthropoda > Malacostraca > Stomatopoda > Squillidae > Oratosquilla > Oratosquilla oratoria. The sequence goes on along the minus strand of NC_134779.1, from coordinate 44,986,266 downwards.
GTGTGTGTGTGTGTGTGTGTGTGTGTGTGTGTGTGTGTGTGTGTGTGTGTGTGTGTGCTCGCGCGTACGAGCGTAGCTCATATATGACCGATCTTTGGGTAATGCTGTGACCTTACAAGCACATATACACCCAACCCCCCGCCCACGATATTTGGAATAACGACTCGCAGGGCAGTGATATTGAAATTATTTTCAGCCCTGTTCGGGATTCGAACCCGGACCGCCGCAGTGGCGGCCGGGAACTCTACCAACTGCGCCATCGAGTCGTGTGTGTGTGTGTGTGTGTGTGTGTGTGTGTGTGTGTGTGTGTGTGTGTGTGTGTGTGTGTGTGTGTGTGTGTGTGTGTGTGTGTGTGTGTGTGTGTGTGTGCGCGCGCGCGCGTGTGTGTGTGTAAGTCCCTTTTCCGTCCCCCGCAATATGTACACAATTACTATCCAACACGCCTCACTTACTCCTCCCAGATTCCCCTATGGGCGTGCTATCTGGGATCGCGCCCAGGGGTTCCACAAAAAACTCCCCTCGACTTCCTGAGTCAAAAAAAAAAAAAAAAAAAAAAAAAAAAGTTCCCCCGTGTGC
>NC_134779.1:44973190-44975690 GCF_046742065.1 Oratosquilla oratoria | reverse complement strand
CGTTTACTCATTTATTCATTTATTCATTTATTCATTTATTCATTTATTCATTTATTCATTTATTCATTTATTCATTTATTCATTTATTCATTTATTCATTTATTCAATTATTCATTTATTCATTTATTCATTTATTCATTTATTCATTTATTCATTTATTCATTTATTTATTTATTTATTTATTCATTTATTCATTATTCGTTTATTCGTTTATTCGTTTATTCATTTATTCATTTATTCATTTATTCATTTATTCATTTATTCATTTATTCATTTATTCATTTATTCATTTATTCATTTACTCATTAAGTTTTATGTATTAATTAATTTATCTATTTATTTTTTTTTTATCATTTATCTATTTATTTATCTATTTGTTTATCATTATTTCATTTACTGATTTCCGTATTTACTTATAAACTCATTTATTCACCTATTCCTTTACCTATTCATTCACATATTCATTTATTAAACGGTTAAAAAATAATTTACCTATTTATTTATACATTCATCAAACTTTCATTTCTACAGCTGCCATTCTTATTGATCGGTTGGTCTCTTACTGCTTTAGCCTTCTCTGGTCTTCACCTTCATGTTTGGTTGGGGCGCTGAATGTTGTGAGAACGAGCTTACTTTTTTTTTTTTTTTTTTTTTACACTAATTGTTATGAGGTCGAGCTTATTTCTTTACGCTAACTGTTATGAGGACGAGCTTATTTCTTTACGCTAACTGTTATGAGGACGAGCTTATTTTTTTACACTAAATGTTATGAGGACAAGCTTATTTTTTTACACTAACTGTTACGAGGACGGGCTTATTTTTTTACACTAACTGTTATGAGGACGGGCTTATTTTTTTACACTAACTGTTATGAGGACGAGCTTATTTTTTTACACTAACTGTTATGAGGACGAGCTTATTTTTTACACTAACTGTTATGAGGACGTGCTTATTTTTTACACTAACTGCTATAAGGACGAGCTTATTTGTTTACACTAAATGTTATGAGGACGGGCTTATTATTTTTACATTAACTGTTATGAGGACGGGCTTATTTTTTTACACTAACTGTTATGAGGACGAGCTTATTTTTTACACTAACTGTTATGAGGACGGGCTTATTTTTTTACACTAGATGTTATGAGGACGGGCTTATTTCTTTACACTAACTATTATGAGGACGAGCTTATTTTTTTTAGACTAAATGTTATGAGGACGAGCTTATTTTTTACACTAACTGTTATGAGGACGGGCTTATTTTTTTTTTTACAATAACTGTTATGAGGACGGGCTTATTTTTTTTACACTGTTATGAGGACGAGCTTATTTTTTTTACACTAAATGTTATGAGGAAGAGCTTATATTTTTACACTAACTGTTATGATGACGGGCTTATTTTTTTACACTAACTGTTATGAGGACGAGCTTATTTTTTACACTAACTGGAGGACCCCGCTCAGAAGAGGTTAAGGTCCCAGAGACCCCACCCCTCAGCTTACAAAAAAAAAAAAAAAAAAATAGAACAATGAAAATGTCGTTTCTATTGCAGGTGAGCGTCTATTTTTTTTTTTTTTTTTTTTTTTTTACAAGTACTTAGAAGTGAATTTTGTATAAGTACTCGGGAGTGGATTTTTTTTTCTACCTCCCTTGTAAGGGAAAAAGAGCCTTTGACATATGTGTATATGTATGTACTTGAATTCTCTTTAGGCTGGGCTGAATATAATCGTCTGGCAGCTGGTAAAACAAAGTCACTGGACAGTCTTAATTCTTCAGCACGGATTCCCTCAGCTGAATAAAATCGTTTGGTCTTAGCCAAAATAAAATCTACAAATGAGCGTCATCATTGGAATGTGGTTTATAACTACTTTCAACTCCTTCGCTTCGGAGTGAGTTCGACTAAGGCTGAATAAAATCGCATGGCGACAGCTAGAGTATGCGCTAGGAGTCACCAAATGAAACGCCAGGGAGGTAACCTCTTTAGCATGGGCCTTGTTCACAGCTGAATAACATCGCCTGGCAACAAACAGGACAAGAACAGCGAAAGACTTAAGTATTGATTTCGATCGTATATGATGGTAATAACCCCGGATCGATGTTTAGATATAGCAGCACACTGGGCAAAGGTGGCAGTTGTATTCCCGAGTAAATTGAAACGAGGAGTTCACACCAGAAGGTGAGGACGTGAATTAGGGACAGCTGGGGCATATGGCCATCAATAATGACGTCACAAAAGAATAACAAACAAACCTTGAAACAAACATTTAAATATATAAACAGACAAAAACAAACAAACACACAAACGGAGAAACAGACAAATGCACAAAGAGGTAAACAAATAAAGAGACAAAGGAATCAACAATCAAGCAAGCAAACAAATAGAAAACAAACAAACAAACAAACAAACACTGAAATAAACAAAGAAATATGTAAATAGGTAAAAATAAACAGATAAACAAACAGACAAATAAACAAACAGACACACAAATAGAAAACAAACAAA
>NC_134779.1:44968190-44970690 GCF_046742065.1 Oratosquilla oratoria | reverse complement strand
TATAGAAATTTTGGGAAACTCAAAATTCTAGAAAGGTGTTCAGAAGGTTTTGGAAAGGATATCCCAATAAGATAAGCATACTTGCGCGCGTGCGCACACACACACACACACACACACACACACACACACACACACACACACACACACACACACACACACACACACACACACACAGCATTACCCATAGATCGGTCATACGAGCTCTGAGCTCTCTTCCGGAAGGGAAATAGCTGTCGATCACGAGTCCAACACGTGATCCAAAGACCATGGTGAATCACACACACACACACACACACACACACACACACACACACACACACACACACACACACACACACACTAGATTACATCATTCGTCTTTATGGCAGCTCCTTAGAAAAGAAAATAATTAAAATGAAACTCATTCAATACTTTCCGTACCGAGTGTTCCTTTTCTTCTATTCTGGGTATTCTATTCATCTTGGCGAAACCCCATCAATCTTCTTTGTAGCTTGATTTACTCTTTTATTATAGATTGGCGCTTTTATATTTCATTCTGGTGGCTGCCTGTCTATTTCATTCATCTTCATGAGATCCCCTAGGTACTAAAGAATTTAATGTCCCAACATTAAAGAACAAGGTAGTAAGTTGCAATGATACAAGCACGTATTAAGTTATAATATCGTAAGTTACAGCGTACAGCTACCTGTACATCAGTGTAGTACAACGGCTAATGTCTTATCTAGAGCCGTGTGTGTTCTTGGGGGGTCGTAAATTTACAACGTATTCGCTCACTTTACAACCTCGCAAGTATACGCGTATCGCAAACATACGACGTAAACACGCTTACTACGACTTCGCGAAAGAAGTCGGTGTGGTACCCAGAAGTGAAATCGAGTGTATTTGGTCCTTCCGCGTCCCCCTTGGCGTGACCCGAGTCCATTTTCTTCGCTGCCGATGCAAGAGCGAGAGGCGATTGTTAACTTCGGAACGAATATGTGTGTAAAGTGTCTAATGGTTATAAATGTGCATTAATTGTGACCTTATCGCTATCTAATAATACGTTTTATATATTGAAGTTTTCTGCTTGTTTATCCTTGAGGTTCGAGTAGCATGCGAGAGCTCTGTTTATACTGCCTTGCGTTATATGTGATATGATATGACGGATTATAGTATAACGGTATGAAATATGATACAGTTTGATAATGTGTAGCTGTGGGCACAAGCACGTCACATACACACACAAACGCACACATATATATATCCATTGATACACGCACACACACATACACACACACACACACACACACACACACACACACACACACACACATATATATATATATATATATATATATATATATATATATATATATATACCTGATATGAATTGCTAGTGTCAGCAACATCATACAAATAATTCATCTTTGTGGTCGTCGCCCCGGGAATCGAATCGAGACCCAGCTTGATGCCAATCTGTCACCTTACCAATTACGTTATAGGAGCTCCAAAAGGACTCGAACTTGGAGTTAACCTAATAAATAATGAATACATAGATAATACATAAACAAATAAGTAAATAAGTGATTATATAAATAAACAAATAAAAGAAATAAAAAAGAAATAAAAAACGGATAAATAGAAAAATAAACTAATAAATGAATAAAAAAGAATGAATGAATATATAGATAAATAAATAGATATATGAATAACTAAATAAGTTAAGACAATTTCGAAGCTCCCATAATGTAATTGGAAACGTGACGGCCAGTTATCATGCTAGGACTCAGTTCGATTCCTGGTGTGACTGTCGGAAAACTTATGCCGCGTCCACACGGTCGAGGTGTGCCTGGCGGACTTTGCCCTTACCGGGCAAAGTCCGCAGGCTCTGCCCGCGAAGTGTCCACACGGCTGACGATGGTGGTTGGAGGTTAGTTGGCCGCAAGCAGAGGTTGGGAGGGAGTGGTTCAGTGCGGTACGATAACTATGGTTCCCGCCATACTTGGAAAGAAGGTAGCACTTTACAGCATTATAATTGCTGCCTGCATTAAAAAGAAAAACAAGAAATCACGGAGACATATCTGATGCCGGGAGTGGTTACAAAGACGTGATTTAATGGGAAGCTCAGTGACAATCCTACGTGAATTGCTGGATGAAAATGAACAATTGTTTTTGCTATTGCATGAGAATGAACATAAGCAGCTTTTCTATTCTCCTATCGAAAGTGGAGCCAAATATACAAAGGCAAGAGACATATGAGGAAAAGCATAGCACCAATAGCACGTCTTGTCGAGACCAGTACACACTAGTTTGATGGTTTGCCCGATGAAATTGCCCGTTGTCGAGCAAAGCCCTCGTGCCCGGCGGACAGTGCTCGACCGTGTGGACGTGGCATTATACATATATATATATATATATATATGTATAATATATATATATATATATATATATATATATATATATATATATTGTAGGTGAAAAATGTTCTCCCACATTTGCCAATCATGTGAAAACCACTGTT
>NC_134779.1:44958190-44960690 GCF_046742065.1 Oratosquilla oratoria | reverse complement strand
ATATATATATATATATATATATATATATATATATATATATATATATATATATATATATATATATATATATGTATATATATACACATATTCCAGTTGGTGTCAGAGTGACACTTTCATTTCGTAACTCACCTTCTCAACTAGTGTAGTAGCACCATCCCAAACCAAATCGGCAAATGTTATCACTGCACTGAAGGGGCTCAGGCGGCAAGTGAAAGGAAGGCGGTTTAAGGAGGTAAGGCGAGAGTCGAGTGTATGGCGGCGCGAGCGCGGCGGAGGAGGAGGGCACAGAGACCCCGACCAGACAAGGGTGATAGATAAGGCGGGCGAGAGTCCCTGACGCAGCCAAGAGCCATGAGAAGACTTCTTGCGCACAGAAGGGGAGGAGGAAGAGGAGGAAAAGGAGGGGATAAAGGAGTGGAAGGAGTAAGAGGGGAGTGTGAGGAAGATAGGAGAAGGAGGCAGGGAAGAGTAGGAGGAAGAAGAAAAGTAGGAGGAGGAAGGGGAAGACAAAGAATATGAAGAGATAAGAAAATAATAAAGGTGGAAGGAGAAGGAGGAGGAAAAAGAAGAATAAGAGCAGGAGGATGAAGAGGGGGAGGAAAAGGGTGTAGGAAGAGGGGAGGAATAAGAGAAGGTGTAGGATTAGGACAAGGAAGAGAAAGGGGAACTAGATAAGAAAAAAAAATTAAATTATGGAGGAAGGAACAAGAGAGCGGAGGAGCATGAAGAGCATTACAAAGAAGAGTAGTATGAGGAAGATAGAAAAAAAGGAAGATAAGAGAGGAAGAAGGGGAGAAATAGGAAGAGAACCTGAGAAATGGAGAGGAAAGGGATTTTTTTCCATAGGAACGAAGATGGCCGAAAGAGAAACTGGAGAATAAAGAAAGGAGAAGAGGAGAATGAAGGAGGAGGAAGAGAAATAGTAGGAAGGGGGGAGGGGGTGATGGTCATGAGGAACAAGCGTTAGTACATACGTATTCTAAAGTCCAAATATTTGTGGAAGAGGGGAGAAAGGGGGGGGAGATGATGAAAGAGTGGAAATGGGAAAGCTGGAGCAGAGGACGGAAGAGGTTGAGTTATAGGGAATGAAGGAAGGGAAAGAGGGAGGAAGAGGGAGAAGGGAGGGAGGGAGGGGGAGGAGAAGGGAGGAGATGAGAAGTGGGCACATTGAGAATGAGAGAGTGGAGGGAGAGGAGGATATGAGCACAAAGGAAAAAGGGGAGGAGGAGGAGTCATCTAAGCTCTCACCATCTAGATTCATGAACTAAAATCATGAAGAACACAGGATTAGTCTTTGTCTAACAGAAGGAATACAGTGAGAGAGATTTTGAAGGAACACTTGTGGAAGGAAACCGGATCCAAATACATAAGAGAATATGTACACACTCATGCATTCCCTCACTCTCTTACACTAACTCTCTGACATTCGAGAAATGTCACTCGAAGTGTCTTGACTCGAATTGTTCCTTCCAACGATCAAGTGTTAGCGCCTTGGAGCTATTTGTATCCAAAACGCTACTTGGCCCCTTCCTTATCGTGTGGTACATTCTCTTTCTTGTAGAGGGAGTCACCAAAGGGGGAGTTTCAATATCGGGACTCTTTTTCAGCTAAATGAAATCATGTGTGGCTTGGTAAAGAAAAGTCTGTAAAGTTTGTTGCAACACAAGGGGAATTGGCAATGGATTGCAATACCAAGTATGCCGATGACAGACCTATTGACTCATAATAAGGTTGATGCAAGAAATGCACATAATAGATTTGTAAATAAGTAGATATGATAAGTAAATAACTATCTAAATAACTGAATAGGAAATAAATGAATATATAAATACATAAATGAATAAACAAATATGTAAACAGATAAATAAGTAAAGTAAATCAACAAAAAATAAATAAGCAATTAAATCAATAAAGGAGTAGATAAGTAAATGAACAGATTAATAAACGAAAAACAAACAGATAGAAAATCAGATAAGTCAATTGGACCTATAAACGATGAAGCATACAAGCATAGAAACAAGTAAATGAGCAAAAACACAAAACAGTAACTTAATTGTCAGTTTTAGTTTTATTTCCATGGAGACTGCAAATCCCTACTGACTCTGTTGTCAAGACTTATTTTGCCCTGATTTCGTCTCTGCCGAGAGAGGGTGTCAAAGCCATAAATAAATCACTTGTTGTCAGACAGAATAAAAACAGGAGTCACATTCGGTATTGAAGGAGTGAATGGAGTTTCTGTCCGCCCTCGTAAGACATAACGTCCATCTCTGGTGCCTTACCCAGGGTAATGTAAGCTCGAAGAAGGATTTCGTAGTGGAAGATGTAGGGACGAGTAATCCTCCTGACTGATTCTGTGTCATACTAAGACGAATTTGAACTAAAGAGCTTCCGGATACAGATCAAGCAGCGTACTCACTACACCACCATGACCTCCTTTCCCCCTTCCTTCCCCCTCTCCCTTTCCCCCCTCCCCCTCCACCCCACGAGGGTAACATATGCA
>NC_134779.1:44945690-44950690 GCF_046742065.1 Oratosquilla oratoria | reverse complement strand
CATCATCACTGAACAGCTTTCTTCACTCAAAATTTGAGTGTTTTGACTATTAAAATCGTTATGAAAATCATCTTTGGATTACTTTGAATTGCGTGATGATTCAACATCTTTACTGACATCATCGTTGGTACGCAACTTTCTTCAATTTGGACCGTTGGAATATATACTAAAAGGAACTTTTATAAGCTTGGACGTATAAAAGCTTTACATACACTTAAATTATGGAATTTAGATTCTCTATGAAAAGCAAATTTTCATTAAGATTTGACCACGTAAGATCGACTAAAACCACTCCCTGTCCAAAACCCGTTGCCGTGCGAATAAAACTATTTTAGCAAAAAATGCATTTAAAAATGGAATAAACTGAAATTCGATTAAATTAAACTAAATTGGATTATACTAAAAGCGATTAAAGCAAAACAAAGAAAATATAATTGAAAACAAGAAAAATTACAAAGGAAATTATAAGAATATATTTCATACTACGATCTCCACACATCTACACTTAAAAAGGCTTTTACGCCTTGTTTATTAAATATCTAACTTCAAATATGAACCCTTTGGGGGTTTCCCTCAGCTGAATAAGATCACCTGGCGACAACTGGAATAATCGACCAAACTCACGAAAATCACAAGAAAAACTTTTCATTAACTATTTCATTATATAGCAAAATAATTTAAACACATGTCCCAGTCTCAATAGGCAGTTTTAATTTGTTCATATTATCGACTTAATCGATTAAAGGAGACTGAAAGCACTGGTCCCATCATCAAAGGAAGAAAGAAGAGAAAGAGGTGATTTGAGAGCATTGCTAAGACCATGTAAAGGAGAAGATAAGACTGAGAGGAGACCTTTTGGTACGAGACAGAATAGGAGAGAACGGGTCATAAACATTATGGATTAGAGAATTGGGAAGGGAGAAGTGCGTGCCTGTGTCTATCCGAGCGCGCTCGTGTTTTTTTTTTTTTTTCTGTGTGTGTTTTGGTATGTGACAACAACAACAATAACGAAACAATGACAACAACAAGAACAACAATGACAACAACAACAATGGCAATAAAGACAATGACAACAACAACAATGACAAAAACAACAATGACAATAACTACAGCAACAACGACAACAACAATAGCAACAACGACAATGAGATGACTACAACGACAACAATGACAACAAAAACAACAATGACAACAACTACAACAACGACAACAATGGCAACAACGACAATGACAACAACGACTACAATGTCAATGAAAACAACAATGAAAACAACAGCAACAACTACAACAATAACAATGGCAGCAACGACATCGATAATGACGACAACTACAACAACGACGAAAATTACAAAAGCGGCAACAATGACCACGACAACAACGATAACAACGGCAACAATGACAATGACAACAATGGCATCAACAACAGCGACATTGACAACAACCACAATAACGACAACGATAATAACAACAATGACAACAATGATGACAACAACAATGACAACGACAACAACCACAATAAAGATAACGACAGCAATGACAACAACAACAAATAATAGCAATAACATCGACAACGACGACAAGGACATGAATGATAAGAATGACAACAACGACAATGACTGTTAGTTCCGCTGCTTTCAGTAAGTCCACAGTCACTTACAATTTTCTTTACTTTATTGTAGTACATTACTCATCTGTAGACCCCATGCCTCTTCCTTAATTAAAGCTTTAGTCAAGTTCCATTAATCAGTACGAAGGTGAATTAAACGTATTTTTCTTTTTCTTTTCGTCCGAATAAATGACACTTCTACAACTTAATTGAGTAAGTACACCATAGGACTCCCGCCTGGGATCCTTGTACACCCACCAAGCCAAGTCTGATTAGACGTCACTATTTAATTCATCCAATAACTTTGAACCTTACAAATAAGTGCCACCCTTTAAGGGCGTGACTTTACCTCCGTGCACCAATAATTTCTCTCCTCCTCCACCCTTTCTTCAATCAGAAAGGCTGTTATACTGTCTCAAGCAATACTACTTACGCAAGCACTTCTGTCACAAGCTTGAGTGGCTTAGTGTTTACATTTCGTCACATCAGTACCTCTATCTCTTGTGTTTACAAATATTGGACAGCAAGCGAGAAAACGCAACTCTGCAGCTTCCTCTCTGCCATTGTTTCAAAATATCCAAATCATAAAATCAATTCAATGGCAATGGCAACAACGACAACAAATAACAGCAATAACATCGACAACGACGACAAGGACAACAACAACAATGACAATGACAACAACCAACGACAAAGACAACGACAACGACTACGACAATGAGAACGACAACAACAAAGATAACGACAGCTATAGTAACGACAACGACAACAACAACAATAACAACATCAACAATGATAACAACGGTCTCGAGTTCTGACAGCCTCGGGGTGAAGACATATGTCTGTAACCTCTTGTCTTTCGTTGTGACAAAGGCATTCTTAGCAGTAGCTTGAGGTCAGTCTGCTAACCTCGCCCCGCTAGACCTGAGGAGCCTACTATTAGGACAGTGACATTATTCACCGAACCAGTGAATAACACAAATTGAAACGAGGATGCGGTTACCCACCACCTTCAGCAACCGACAACACGGAGGAAGTGATTTAGACAGCGTTCACTACAAGTCAACAAGCAGGGGTGGGGAATGGTGTTGATTCGCCGCTCTGACCTGATTCCACTTTTTTCAGTACGAACGTTCCCAAAGGATTTAGATTTAATGGGTGAGGTCAAACCTCTCAGCTGCCCATTACTATACAACACCGCATCTGTTATCGTGTGCGCACCACTTTCTAAATGACAACCTTCGACCTTATCACCGCTGATAAAGTCATGAACACCCAATCAATAGAAAATAATGCAGCTAGTTACTATCACAAGGGAAATATTGCCACCATTATATTCGAACAAACTTGTACATTACGCATATATATTAGATTAGTTCTAAGATTAAAAAGTATTGTATATAGTCAGTGTATCCCTGTATCGCTGTTAACTTAATAAACCGTTTATCATTAATAGTTTAATTACACACACACGCACACACAAACACACACACAAACACACACACAAACACACACACACACACACACACACACACACACACACACGACTCGGTGGCGTAGTTGGTAGAGCGCTGAACTGCCACCAAAGTGGCCCGCAGTTCTTGGTTCGAATCCTGCCCAGGGCCGAAATTATTTCGGGACCGCTGCGCTTCGGGTCGTTACTCTGACTCTCGTGGGCGGGGAGTTGGGTGTGTGTGTGTGTGTGCAAGGTCATAGCATTACCCATAGATCGGACCTACGAGCTCTGAGCTCTCTTCCAGGAGGGAAATAGCTGTCTATCACGAGTCCAACACGTGATCCAAAGACCAAGTCAATACACACACACACACACACACACACACACACACACACACACACATACACACACACACACACACACACACACGTCGTTCGAGTTGGCAACGAAGTTTGGACTCCAGAGAGGAATGCAAATTTTGAGGATCACAACGACAAGGAAGTATCTGTGTTGTATTAATAGGGAAAGGGAAAGCTCATGGTGTAGTAGGAAGGTGAAGAAAAAAGAGAAGGGGAGGGATTGTGTAGAAAAATGGAAGAAAATGAGGAAGAGGAAGATAGGGCCTAGGAAGTCAGACGGCATGTCAGCAAAAGACGGCCTGACGATAGTGGTGAAGTCGCTGTGATTAGTAAAAATGTAAAAATTAGAAATATATATATATATATATATATATATATATATATATAGGTATATATATATATATATATATATATATATATATATATATATATATATATATATATATATATATATATATATATATATATATATATATATGAGCAGCGCAATGGAAGGTGAAGATAACTACTTCCATGGATTTAATGAGGTAGGAAATGACAACCTCCCCCGACTAGTTATTGGATATATTAAATATTGACGTCTTAGCAGACTTGGCTTGGTGGGTGTACAAAGATCCCAGGCGAGTCCTATGGTGTACTTACTCAACTAAGTTGTAGGAGTGTCATTTATTCGGAAGAAAAGAAAAAGAAAAAAACGTTGAATTTACCTTCGTACTGATTAATAGAACTTGACTAAAGCTTTCATTAAGGAAGAAGCATGGGGCCTACAGATGCATAATGTACTAACATAAAGTAAAGAAAATTGTAAGTGACTGTGGACTTACTGAAAGTGTTAGCAGCGGTACTAACAGTCATTGTTGTTGTTGTCATTCTTATCATTCATGTCCTTGTCGTCGTTGTTAATGTTATTGCTGTTATTTGTTGTCGTCGTTGTCATTGCTGTCGTTATCTTTATTGTGGTTGTTGTCGTTGTCATTGTTGTTGTCATCGTTGTTGTCATTGTTGTCATTGTTGTTGTTATTGTCGTTGTTGTCAATGTCGTTGTGGTTAATGTCATTGTTGTTGTTGTCGTTGTTGCCATTGTTATTGTTGTTGTCGCGGTCATTGTTGCCGTTTTTGTGATTTTAGTAGTTGTTGTCGTTGTCGTTGTTGTCATTGTCGTTGTTGTGATTGTTGTTGTTGCCATTGTGAATGTTGTGGTTGCTGCTGTTGTTGTCATTGTTGTTTTTATTGTCATTGCTGTCGTTGTTGTCATTGTCATTGTTACCATTGTTGTTGTTGTAGTTGTTGTCATTGTTGTTTTTGTTTTCATAGTTGTTGTTGTAGTCATTCTCATTATCGTTATTCCTATTGTTGTTGTCGTAGTTATTGTCATTTTTGTTTTTGTTGTCATTGTTATCGTTGTCGTTGTTACCATTGTTGTTGTCATTGTTGTTGTAGTTATTGTCGTTCTTGTTGTTGTCATTCTTTCGTTATTGTTGTTGTTGTCACATACCAAAGCACACACAGAAAAAAAAAACACGAGCACGCTCGAATACACACAGGCACGCACTTCTGTCTTCCCAATTCTCTAATCCAT
>NC_134779.1:44933190-44935690 GCF_046742065.1 Oratosquilla oratoria | reverse complement strand
ATAAGACTGACAGGAGACCTTTTGGTACGAGACAGAATAGGAGAGAACGGGTCATAAACATTATGGATTAGAGAATTGGGAAGGGAGAAGTGCGTGCCTGTGTGTATCCGAGCGCGCTCGTGGTTTTTTTCTTTCTGTGTGTGCTTTGGTATGTGACAACAACAACAATAACGAAACAATGACAACAACAAGAACAACAATAACTACAACAACAATGACAACAACGACAATAACAATGGCAACAACGACAACAACAATAGCAACAACGACTATGAGAATGACTACAACGAACACAATGACAACAAAAGCAACAATGACAAGAACTACAACAACGACAACAACAACAATGGCAACAATGACAATGACAACAACGACAGCAATGACAATAAAAACAACAATGACAACAACAGCAACAACCACAACAACAACAATGGTAACAACAACAATCACAACAACGACAATGACAACAACGACAACGACAACAACTACGAAAATCACAAAAACGGCAACAATGACCGCGACAACAACAATAAAAATGGCAACAACGACAACAACAACAATGACATTAACCATAACGACATTGACAACAACGACAATAACGACAACAACAATGACAACAGTGACAACAACGATGACAACAACAATGACAACGATATCAACCACAATAAAGATAATGACAGCAATGGCAACGACGACAACAAATAACAGCAATAACATCGACAACGACGACAAGGATATGAATGATAAGAATGACAATAACAACAATGACTGTTAGTTCCGCTGCTACTAACACTTTCAGTAAGTCCACAGTCACTTACAATTTTCTTTACTTTATTTTAGTACATTATGCATCTGTAGGCCCCATGCCTCTTCCTTAATGAAAGCTTTAGTCAAGTTCTATTAATCAGTAGGAAGGTGGATTAAACATATTTTTCTTTTTCTTTTCTTCAGAATAAATTACACTTTTACAGCTTAATTGAGTAAGTACACCATAGGACTCCCGCCTGGGATCCTTGTACACCCACCAAGCCAAGTCTGCTTAGACGTCACTATTTAATTCATCCAATAACTTTGAACCTTACAAATAAGTGCCACCCTTTAAGGGCGTGACTTTACCTCCGTGCACCAATAATTTCTCTCCTCCTCCACCCTTTTCTCCAATCAGAAAGGATGTTATACTGTCTCAAGCAATACTGCTTACGCAAGCACTTCTGTCACAAGCTTGAGTGGCTTAGTGTTTACATTTCGTTACATCAGCACCTCTATTGCTTGAGTTTACAAATATTGGACGGTAAGCAAAAATATGCAACTCTGCAACTTCCTCTCGTCCATTGTTTCAAAACATCCAATTCAACGGCAGCCACAACAACGACAACAATGACAACGACAACAACGACAACGACAAGAATGACAACAATGATGACAACAACAATGACAAAGACAACAACCACAATAAAGATAACAACACCAATGACAACAACGACAACAAATAGCAGCAGTAATATCGACAACGACGACAAAGACAAGAATGACAACAACAACAATGACAACAACCAACAACAAAAACCAGCGACAACGACTTCGACAATGAGAACAACAACAACAAAGATAACGACAGCTACAACAACGACAACGACAATAACAATATCGACAATGATAACAATGAATTCGAGTTCTGAAAGCCTCGGTGTGAAGACATATGTATGTAACCTCCTGCTTTTCGTTGTAACAAAGGCATTCTTAGCAGCAGCTTGAGGTCAGTCTCCTAACCTCGCCCTGCTAGACCTGAGAAACCTACTGTTACGGAAGTGACATTACGTGCAGTCCTCCTTTACACCGACCCAGTCAATAATACAAATTGAAACGAGGATCCGGTTACCCACCACCTTCAGCAACCGACAGCGTGGAGGAAGTGATTTAGACAGCGTTCACTACAGGTCAACAAGCAGGGTTGGGAAGTGGTGTTGATTCGCCGCTTAGACCTGATTCCACCTTTCTCAGTGCGAACGTTCCCAAAGGATTTAGATTTTATGGGTACCGTCAAATCTCTCACCTGCCCAATACAATACAACACCGCATCTGTTCTCGTGTGCGCACCACTTTCTAAGGGACAACCTTCGACCTTATCATCGCTGATAAAGTCATGAACACCCAGTCAATAGACAATGGTACAACTAGTTATTATCAAATGTGAAATATTGCCACCATCATATTCGAACGAACTTGCACATTATGCATTTATATTAGACTAGTTCTAATATTGAAAATATTGTATATTGTCAGTGTATCTCTGTATCGCTGTTAACTTAATAAACCGTTTATTATTAATACTTTTAATTACACACACACACACACACACACACACACACACACACACACACACACACACACACACACACACACACACACACACACACACACGAATGATTTTGGAACGATTTCGGAACCAACCAACAGCTGTCTGGTTGTTTACATACGGGAGGGGAGTGTCGGAGTGACC
>NC_134779.1:44923190-44925690 GCF_046742065.1 Oratosquilla oratoria | reverse complement strand
GCCATTGTTTCAAAATATCCAAATCATAAAATCAATTCAATGGCAATGGCAACAACGACAACAAATAACAGCAATAACATCGACAACGACGACAAGGACAAGAGTGACAACAATAACAATGACAATGACAACAACCAACGACAAAGACAACGACAACGACTACAACAATGAGAACGACAATAACAAAGATAATGCAGCTACAACAACGGCAACGACAACAACGACAATAACAACATCGACCATGATAACAATGAATTCGAGTTCTGAAAGCCTCGGTGTGAAGACATATGTCTGTAACCTCTTGTCTTTCGTTGTGACAAAGGCATTCTTAGCAGTAGCTTGAGGTCAGTCTGCTAACCTCGCCCCGCTAGACCTGAGGAGCCTACTATTAGGACAGTGACATTATTCACCGAACCAGTGAATAACACAAATTGAAACGAGGATGCGGTTACCCACCACCTTCAGCAACCGACAACATGGAGGAAGTGATTTAGACAACGTTCACTACAAGTCAACAAGCAGGGGTGGGGAGTGGTGTTGATTCGCCGCGCTGACCTGATTCCACTTTTTTCAGTAAGAACGTTCCCAAAGGATTTAGATTTAATGGGTGAGGTCAAACCTCTCAGCTGCCCATTACTATACAACACCGCATCTGTTATCGTGTGCGCACCACTTTCTAAAGGACAACCTTCGACCTTATCACCGCTGATAAAGTCATGAACACCCAATCAATAGAAAATAATGCAGCTAGTTACTATCACAAGGGAAATATTGCCACCATTATATTCGAACAAACTTGCACATTACGCATATATATTAGACTAGTTCTAAGATTAAAAAGTATTGTATATTGTCAGTGTATCCCTGTATCGCTGTTAACTTAATAAACCGTTTATCATTAATAGTTTAATTACACACACACACACACACACACACACACACACACACACACACACACACACACACACACACACACACGACTCGGTGGCGTTGTTGGTAGGGCGCTGAACTGCCACCAAAGTGGCCCGCAGTTCTTGGTTCGAATCCTGCCCAGGGCCGAAATTATTTCGGTACCGCTGCGCTTCGGGTCGTTACTCTGACTCTCGTGGGCGGGGAGTTGGGTGTGTGTGTGTGTGTGCAAGGTCATAGCATTACCCATAGATCGGACCTACGAGCTCTGAGCTCTCTTCCAGGAGGGAAATAGCTGTCTATCACGAGTCCAACACGTGATCCAAAGACCAAGTGAATACACACACACACACACACACACACACACACACACACACACACACACACACACACACACACACACACACACACACACACGTCGGTCGAGGTGGCAACGAAGTTTGGACTCCAGAGAGGAATGCAAATTTCGAGGATCACAACGACAAGGAAGTATCTGTGTTGTATTAATAGGGAAGGGGAAAGCTCGTGGTGTAGTAGGAAGGTGAAGAAAAAAGAGAAGGGGAGGGATTGTGTAGGAAAATGGAATGAAATGAGGAAGAGGAAGATAGGGCCTAGGAAGTCAGACGGCATGTCAGCAAGAGACGGCCTGACGATAGTGGTGAAGTCGCTGTGATTAGCAAAAATGTAAAAATTAGAAATATATATATATATATATATATATATATATATATATATATATATATATATAGGTATATATATATATATATAAATATATATTTATATATATAAACATATATACATATATATATATATATATATATGAGCAGCGCAATGGAAGGTGAAGATAACTACTTCCATGGATTTAATGAGGTAGGAAATGACAACCTCCCCCGACTAGTTATTGGATATATTAAATATTGACGTCTAAGCAGACTTGGCTTGGTGGGTGTACAAGGATCCCAGGCAAGTCCTATGGTGTACTTACTCAACTAAGTTGTAGGAGTGTCATTTATTCTGAAGAAAAGAACAAGAAAAAAGCGTTGAATTTACCTTCGTACTGATTAATAGAACTTGACTAAAGCTTTCATTAAGGAAGAAGCATGGGGCCTACAGATGCATAATGTACTAAAATAAAGTAAAGAAAATTGTAAGTGACTGTGGACTTACTGAAAGTGTTAGCAGCGGAACTAACAGTCATTGTTGTTGTTGTCATTCTTATCATTCATGTCCTTGTCGTCGTTGTTAATGTTATTGCTGTTATTTGTTGTCGTCGTTGTCATTGCTGTCGTTATCTTTATTGTGGTTGTTGTCGTTGTCATTGTTGTTGTCATCGTTGTTGTCATTGTTGTCATTGTTGTTGTTATTGTCGTTGTTGTCAATGTCGTTGTGGTTAATGTCATTGTTGTTCTTGTCGTTGTTGCCATTGTTATCGTTGTTGTCGCGGTCATTGTTGCCGTTTTTGTGATTTTAGTAGTTATTGTCGTTGTCGTTGTTGTCATTGTCGTTGTTGTGATTGTTGTTGTTGCCATTGTTAATGTTGTGGTTGTTGGTGTTGTTGTCATTGTTGTTTTTATTGTCATTGCTGTCGTTG
>NC_134779.1:44915690-44918190 GCF_046742065.1 Oratosquilla oratoria | reverse complement strand
AAAAAACGGAAATGAGACTATCCTTTTCTAGAGTTATTTTTTGCGTAGATCACGAATATAACATCCGTTTCTTTCTGTGACCCTCCAGTTCTTCGTAAATAGCAGTGCCCGCAATGTCTATCTGAACGGTATTTTTTGTTGCTTTTACCATTTATATAATTTTTCACATAGCTATGTTTTTTTTTCTTAACAGGATACAGAGTTAAGATGCCTAGAGAATGCAAGAATTCGCCAGACAAGTTTTGTTATATATGTGGATCAGTTACATTAAGGCAATACAAGAGACAGTTGACTCAACGTGTAAAGAAACTTTATGAGCTGTACTTTGGAAGGTGGGTGACCAGGACAAAAGCTGGGCACCTCACATATGTTGTGTCAGGTGTACAAGTTCCCTTTCTGCCTGGGTGAAAGGCAAAGGGACTGGCCTCATGTTTGGCGTACCAATGGTCTGGAGGGAGCCAAAGGACCACTCAACAGATTGCTACTTCTGCTTAACGGATATTAAAGGTGGGTGTTCAGTGTTTATTTTTTACTGTTTTTATATATATTTTCAAGAGATGTATCAATAAAAAAGATTGAAATACATAATAAGTTGCACTTCCACTATTTTTGCACGTGATCACAACCAATAGTATCCATTTTTAGTCTGATTTTATTTTATTTTCCTGCAGGTCGCAACAGAAAAGGCAAGAAATCTATCGTGTATCCAGATCTTCAGTCTGCTATTCGCCCAGTTCTACATTCAAGTGATATTCCTGTACCACAGCCGCCCTCTGAACTACCAAGCGATGACACGAGCAACTCAGACGATTCAGAATCTCAAGATGCAACGTATACGACACAACTTGAATCTGATAAGAAACCACACCTCATCACCCAACCAGAACTCAATGATCTAGTTCGTGATCTAACACTTACTAAGCAACAGAATGAACTCCTGGCCTCACGTTTGCAACAATGGCACCTGTTGGATGAAGAAGCTCGAATTACAGTATTTAGGAAGCGTTCTGCAAATCTACAGGATTTCTTCACTTTGGAAAACAACTTGACTTATTGTAATGATATCAGAGGCCTATTCAGTGCCCTTGAGCTGTCCTATGAACCCAATGAGTGGAGGCTATTCATAGATGGATCCCTTTACAGCATAAAAGCAGTTCTGTTGCACATTGGGAACACCATGCCTTCAGTTCCAGTTGCTTACTCAGTCATTTTAAGAGAGACATATGAGAACCTTGCTTTTATTCTAGACCGCATAAGTTACAAAGAGCATGAGTGGTTAATTTGTGCAGACTTGAAAGTAGTAGCCATACTTAATGGGCTACAAACTGGATACACCAAATTTATGTGCTTTCTTTGCAAGTGGGACAGTAGGGCCAGATCAGAACATTATATACGCTCAGAATGGCCATCTCGGGAATCTATGACGCTTGGATGCCACAATGTAATTCATGAGCCACTAGTTAAGAAGGAGAAAATCATTTTGCCACCACTGCATATAAAACTAGGCCTAATGAAGCAATTTACCAAAGCACTGCAACATAACAAGCCATGTTTCCAGTATCTCAAAGGGATCTTCCCTAAAATTAGTGATGCCAAGATTAAAGAGGGTATATTTGTAGGCCCTCAGATTCGCAAGCTTATAAATGATGAGGACTTTGAGGCGACAATGGATGAACCTGAGCTAGCGGCCTGGCATGCATTCAAAGATGTATGCAAAGGGCTTCTGGGAAAGCACCAAGAGTCCCAGCGAGAGCGTAAAGTGGAGAGGCTAATCAAATGCTACCAAGATCTCGGATGCAATATGTCACTGAAGATACACTTTCTTCATTCTCATCTGTCCTTCTTCCCAGAGAATGCAGCAGATGTGAGTGATGAACATAGAGAGAGGTTCCATCAAGATATAGCGTCAATGGAAAACAGGTACAAGGGAAAATGGAGCCCTGCTATGCTGGCTGACTTCTGTTGGAACCTGAAGCGTGACACGCCTGAGACGTCTTATAAAAGAAGAAGTAAATAATAGATTGTAGGTTAATACATCATATAAAGCTAACAAACATGCCGATTCATTATATATTAATTAAATAAATACAGTGAAGACATTTAATCTGACTTTGGGAGCAAAATACATTTATGGAACCTTGGAAATCTCTATTAATTGCATAATTATTAAAACAGCGATTTACAAAAAATTGTGACGTGGCATGAAATTTTTGTTATCAAATTTGAATTCAGCACACTGAACTTCATAATAAAACGCACATGAGAACTATGTTTTTTTCTTAATCCTGAAATTTGTTGTACAGTGTAATTTTATATTATCCGCAAAGAAGCTCATATAGCTTTCAATTCCTTTATCCGTATCATTAATATATATAGCAAACATTTTTGGGGCCAGAACTGTTCCTTGTGGAACATTACTTTATCCCAATTAGAGTGTTTGTCTCTTATAACCACTCTCATTTTTCTTTCATGCAAGAAATCTTCCATCCACTTCAGTTGT
>NC_134779.1:44905690-44910690 GCF_046742065.1 Oratosquilla oratoria | reverse complement strand
TTGGTACGAGACAGAATAGGAGAGAACGGGTCATAAACATTATGGATTAGAGAATTGGGGAGAAGTGCGTGCCTGTGTGTATTCGAGCGCGCTCGTTTTTTTTCTGTGTGTGCTTTGGTATGTGACAACAACAACAATAACGAAAGAATGACAACAACAAGAACGACAATAACTACAACAACAATGACAACAACGACAATAACAATGGCAACAACGACAACGATAACAATGACAACAAAAACAAAAATGACAACAACTACAACAACAACGACAACAACAATAGCAACAACGACAATGAGAATGACTACAACAACAACAACTATGAGAACAAAAACAACAATGTCAACAACTACAACAACAACAATGGTAACAATGACAATGACAACAACGATAGCAATGACAATAAAAACAACAATGACAACAACAGCAACAACCACAACATTAACAATGGCAACAACAACAATCACAACAACGACAATGACAACAACGACAACGACCACAACTACGAAAATCACAAAAACGGCAACAATGACCGCGACAACAACAATAACAATGGCAACAACGACAACAACAACAATGACATTAACCACAACGACATTGAAAACAACGACAATAACGACAACAACAATCACAACAGTGACAACAACGATGACAACAACAATGACAACGACAACAACCACAATAAAGATAACGACAGCAATGACAACGACGACAACAAATAACAGCAATAACATCGACAACGACGACAAGGACAGGAATGATAAGAATGACAACAACAACAATGACTGTTAGTTCCGCTGCTACTAACACTTTCAGTAAGTCCACAGTCACTTACAATTTTCTTTACTTTATTTTATTACATTATTCATCTGTAGGCCCCATGCCTCTTCCTTAACCCATTCAACTCCGATGACAAGATGTCTTGTCATTTGGTCAAATAAAACAAAAAAATCATAAAACACCATAATGTTTGATCAAACACCAGAAAAATATGACGTCAGTCCTCGCTTCGCTGTGAGCGAAGCGAGGACTGACGTCATATTTTTCTGGTGTTTGATCAAACATTTTTGGTGTTTTATGATTTTTTGTTTTATTTGACCAAATGACAAGACATCTTGTCATCGGAGTTGAATGGGTTAATGAAAGCTTTAGTCAAGTTCCATTAATCAGTACGAAGGTAAATTAAACGTATTTTTCTTTTTCTTTTCTTCCGAATAAATGACACTCCTACAACTTAGTTGAGTAAGTACTACATAGGACTCGCCTGGGATCCTTGTACACCCACCAACCCAAGTCTGCTTAGACGTCACTATTTAATTCATCCAATAACTTTGAACCTTACAAATAAGTGCCACCCTTTAAGGACGTGACTTTACCTCCGTGCACCAATAATTTCTCTCCTCCTCCACCCTTTTCTCCAATCAGAAAGGTTGTTATACTGTCTCAAGCAATACTGCCTACGCCAGCACTTCTGTCACAAGCTTGAGTGGCTGAGTGTTTACATTTCGTCACATAAGCACCTCTATCCCTTGTGTTTACAAATATTGGACGGTAAGCGAGAATATGCAACTCTGCAACTTCCTCTCGTCCATTGTTTCAAAATATCCAAGTCATAAAATGAATTCCTTTCCACCTACCCCTCTATCTACCTACTTGTCTACCTCAATCTACCGGCCTCTTACAATGACAATGACAATAACAACAAAGACAACGACAACGACTACGGCAACGGAAACGACAACAACAAAGATAACAACGACAGCAACAACAACGACAACAATGACAACGACAACAACGACAGCGACAACAACGACAATAATGACAAC
This sequence comes from Oratosquilla oratoria, assembly GCF_046742065.1. Classification (NCBI taxonomy): domain Eukaryota; kingdom Metazoa; phylum Arthropoda; class Malacostraca; order Stomatopoda; family Squillidae; genus Oratosquilla; species Oratosquilla oratoria. The sequence goes on along the minus strand of NC_134779.1, from coordinate 44,908,864 downwards.
AACGATGACAACAACAATGACAAAGACAACAACCACAATAAAGACAACGACACCAATGACAACAACGACAACAAATAACAGCAGTAACATCGACAACGACGACAAGGACAACAATGACAACAACAACAATGACAACAACCAACGACAAAAACAGTGACAACGACTACGACAATGAGAACAACAACAACAAAGATAACGACAGCTACAACAACGACAACGACAACAACGACAATAACAATATCGACAATGATAACAACCAACTCGAGTTCTGACAGCCTCGGGGTGAAGACATATGTCTGTAACCTCTTGCCTTTCGTTGTAACAATGGCATTCTTAGCAGCAACTCGAGGTCAGTCTGCTAACCTCGCCCTGCCAGAGCTGAGGAACCTACTGTTAGGGAAGTGACATTATGTGCAGTCCTCCTTTACACCGACCCAGTCAACAATACAAATTGAAACGAGGATCCGGTTACCCACCACCTTCAGCAACCGACAGCATGGAGGAAGTGATTTAGACAGCGTTCACCACAGGTCAACAAGCAGGGATGGAGAGTGGTGTTGATTCGCCGCTCTCACCTGATTTCATCTTTCTCAGTGCGAACGTTCCCAAAGGATTTAGATTTTATGGGTACCGTCAAATCTCTCAACTGCCCAATACAATACAACACCACAACTATTATCATGTCCGCACCACTTTCAGTAGGACAACCTTCTACCTTATCACCGCTGATAAAGCCATGAACACCCAGTCAATACAAAATTATACATCTAGTTGTTATCACAAGGGAAATATTGCAACCATCATATTCGAACAAACTTGCACATTATGCATTTATATTAGACTAGTTCTAGGATTAAAAAATATTGTATATTGTCAGTGTATCTCTGTATCGCTGTTAACTTGATAAACCGTTTATCATTAATACTTTTAATTACACACACACACACACACACACACACACACACAAACACACAAACACACGCACGCACGCGCGCGCGCACACACACACACACACACGCGCGCGCGCGCGAATGATTTTGGAACGATTTCGGAACCAACCAACAGCTGCCTGGTTGTTTACATACGGGAGGGGAGTGTCGGAGTGACCGAAATGTAGTCTTAGTTGAATTATTATAATTACAAGATCAGTGATAACAATGGATGAAATATACGAAGAATTCAGGGGTAAGGAAACTACAAAGCGACGTCCCCACTTGGTGTAATTAAAAAAAGAACATGTCTAAATGAGACCCTAAAAATATACCAAAGATTGAATAGAGGTGTCTTCTCGGGGTTTAATACTAGGGGTGATCAGAAAGTAATGACAGTCGGACTCGTAGCTGAGAGACTATGTGTTGGGGGGGCGGGGAGCAAGGGGCAGCAAGTGTTGCCTGTTGTTACATGTTTGAGCTTGTCGCTGTTTGTCTAGTTTACATTTTATCGTTGCGCTGTGCGATTGCGTCATTGTTGGTTTGCCTCTCTAACCGGAAACATGGATTTTTCGAAAGAAGGCTGCAGATTCTACACCTTCACAAGGTGGAAACTCGGGAAAAACGCAACGGAGATCAGAGAATAATTGTTGCAAGTTTTTCCCGAGTCTACTCCATCACTGGAAACTGTTTCCCGCTGGATTCGAGCTTTCGTAGCCGGAAAATTGCAGCTAGAAGATGATCATCGTCCTGGCCGCCCTCGGACATTCGTGACCGAAGCAACGACGGTCCGTGCGCGGGCCATCATTGACGAAGATCCAACTGTTACTCTTCGATTCTTATCCTTGGAGCTCGGTGTCAGTTATGGGAGCGCACATGACATCGTGCATGAACACTTAGGGCTGAGGAAGAAGTGTGCTCGATGGATACCTCATTTGCTTACGGAAGAGCAGAAGAGCGAACGGGTGCGGATTTGTCGTCTATGGCTGGCTGAATTCGAGCCAAATGGTCCGAAACGGTTCTCAGATGTAGCTACCGGAGATGAGTGTTGGATTTCTTTCTTCACCACCAGAGACAAGCAGTCTAACATGGTGTGGTTGAGTGATGAAGAACCTCGACCTCAGATTCTAAAGGAAGGATTTCGCAGCAGGAAGCGCCTTTTCACCATCTTCTTCAATTCACAAGGACCAATGTGTGTGGATGTAATGCCTCAACAGTGTACTATCACAGCCCAGTACTACACTGATCACGTCCTTCCCCGAGTCCTGGAATATCAGGCCAAGACTGCACCAACCCGTCGCCGATCGCACCTTTTGCTGCACCATGACAATGCTGCCCCCCACAAAGCTCGCCTCACTATGCAGTTCCTGGAGCAGCAGGGGATCACACTTCTCCCCCACCCACCCTACTCGCCTGACCTTGCTCCCTGTGATTTTTGGTTGTTTCCAAAGATCAAGGGTGCGATCGCAGGGAAGCTGTTTCATCGCATCCAAGATCTGGCGCGAGCAGTCAATTCAGAGCTACGAGGTATATCGGCTTCTGAGTACCGTGAGTGCTTCATGAAGTGGCGAAAAAGGATGGAACGTTGCATAGAGGCAGGAGGGGAGTACTTTGAAGGAATGTAGGCCACTATTTGGATTTACCTCTGTACCGTGAAAATATATGGTATCACTGTCATTGCTTTTTGATCACCCCTCGTAGAGAAAATAGTAATATATATACAGGGATAGACACGGATAGAGAACCAATGTTTAGAAATATTATAAGAAATAGAGAAATAAATGAGTTGTTAGATGAAATAATTGATCTGAGAAGTGAATGCAAATATATATATAAGGAAGTAGCTATATTAAGAAAAGCCAATGAAGAAAATAATAGGGAAATATATTTATTGAAAATGGAAATGAATAGGATAAAGGGAGAAAATATAAGACTGAAAAATGAAGATATGAATAGGAATGAGGCATTGAAGAAAGAAATGAAGGATCAAATACAGGTGTTGACTGAGAAAGTGGAAGAAAAAAATAAAGAAAATGACTTTCAAGAAATTAAGAAACAGTGGAAGGATGGAACAGGAAAGTCACAAATTACCTTTCAAGGAAATAGTGGAACAACAAGTTAAGGAGAATGCGAAAGAAACGGTAATCCAAGTGATTAAAGAGAAAGGAAATTTGGTTTTGGATATAGTGGATAAAAAAGATGCATTGTGATTTACAGTATTAAAGAAAAGCATGATGTTCCTAGG
>NC_134779.1:44895690-44900690 GCF_046742065.1 Oratosquilla oratoria | reverse complement strand
CATCATCGTTGGTACGCAACTTTCTTCAATCTGGAACATTGGAATTGATACTAAAAGGAACTTTTATAAGCTTGGACGTATAAAAGCTTTACATACACTGAAATTATGGAATTTGAAATTTCGATGAAAAGCAAATTTTCATCAAGATTTGACCACATAAGATCGACTAAAACCACTCCCTGTCCAAAACCCGTCACCGTGCGAATAAAGCTATTTTAGCAAAAAATAGATTTAAAAAACGAAATAAACTGAAATTGGATTAGATTATATCAAGTTAAATTAAACTAAATTGGATTACATTAAAAGCGATTAAAGCGAAATAAAGTAAAATATAATTGAAAACAAGAAAAATAACAAAGGAAATTATAAGAATATATTTCATATTACGATGTCCACACATTTACACTTAAAAAGGCTTTTACACCTTGTTTACTAAATATTTAACTTCAAATATGAACCCTTTGGGGGTTTCCCTCAGCTGAATAAAATCACCTGGCGACAACTGGAATAATCGACCAAACTCACGAAAATCAGAAGACATTTTTTTATTAACTATATCATTATATAGCAAAATAATTTAAACACATGTCCCAGTCTCAATAGGCAATTTCAATTTGTTCATATGATCGACTTAATCGACTAAAGGAGACTGAAAGCACTGCACCTATCATCAAAGGAAGGAAAAAGAGAAAGAGGTGATTTAGGAGCATTGCTCAGACCATGTAAAGGAGAAGATAAAACTGAGAGGAGACCTTTTGGTATGGGACAGAATAGGAGAGAACGGGTCATAAACACCAATGGATCAGAGAATTGGGAAGGGAGAAGTGCGTGCCCGTGTGTATAAGCGAGCGCGCTCATGTTTTTTTTTTTCTGTGTGTGATTGGGTGTGTGACAACAACGACAACGACAAAAATTACAACAACAAGAACGAACACAACTACAACAACAACGACAACAATGGCAATAACGAAAATGACAATGACAACAATGACAACAAAAAACAACAGTGAAAACAACTACAACAACAACGACAACAACAACAGCAACAACGACAACGAGAATGACTACAACGACAACAATGACAACAACTACAACAACAACAACAACAACAATGGCAACAACGACAATGACAATGACAACAACGACAACAATGACAATAAAAACAACAATGACAACAACAGCAACAACCACAACAACAACAATGGCAACAGCGACAATGACAACAAAAACAATAACACAAGGACAAAGACAACAACGACGAAAATTACAAAAACAGCAACAATGACCGCGACAACAACAATAACAACGGCAACAACGATAACAATGACATTAACCACAACGACATTGACAACAACGACAATAACGACAACGGCAACGACAACAATGACAACAACGATGACAACAACAATGACAACGACAACAACCACAATAAAGACGACACCAATGACAACGACGACAACAAGTAACAGCAATAACATCGACAACGACGACAAGGACATGAATGATAAGAATGACAACAACAACAATGACTGTTAGTTCCGCTGCTACCAACACTTTCAGTAAGTCCACTGTCACTTACAATTTTCTTTACTTTATTTTATTACATTATTCATCTGTAGGCCCCATGCCTCTTCCTTAATGAAACCTTTAGTCAAGTTCCATTAATCAGTACGAGATTAAACGTATTTTTCTCTTTCTTTTCTTCCGAATAAATGACACTCCTACAACTTAGTTGAGTAAGTACACCATAGGATTCGTCTGGGATCCTTGTACACCCACCAAGCCAAGTCTGCTTAGACGTCACTATTTAATTCATCCAACAACTTTGAACATTGCAAATAAGTGCCACCCTTTAAGGTCGTGACTTTACCTCCGTGCACCAATAATTTCTATCCTCCTCCACCCTTTTCTCCAATCAGAAAGGGTGTTATACTGTCTCAAGCAATACTGCTTACGCAAGCACTTCTGTCACAAGCTTGAGTGGCTTAGTGTTTACATTTCGTTACATCAGCACCTCTATTGCTTGAGTTTACAAATATTGGACGATAAGCGAGAATATGCAACTCTGCAACTTCCTCTCGGCCATTGTTTCAAAACATCCAATTCAACGACAGCCACAACAACGACAAGAATGACAACGACAACAACGACAACGACAAGAATGACAACAATGATGACAACAACAATGACAAAGACAATAACCACAATAAAGATAACAACACCAATGACAACAACGACAACAAATAGCAGCAGTAATATCGACAACAACGACAAAGACAAGAATGACAACAACAACAATGACAACAAACAACAACAAAAACCAGCGACAACGACTACGACAATGAGAACAACACCAACAAAGATAACGACAGCTACAACAACGACAACGACAACAACGACAATAACAATATCGACAATGATAACAACCAACTCGAGTTCTGACAGCCTCGGGGTGAAGACATATGTCTATAACCTCTTGCCTTTCGTTGTAACAATGGCATTCTTAGCAGCAGCTTGAGGTCAGTCTGCTAACCTCGCCCTGCTAGACCTGAGGAACCTACTGTTAGCAAAGTGACATTATGTGCAGTCCTCCTTTACACCGAACCAGTGAATAATACAAATTGAAACAAGGATGCGGTTACCCACCACCTTCAGCAACCGACAGCATGGAGGAAGTGATTTAGACAGCGTTCACTACAGGTCAACAAGCAGGGGTAGGGAGTGGTGTTGATTCGCCGCTCTGACCTGATTCCATCTTTCTCGGTGCGAACGTTCCTAAAGGATTTAGATTGTATGGGTACGGTCAAATCTCTCAGCTGCCCAATACAATACAACACCGCATCCGTTATCGTGTGCGCACCACTTTCTAAAGGACAACCTTCGACCTTATCATCGCTGATAAAGTCATGAACACCCAGTCAATAGAAAATGATACAGCTAGTTGTTATCACAAGGGAAATATTGCCACCATCATATTCGAACGAACTTGCATATTATGCATTTATATTAGATAAGTTCTAATATTGAAAATATTGTATATTGTCAGTGTATCTCTGTATCGCTGTTAACTTAATAAACCGTTTATTATTAATACTTTTAATTACATACACACACACACACACACACACACACACACACACACACACACACACACACACACACACACACATACACACACACAAACACACACACACATACGCGCGCGCGAATGATTTTGGAACGATTTCGGAACCAACCAACAGCTGCCTGGTTGTTTACATACGAGAGGGGAGTGTCGGAGTGACCGAAATGTAGTCTTAGTTGAATTATTATAATTACAAGATCAGTGATAACAATGGATGAAATAAACGAAGAATTCAGTGGTAAGGAAACTACAAAGCGACGTCTTGACGTAAGTACAATAGAGTCCCCACTTGGTGTAATTAAAAAAAGAACATGTCTAAATGAGACCCTAAAAACATACCAAAGATTGAATAGAGATGTCTTCTCGGTGTTTAATAGAGAAAATAATAATATATATAGAGGGCTAGACACGGATAGAGAACCTATGTTTAAAAATATTATAAGATATAGAGAAATAAATGAGTTGTTAGATGAAATAATTGATCTGAGAAGTGCATGCAAATATATATATAAGGAAGTAGCTATATTAAGAAAAGCCAATGAAGAAAATAATAGGGAAATAGATGAATTGAAAATGGAAATGAATAGGATAAAGGGAGAAAATATAAGACTGAAAATTGAAAATATGAATAGGAATGAGGCATTGAAGAAAGAAATGAAGGATCAAATACAGGTGATGACTGAGAAAGTGGAAGAAAAGATTAAAGAAAATGACTTTCAAGACATTAAGAAACAGTGGAAGGTGAAACAGGAAAGTAAAAAATGATCTTTCAAGGAAATAGTGGAACAACAAGTTAAGGAGAATGCGAAAGAAACGGTAATCCAAGTGATTAAAGAGAAAGGAAATTTGGTTAGGGATACAGTGGATAAAAAAAGATGCATTGTGATTTACAGTATTAAAGAAAAGCATGACGTTTCTAGGTATCAGAAAGAGAGAGAAGAAAAAGAGATCGCAAAAGAGATTCTGAAGGAGATTCAAGAGGAGAATCAAACCCTGGATAAAGAAATTGAGGAAACATATAGGATGGGTAAATACTCAAAAGAAAAACAATATAGGCCACTAAAAGTAAAATTTAGGTCACAATTGATAGCAGAGGAAGTACCATCCAAAACAGCAAAACTGCCAAATAGTGAAAATCACAAAAACGTATGGATAAAGAAAGAAATGAGTGAAGAAGAAAAAGAAAAAGAAAAGGAGCTTAGAAGTGAAGCGAAGGAAAAGAATGAAAAGAGAACCGATTTTTTTTTTTTTTTTTAAGTGGTGGACCTGAGGCTGAGAAAATGGTATATCACGAAGAAGGAAACAAAACAGACAGAAAAAGAAGAGAAAGAAAAAAATGAATTAGCCTATACCAACATTGATGGAATGATCTCAGGAATGAATGAACTGAAAGATTACCTGGCATCAGAAAAGCCGGACATAATGGGAATAGTGGAAACTAAATTGAAAGGGAATCTACCACCTAACACTGTGGGGCAAGGTCTATACAACTGCTGGATGAAGCATAGAAAGGAAAAACAAGGAGGGGGAGTACTATTTCTGACCAAGAAAGACTTAAATGTGACAAAGATAACAGAAGGAAGAAACAATGTAGAGTCAATCATGATAAAAATAGAAAACAACCACATGAAAAGTAGAAAATTTGTAGTATTGTATGTACTCCCTAAAACACAGGCTTGGACAGAACACGATCATTCCAAATTGTTAGAAGATACAAAACATGAACTAACTGATATAATGAAAGAAAGAGGCAATACAGTAATTATGGGTGATTTTAATTCAAAAGAAATATTTTGGGAATAAATGACAGTGAGGGGTGGAGAGGATATATGGGGCAGCATGCTACTCAGTATGACCATTGAATACACAATGACTC
>NC_134779.1:44868190-44875690 GCF_046742065.1 Oratosquilla oratoria | reverse complement strand
TCGCTTCGCCTCCCCTCTTTCATATCTGGAAACTATCCAAAACCGGACCCTCCCAGAACCCTTTCGTTGCCGGAACTCTCTTCTCTTTTGTAAATCTTCCAGAACCCCAACAGACTGGAATCCCTTCCTGGAAAGTCATACGAATCCGGGGATCCTTTGTAAACCTTTGGAATTGTTCCATATCACTAAGAACCCCAGAAACCTCCTCACCGTCTTCCTCAAAGTCCGGAAGTTTCTCAACGTTTCCAGACCGTCTATAGCCCCCAGAGGCTACTCCCCATGTCCAGAACCTTCCTGGAACCACCCAAAACCCTAAAGAAAACCCCAGAACTCCCCCAGAACTCCCAGAAACCGAGCAGAGGGGCAACCCTCCACCAGCTGTTGTGCTTCATTAGACCTCGACGGTCCCGCGTAGCCAACCGCGGCGAAGAGAGAGAGAGAGGGGAGGGGGGAGGGAGGGAGAGAGAGAGAGAGAGAGAGAGAGAGAGAGAGAGAGAGAGAGAGAGAGAGAGAGAGAGAGAGAGAGGGAGCGAGAGAGGGAGCGAGAGAGAGAGAGAGAGAGAGAGAGAGAGAGAGAGAGAGAGAGAGAGAGAGAGAGAGAGAGAGGGAGCGAGAGAGAGAGGGAGAGAGAGGGGGGGATGAGGTATGGATACTCGATGTATTTTCTTATTCATTTTTATTTGTTCTTCCTCCTCATATATATTTTGTTAATCTTATGCTTACCCATCTTCTAAAATTCCTTCCCTCCTCCTCCTCCTTCTCCTCCTCCTCCTCGCCTTCCTCGTCTTCCTTTTCAACTTACAATGTTCCTCCTTCAGATTTTTTTACACCATTTTTCTCTTTTACTGTTCCCTTTTTCTTTTCTTTTTATATATATTTTTTTCAGGTAGAACTCGTTGTTGGAGGAACTCGTGGCTGTGGTAGTGGCTGTGGTGGCTGTGGTGGCTGTGGTGGATGTGGTAGTGGCTGTGGTGGTGGCCGAAAGTGATCGTAGGGGATGCGCACGTGGTCGAGTTGGAGACATTTTTGTGGTGGTGATCTTACGCACTAAGATTTCCTTCACGGTGTCGCTAGCAAAGGGAGTTACAAACACCTGAATGAAATTGCCTGAAGGTAACAAGAATAAAAATACAAATAATCTAAATTCAAAAGACGCTTTTTCGCTATAACAACACTTTACAATGTATTCATTTATCTATTTATTTTATTTTATTTTCTATTTCTATTATATTTTTTCTTGCCCCAGACTGTTTCAGTCACTTTAGGACAGGACTTAAAGTGTGAACTTGATCCATGGCTCTTCTGGTGCTCAAAAGACGATTTTATTCATCTTGAGGACCGTCACCTTTGTGAAGGTGAGGCTATCAGCTCAGCTTAATGTGACCGGGATTTTGATTGAATAGGAAAGATGCACACGAGTGATTAGTAGCTATTGAGGCCCTCTGTATCCGCGCGAGGGCGCGCGCACACACACACACACTCACACACACACACACACACACACACACACACACACACACACACACACACACACACACACACACACACACACACACACACACACACACACACACACACACAAACACACACACAGACACGCACATTCATACAGAAACACACGCACACACACACACACACACACACACACACACACACACACACACACGACTTGCTGGTGTAGTGGTTAGCGTATTGGGGTCCTATGTTTGAGGTACAGAGTTCGAGTTGTGACCCCGACTTAAAGAAAAAAAAATATAGAAAAACAAAATACTGATACAAACCATTACTTCCCCCCAAGAGCAAGGAAATGGGGTTTGTGTGTAAGTTCACAGCATTACCCATATATCAGGACACGATATGCTCTGGACTCTGAGCTCTCGTCCGAAGGACAGTAACTATCACTCACGAGTCCATCCCGTGATCCGAGACCATAGTGAACCAAACACACATAATAGATACTATTCAGCTGAAAGAGAAACCCGGTCCTGAACGGGTGGACTACTGATGAATATGGAAGAAGTGGCCGGACATTTTAGTGCTCGGCTCACTTCAGCGGTTTCATACGGACCCGAATCGCCGCAACGAAATTTATGACATCAAAAGAGAATTTATTGTCGGATTTCTTTTGGACTTGGTTTTCCTACACGATCCTGTGTCTACGCCTTTGCTTGTTTGTTTGTTTTATGTCTGCGTGGGAGGAGTGAAGCATCGTGGGCTTGGATCTTTGCTGGGCTCGTGATCGACAGTTATTGCTCCCTCGGATTAAGGGTTACGCTTTGATCACTGTGTATGTATGAGAGGGAGGGTGTGTGTGTGTGTGTGTGTGTGTGTGTGTGTGTGTGTGTGTGTGTGTGTGTGTGTGTGTTCGTATGTGTGTGTGTATAACAGAGGGTGGGTGGGTGCATGTATGAGCGCGTGCGTATGTGTGTGTGTGTGTGTGTATGGGTGTGTGTGTGTGTATGTGTGTGTGTGTGTGTGTGTGTGTGTGTGTGTGTGTGTGTGTGTGTGTTTGTGTGTGTGTGTGTGTGTGTGTATGTGTGTGTGTGTGTGTGTGTGTGTGTGTGTGTGTGTGTGTATGTGTGTGTGTGTGTGTGTGTGTGTGTGTGTGTGTTTGTGTATGTGTGTGTGTGTGTGTGTGTGTGTGTGTGTGTGTGTGTGTGTGTGTGTGTGTGTGTGTGTGTGTGTGTGTGTGTGTGTGTGTGTGTGTGTGTGTGTGTGCATGTGTGTGTTTCATTCCGTAAGCACACTTTACATATTTCATTCTTGGTGTGACATTGTGGGACATTTGACTTCACCCCAGCCTCGCGAATATAAAGCCTCTTGATCGATCCGACCGGCGGCTTACTCCTTCTCTTAATTTTCCAGTTCAGCGACTCCTGACGTAGCCTCCCAACAACGTCAAACAATCCTACACGCCCGATGGGTAGACCTTGGAACTGGATAGATTCGTTAGCCAGAATAAAATCTGCAAAATGTGCAACAATTACTCCATCAGTCTTTAACACTAGTTTTCCAAGCCTCAATCCATGGATTATAGTTGGCGATAGAAACTGATTGTAAAATTCACGTTTTAGATATATAGTCAAAGGAGCCTCACATCTTATGTTCAGCAAACATTTTCCAACTAATTATGATAATTTTTTTATTGCAGTCTCATGTTCTTTAGCCAGTTTCAATATCTGATTCAAGAAATTACATTCTTCAACTTCCTCAGGACTCACCAGAAATTATAATTGTTTTACTTTGAACTTTCCAGCTGAACATTGTTTTTACTCATGTTCATCTCCAAATCTACTTGAGGCTTTCCTGTTTTAGATCACTCAGCATATCTTGCAATTCTTCTGTTCTTTCTGGAATAAGAATTATGCTATTTACAAAATCTAAGTTGATTAGAATATTCGCCATTAATCTTCAAACCTTTCCCTTCCAAACTAAACCCTTTGAAAATCTCTTTCAGACAAGATGTAAATAAGTTGGGTGAAATTGTATTGCTTTGCTGTACTCCCCTCTCAATCTTTATGTACATGTATATGTATACAGTATGTGTATAGTGGTTTCTCACATATGTATATGTATATGTATATGTATATGTATATGTATATGTATATGTATATGTATATGTATATGTGTATATGTACACGTATACGCATGACTGTACATGTATGTAGTGTTTTCAACTTACGAGCTTACTTTAGCAATGAACTATTATCATCATGTTTTTTGTTTGATTTTTTTAGGTAATGCTTATTCGCCTCAGTACTTTATCTTTTACTTGAACAGAGTTAAAAAAAAAAAAAAACAGAAGTTGGAATCTGACCAATCACAAACGCTTATTCGTGTTTGGGACCAATCATATGCATTCTCTTGTGATGCACAGGCGATACAACCACGCTTTCTTTTCACCTACCTTCGGCCGTTTACATTTTTGCGCCTTCCACCATGACAGTGGTGATTACCACCCTTGGCCATACTTGGAATGGTAAGATAATGATAATACAGAAGATAGTCTCAAATAGCAATTGCCCTTCAAATGCAAAGATACATACAAAGTTAGAACATTACTTACCTCCAAGTGTTAATGCAGTAAGATCTTGTTTTAAATCTGCTGCCTAGGTTATGTCGTAAAGTTCGTGATATGTTGAGGAAAGAGATATATTGAAAAAATATTAAAAGCTACACACCAAAAAGTGCTTAAAGAAGAAATCAACTAACTGAAGAATCATTCTGTAACGGTACAGATAAATATAAAAAATTTCCTCATAAAAGAATCTTGAGTCTTCGCTATTGAAAGAGATATATTAGTTCTAGTCGTGCACGGCGGATGGCAAGGAAAACTTAAGTGTTTTCCTGCACTGCGTGAAGTTTCACTTAAACTAAACGCTCCACTGCCTGTGAGCACTTAGCTGTGCAGATCTCGTCTCCATCCCCGAATTGTTAAAGATGGATAGCAGCAATTTTGAGAACCAGTTGCTTATAAAACATAAACAGAATGTGTCTATAAATAATGACAATGAATATGCTAAATTTCTTTGTGTCTTTTTATTCTTATCGAATGATTAGATGGTCTATAGCTTGTATGTAATCTCTGAAATGACATACAATTTAGAAATAACTTTATGCTTTCACTACGTGGATATTTTATGAACAAAGTCATTTTATTACTTTTACTTGAGTACATACAGCATTGGTTACTTCGCCTTCGACTTAAGTAAACCTTTCTGTTAAACAATATTTTTACTGAAGTTTCAAGTATGTTTTATACCTGCTTATACGTATATATACAAGTATAGATAATAAAGTTCATAATATTGCTCGGCGTCCAAAAGCTCTTTTAATTGTCATTAAAGAGAAAGGTCCCACAATCAACTTATAACCGGATGGCCTTCTAGTCCTTCCGGGTGCTAGATCCTTATCAACAAATAGGTAACTTATCCGTACCAATGGCCAGCTCAACAGTGTCACCCAATAGGAAAATACTCGTATTACCATCAGCGTATTATAGATTCTTTCTTGCATAATAAGGTTCTTCCCTCTGTATTTATTCTAACATCTCCAAGCTTATGTTCTACCGGGAACTGCAGGTTGGAGAACGCTCACAAGGTGACCAGAAGAAACGCTTCAAAAATACCCTGAAGGCTTCTGTGAAGGACTTGAACATCGACCCTACGCCCTGGGAAACACTTACGACTGACCGGCTTGGCGTGGAGCAATCGACAAAGGAACACACACACACGCACAAACACACACACACACACACACACACACACACACACACACACACACACACACACACACACACACACACACACACACACACACACACACACACACACACACACACACACACACACGGCTCGGTGGCGGATTGGTAAAGCACTGGCCTCACAAGCCAGAGAACCGGGGTTCGATTCCCCGGTCGGGCGGAGATAAGTTGGGTTTGTCTCCTTTCACGTGTAGCCCCTGTTCACCTAGCAGCGAGTAGGTACGGGACGTTAGTCAAGGAGTTGTGACCTTGCTGTCCCGGTGTGTGGTGTGTGAGTGGTCTCAGACCTACCCAGAGATCGGCTAAAAAGGAGCTCTGAGCTCACTGCCGTAGGGTGGTGTCTGGCTGTCTCGACAGAGACTGCAGCAGATCCGAGGTGAATACACACACACATACACACACATGTACACACACACATTCATACACACACACACACATACACACACACACACATATATATATATATATATATATATATATATATATATATATATGTGTATGATATATATATATATATATATGTATGTATATGTATATACATATATATATATATATTTATATATATATATATGTATGTATATGTATATATGTATATGTATATATATATATATATATATATATATATGTGTGTGTGTGTGTGTGTGTGTGTGTGTGTGTGTGTGTGTGTGTGTGTGTGTGTGTGTGTGTGTGTGTGTGTGTGTGTGTGTGTGTGTGTGTGTGTGTGTGTGTGTGTATGTATATATGTATATGTATATATATGTATATATATATATATATATATATATATATATATATATATATATATATATATATATATATATATATCCCGTCATACCCACAGTCATCAAAGCTGAATACTAAACACGACAGGCATTTGCATAAACAAATATACAGAGGCACTGTGTCCGCTTTCTACAGGAGCGATTGCGACGTGCTGGGGAGAGAAGGCGGGGAGAAGGGAGGGGAGAACAGTGTAGGGGAGGGAAGGGTAAAGGATAGGAGAAGATAGGGTAAATGAAAGGCGAGGGGAGCGAAAGGGAAAGAGAAGGGAATGGGAAGAGAGGAGAGGAGGAAGAGAGATGTAAGGATAAGACTTAGTGGGAGGGGATAAAATGGGATGAGAGAGAAGGAGTGAAAGGGAGAAAGGGAGGGAAGCGGGAAGGGAAGGAGAGAGGAAGGAGGACCACTAGAAGGAAAAGGAGGAATGAGAAAGAGAGAGAAAGGGAGAAGGAAAGGGAAGGAGATATAGGGGAGGAGACAGGAGGGTAGTGGAGAGGAAAGAAGATTGAAGGAAAACGATGGGAGAAGAACGAATAGGAAGGGGAGGAGGAGGTAAGAGAAAGGAAGAGAAAGTAAAAGAAAAGGGGAGGAGGGAGAGGAAGGGAGGAGTAGGGCACAAGAGAGGAGAGAATAGGAAATGACGGATGGGAAGGGAAGAGGAGAAGGGAAGGGAGAAGGGAAGAGGGGGGTAGAGGAGGAGGAGGAGGAGGAGGAGGAGGGGAAGGGGGTTAGGGTGGGGTCATCGGTGCTTTTGCAATCGATCATGTCTTTCTATTGTGTTGGAGCAGATCATCTCTCCTTTGGCAATGGACGTAATGTCCCGGATCAACTCTTAAATTGATATTGCGACTCACTCTCCATCGCTTCGTCCTCTGGGCGAGAGGACGTTCATAGCCGCCCCTCTGTTTGTCTCTCTGACTTATTGTCCTTGTTTTTCTCCGAGGTTATTGGGTCGAAATGCATATATGTATGCATGTGCATGTATGTGTACGTATGTAAATGTATTTGTAGGTGTATGTATGTAAATACGTGTTCATGTAAAGGTGGATTTATATGCATGTGTTTATGTAGATGTATGTGTACATGCACATGTACACACACACACACACACACACACACACACACACACACACACACACACACACACACACACACACACACACACACACACACGCACACACACACACACAGCCTCATGGCGCGGTGGTTAGAATTCTCGCCTGCAACTACGACGGTCCGGGTTCAAATCCCACCCAGGTCTGAAATTATTTCAGTATCGCTGCGCTGCGGGTTGTTACTCCAACTCTCGTGGACGGAGAGTTGGGGGTATGTGTGTGTGTATGGTCAGAATTACCCATAGATCGGTCATACGAGCTCTGAGCTCTCATCCGGGAGGTTAATAACTGTCAATCACGAGTCCAACACGTGATCCAAGACCATGGTGAATCACACACACA
>NC_134779.1:44858190-44860690 GCF_046742065.1 Oratosquilla oratoria | reverse complement strand
ATATATAGTATATATATATATACAGTATATATATATATATAGTATGCATATATATATATACATATATATATATACATATATATACAGTATATATATATATATATACATATATATACAGTATATATATATATATATATATACATATATATATACACACATATATATATATATATGTGTGTGTGTGTGTGTGTGTGTGTGTGTGTGTGTGTGTGTGTGTGTGTGTGTGTGTGTGTGTGTGTGTGTGTGTGTGTGTGTGTGTGTGTGTGTGTGTGTGTGTGTGTGTGTGTGTGTGTGTACATACTGTATATGGGAGATGACAAAATGAACGTGCCATTAAAATTGCAACTTGCGTTTCGCTGTGCAATAGAAAAAACTATACAACAGGAAAATTCTAGTTTCAACATAAAAAAAAATAGTGACCCACGTAACATTTTCTTTTTTGCTTATTATGACAGAATTATGGTGTTCTAGGATATACACGAGGACTATTTATGACCCATTGTACTGCATATGGAATAAAAGATAATGTACTTTTTTAATGTTTCAAAGAGGACAGTAACAGCATGTTCAGGATTTTTTTTTTATCGAAAGCCCAAGTAACAACTTCAGATTCCAAAGGGCAACTATAGCATTTAGTGCTTACGCAATTACAATACACACACACACACACACACACACACACACACACACACACACACACACACACACACACACACACACCACACACACACACACACACACACACACACACACATACACACATATATATATATATAAGGAAAGTTCCGGCTTTGCTATGAAAAAATAGGAGACGTATTTAACACCTTTTTTCTTTTACATAATATGATAGAATTTCAGGGTTCTAGAATTTGCAATATAATGGATATTTAGATATTTTTCAGGGAGGACAGTGGAAGTGCCTTCATGATTTCAATATCTTTTTTGAGTAATCGAAAGCTCATGTAATAACTTTCTGTTCCAAATGATAATTATTGCATTAATTCTTTGTAATTAGGGAAAAATACAACATAAAAATTCTGATACAAACATACAAACAATGACACATATATTTAGCATTTTTGTACATGTTATGTTAGAATTTTGACGTTGTAGAATACACAAGAGGACTGTATATGGCCTCCTAGGTTATATATAGAATAAAAGATAATCGATATTTAGATATTTTTCAGGGAGAACAGTAACAGAACGTTCAGGATTTGTTTTTGTTTGTATGTGTGTGTGTGTGTGTGTGTGTGTGTGTGTGTGTGTGTGTGTGTGTGTGTGTGTGTGTGTGTGTGTGTGTGTGTGTGTGTGTGTGTGTGTGTGTGTGTGTGTGTGTGTGTGTGTGTGTGTGTGTGTGTGTGTGTGTGTGTGTGTGACGTGTGTGTATGTGTGATCGAAACCCCACGTAACAACTTCCGATTCCAATGGTTAAGTATTGCATCAAGTATCAAAGTTATTAATCAGACATGAAAAAATAAACAAATTAAAAAATAAATGAAATTTGAGATCTCATCAATGAATCTAGAACCCCAAGATCGTACACCATACTCATTTATTTTTTCTTCTTATACTTTTTTTTTTTTTTTTTTTTTTTTTTGAGGGAGACACCGCAAATTTCTTTCAGGTACACGACGAAGGATTCTGGACTGGAGTGATTTGTTTACATCGTCGTAAAGGACAAGAGACCTGACGGCCTTCTTCGTCTTTGAGACGGAGACTCTTTCAGGTCAAGACGAGTTCGGAGATCCCTTGCGGCCGGGAGCTCCTCCTCCTTCAGGGCCCACTTCAGGCGGCCAGACGAGGGAAGAAAGTCAAGTATTTTCAAGACGAACGGCGAGGAGGAGGAAGAGGAGGAGAATGAGGAAGTGAAAGACAAGGAAGAGGCGGAGGTGTGTGAGTTGGAGAACGAGGGGAAAGACGAAAAGAAGAAAAAGAAGATTAGAAAGATAAAGAAATAAATAAAATGATGATAATGATGATGATGATGATGATGATGATGATGATGATGATGATGATGATGATGATGATGATGATGATGATGATGATGATGATGATGATGATGATGATGATGATGATGATGATGATGATGATGATGATGATGATGATGATGATGATGATGATGATGATGATGATGATGATGATGATGATGATGATGATGATGATGATGATGATGATGATGATGATGATGATGATGATGATGATGATGATGATGATGATGATGATGATGATGATGATGATGATGATGATGATGATGATGATGATGATGATGATGATGATGATGATGATGATGATGATGATGATGATGATGATGATGATGATGTTTATCCCTTGAATTAAATCAGCTCAAGAAGAATCCCGGGGGTCTAAATTACTAAAGGTATCCGGTTTGGCTCTTTAACTATCTTATTCCATTTGAATAAATCTTTTGTTCGCCGCCTGGAGATTTTATTCATAATTGTATCTGTAAGTGTTCCTAAACTGTCTAAGAGAGTTAGCA
>NC_134779.1:44848190-44850690 GCF_046742065.1 Oratosquilla oratoria | reverse complement strand
AAAGGAGGAGGAGGAATGAAAGCAAGTAGTGAAAGGAAAGAGGGAAAGGGAAAGAGACGGGAAGATAGGGGAAAAAGGGAAAGGGAAGAAAAGTGAGGGGAGATGGAGGAACTGGGAGATAGAAGAGGGGAGAGAGAAGGAAAGAGGGGAAATGAAAAGCCAAGGAAGGAGAGGGAAAAAGAGTGATGGTTAGGATGTAAAGAAGAAGAGTGAAGAAAAAGAAAAGGAGAAAGAGGAGGAGGAGGAGGAGGAGGAGGAGAAAAAAGAAAATTTAGAGGCGAGGTATTAGGATATAAAAAAGACAAGAAATAGCATAAAAGGAGAAGCTGGAAAATGAGACTATGAAGGAGGAAGAAATATAAGATTAAGAAAAAGAAAAGAAAAAGGAAGAGGACGAGGAAAGGAAAGAAGAGAGAAGCGAGAAAATAAATATGGAGGAGAACGTAGTCCATAGAGGAGGAGGAGGGAGGCGATATGGAGGGGGCGGGGAGAGGGATCCTCCCAATAAATGCCAAACAGAGGAATATATGGAGGAAACAGGAAATTAAGGACCCCGCCATCAGACACTTGTACATACGAGGAAGCAATATATGTGTATGTATTTGTATTTGCTCGTAGGTAGATGTGTGAATATATATATATATATATATATTATATATATATATATATATATACTGTATATATATTGTATATATATATATATTTATATATATACTGTATATTTGTATATGTATGTATGTATATATATATATTTATATATACTGTATATTTGTATATGTATATATACACAGTATATATGTATATATATATATATATATATATATATATATATATATGTGTGTGTGTGTGTGTATTTATATATACATATATATATATATATGTATATATATGTATATATATATGTATGTATATATATATATATATATTTATATATATATATATATGTATATTTACTGTATATTTGTATATGTATATATACACAGTATATATATACATATATATATATATATATGTACATATATATATATACACACACACATATATATATATATATACATATAAATATATATATATATATGCACACACACACACACACACCACACACACACACACACACACAACACACACACACACACACATATATATATATATATATATATATATATATATATATATATATGCGTGTGTGTATGTATATATATATATATAAATATATATATATACATATATATGTATATATATTTATATATATATATATCACAGACACAGACACACACACACACACACACATACACACACACACACACACACACACATATATATATATATATATATATATATATATATATATATGTATATATATATGTATATATATATGTATATATATATGTATATATATATGTATATATATATGTATATATATATATGTACGTATGTATGTGTGTCTGTGTGTGTGTGTGTGTGTATGTATATATATAAATAAATATATATGTATATAAATTTATATATATATATATATATACACACACACACACACACACACACAGATATATATGTATATATATATATATATATATATATATATGTATATATATACATACATATATATATATATACATATATATATATATATATATATATGTATATATATGTGTGTGTGTGTGTGTGTGTATGTGTGTGTGTGTGTGTGTGTGTGTGTGTGTGTGTGTGTGTGTGTGTGTGTGTGTGTGTGTGTGTGTGTGTGTGTGTGTGTGTGTGTGTGTGTGTGTGTGTGTGTGTGTTTATACATATTTATATAGATAGGTAGATAGATAGATAGATAGGTGGTGAACAGAACAGACCGACGGCAGCCATAACGGAAGGAAAAGTGTTACCTGGTACGGTAGAAACTAAGCCATTATGTGTTAAGATTATTTTATTCAGCCAACAAATTACTTTCAGGAATTTCATTAGAATTCTGTTGTCGATAATTAATCAATATTGCGATCTTTGGGAGCAATATCGCTCCGAAGAGACGAAGTCATGAAGTACAGAAGAGTTTTAAAGAAAAGTTGCAGAACGGAAGGAATGTAGCCATAGAAGAATGTTGCGTGACGCTGGTTGGTAGGGGTGTCACTAGGGTCTCATGTATAAGAAGGTTCGGCTTATCGCTAACAGTCCTTTGTGTGATAAGTTCCTTATTCATATTCATCCTGGCTGTAACTGGTCGATTTCCTTCTACCAAGGAAACTCTACATACGGTTTCGTTGTTTTGTATCTAATGTATTTCTGGATACAGTGGTACTCACATAATTGTATTTGTATTAATTCTGATGTGCCATTGATCAGGTTTGGGTATTTCCAATGGTCCACAATGGGTTAACGTAGTCTCCCTTTAAATGTCTACAGTGGAAGAAACCAACAAAGAAAGCTTTGTTTATAATCTTCAATAAATACACCCTTGCTTTTATAGTCGGCCCCCTTCTTCGTCAGACCTTATACTTCGCCACTCGCGACTCTC
>NC_134779.1:44825690-44843190 GCF_046742065.1 Oratosquilla oratoria | reverse complement strand
CTGGGTTGTTATTGGAAACCGAAACAGAAGTATGGGTCTGTCAGTAGTCTATCCGTCAGTTTCTGTCAGTTCCCTACCCGGGAAGTTGTATGTGTGTGTGTGTGTTAGGTCACAGCATTACCCATAGATCGGGCATATATGACCTCTGAGCTCTCTTCCGAGAGAGAAATAGCTGTCAATCACGAATCCAACACATAATCCAAGAACATTGTGAATCACACACACACACACACACGCTGCGCTTCGGGTCGTTACTCCGACTCTCGTGGGCGGGGCCGGGGAGTTGGGTGTGTGTGTGTGTAAGGTCATAGCATTACCCATAGATCGGTCATACGAGCTCTGAGCTCTCATCCGGGAGGGAAATAGCTGTCGATCACGAGTCCAAAACGTGATCCAAAAAGACCAAGGTGAATACACACACACACATACACACACACACACACACACACACACACACACACACACACACACACACACACACACATTATGGATTTATTTCTGTAAAAGAAAATAATTGCCAATGTGTCACAGTGCAGTGTATTAATACAGTATACTGTATAGTATGGATACAAAGTAGCCCGCCAACAGGCGGTGGAATACATCGTCATTACCCAACTCAGCGAAAATAGTTTTAAGTACAAACCTATTATATAGACCTAACATTTTTTTATCTTTTGAAGAGCTCTGGTTATGTCGGTTATATTGATTGAGTTTAAATACGTTACAGTAAATTAGTGGACTAAGTTCAAAAACGCCAAATATTTTGTTCTGAATATTGTCGACATTTCCAGGCGGGAGTGCTCAGTTTGGCGGGAACATGTGTTGCTTAAATAGTGTGTGGTTTTTCGAAATTTATGTTAAAAAATAGTGCATCCCTCTTAATTAAGGTCGAAGAAAAAACTATTGAGTATTTTTTGCAACAACTCACTATGGATATCAGGTAAGGAAATATTGATTGTGGATGTTGCTATTCGTTTAATAATGATAAAATAGTCAATCAAAGCTTGTAGCTTTGGTGACCGTTGATACGCCAGTGACGTCATGTCGATTCGATGTATGGGAATGGCGACATTGTCCGTTTATATTTCATTATTTTCGTGTATGAAATATAAGGAACATAAGAAATACTTTTTTCTATGCTGAATGCGGATATATTTAGATTAATTCTGGTTATTTCGAGATAATAACTAATTTGATGTTCATATATCATTGTATTATATGCAAGTTATGCAATGAGAATATATTAATCATGCTGAACACCTACTGAATTAACTTTCTTATATAATTTTGCGATTCAATATTTTCTAATTATGTTGTATGCAAGAAATGTGGATATTTCAGGTTTCCGATTAGCTAGGCCTACAACTGAAAGAAATAATTTTGTGAAAATTAGAAAAGGTATTTAAACAAATGCAGCTCTTACACAAGTAAATAATTTGGGCGAAGATGAATTAACGGTAACTGTATTGGTACATGTTAATGATGGACAATCGACCGTATTTACTCAGAGCATAAGATCGATCTTTTTGGACCCTGAAATAATTATATTTCTATCTTTCCTCCTTCCTTGTCCACATATGAATGCATACATACATACATGCATTGGCACATACACACATGTCCACATACACGACTCGTAGCGCAGTGGTAGAGTTCCCGGCCACAACTACGGAGGTCCGAGTTCGAATCCCGCCAGGGCTAAAATAATTTCAGAATCGTTGTGTTGCGAGTCGTTACTCCAACTCTTGTGGGCGGGGAGTTGGGTGTGTGTGTACGTGTCAGGTCATAGCATTACCCATAGATAGGTCATATTATGAGCTCTGAGCTCTCTTCCGGAAGGGTAATAGCTGTCGATCACGAGTCCAACACGTATTCCAACACAATAATAAATCACACGCGCGCGCACATCCAAATAACAAAATCGTAAAGTACGGTATGTATTCAAACGTTAAAAACGTGTGTATGTTAACATATGCCATCTGGGAGGTGTTCTATTGTATTCAATAGCCTATATGTTCGAAATGTCTAATGATATGAAATTCCCTGGAACTCGCTTAATCCGTTAGGAAATGACCTTACTTTGGAAAAAAAGGTCACCTCGGGTTAATTGTTCAGTAAGAGATTAGAATTGATTATGTTTATTGTACTGGGTTAGGATGGGTCATGTTGGGTTAGAATGAGCTATGCTGGGTTGTTATTGGAAACCGAAACAGAAGTATGGGTCTGTCAGTAGTCTATCCGTCAGTTTCTGTCAGTTCCCTACCGGTTACAGGCTGTCAGTTGTCCACTAGGTCCTTGGGTCCCTGATGACCCTCCCACCCCCTCTCCCCCTCACCCGCATCCACTTAAAATCTCAACACAGAGACGTGATGCATTGTGTTGTCACAGTCGCCAGACGATTTATTTGAGTCAGGAGTGACTCCCTACGGTTGAGTGGAGTCTCTGAGGTCGAGAGTCTGTTACGGGAAGGTTTCCTCTTGTTCTTGGTTGAGTCAAATCGTCTGGTGTTTGGCAGAAGGAAATATGTAAATTGTGACACTGTATTGAAGGATGAGGATGAGGAGGAAGATTCGCCGCGCGAGAGAGGAGGTTTCTGTCAACCGCAGCGGGTTGGCGTGTCGCGTGATGGAGAGGGAGGAAGGAGGAGAGGGAGGGCGAGGGGGAGGAAGGAGGAACAGAGGGAGGGAAGACTGGAGATAGGTAAAAGAG
This sequence comes from Oratosquilla oratoria, assembly GCF_046742065.1. Lineage (NCBI taxonomy): Eukaryota > Metazoa > Arthropoda > Malacostraca > Stomatopoda > Squillidae > Oratosquilla > Oratosquilla oratoria. Next base: position 44,840,481 of record NC_134779.1, on the reverse strand, counting down.
GAAGGGAAGGAGGGAGAGAGGGAAGGAAAGAAGGGGGAGGAGGAATAGAGTGAGTGAAGGAGGGAGGGAGGTAAAGGGGGAAGAAAGGAAGGATTGGTAAGAGGGAGGAAGGGAACTTGGGAAGCAAGTATGAAACGTAGGAAGGAAGGGAAGTAGTGAAGAGGGAAAGAAAGGAAGGAGGCAAGGAGGGAGAGAAGGAAGAAAGGAAGAAAAGAGGTAGGTAAGGACAAATGGAGGAAAGGGATAAAGGAACAATAATGGAGATAATGATAAGCAATCTCCCCACTCAAATAGAATTTGCTTTAATGCATAAAATTACGGATAATTACGTACTAATAAATAGGCATATAGTTCGCCCATCAGCTGGTTGATATTGTTGTTATTGTTTTTATCGTTATCATTGATGAAACTTTAGTGACATCCTAAATCACTCTGCAGTTCTTTGTGAAGGTTAACTAGTCTCAAAAAAAAAAAAAAAAAAAAAAAAAACACAGCCATTTTGTTTTCCACTATCCTTCCATTCTGCCACTTTCCTATCTCTACTTTACCACCCGGTGGGTGGAAACTCTCATTATAGCCGAGACAATATTTCCTTTTATTATTAGGGTTCTATTTTCTGTTACTATTATCACGTTTTCATTGTCGTTGTCATTATAGTTATCGTTAACGCTACATTTTTTATTCCTCTGTATGTAATAGGTGTTTTCGAACAGTACATGTTATTACAGTAGTTATGTAACACCGACACACACACACACACACACACGCACGCACGCACATACACACGAGAACAAAAAACAAGGGGAGAAATACAGATAGAGAGCGAGTGCGAGTGTGAAAGGGTGAGTGTGGAAATATGAAAGTATGAAAAGTTTTGGGAAAGCATGAGAAAGTGTGTGTGTAAAAGAGAGAGGGCGAGAGGAAGAGTGAGAGAAATAGGGAGAGGAAGAAACAGAGAAAGAGGGAGAGAGAGAGAGGGAGGAAAGAAGAGAGAGAGAGATGAAGAGAGAAAGAAAGTAAACAGGATATTACGAAAAAAAAATACAAAAAACCGAAAGTTGAATAAAATAAAAATGTACAAAAAAAAAAAAAAAATTACTCCACCTCCTTCTCTACTCTTCCTTGTCTCTCCAATTTGATCTCTTCTCTTATATTTTCACTTTGTCTTCTCTTCTTTTGTTCCATATCTTTCTTCTTTTGATTTTCCCTTCTTTTTTTCATCTTCTTCCTTCTCTTCACTGTTTTTCCGCTTTTCCACTTCTTTTATTTCATCCTCCTTATCATTCACTCCTTTTGATTCCTCCCACTTCTCTCTTCCCCTTGTCTCTTCTTTCTCTGTTTTCCTTTTTTTTTTTTAACTTCTCTCTCTCTCTCTTTCTCTTTCTCTCCCTCCCTCCTTCCCTCCCCGCTCCCTCCTTCCTTCCTCCCTCCCTCTCTCTCTTCTGTGTCTCTATTTTCCTTCCTTTTTTCATCTGCCTTTTCTCCCTCCCTCCCTCCCTCCCTTCACATCCCACGTCGATTCTCTCCTCCAGCCCTCCCTCTTCCATCTATCGGTCTGTTTGTCAGACAATTGCTCTTTTTTACTCTCTTCGATCTCTTTGTCCGTCAGTCTCTTGCTTATCTGCCTACCTGTCTGTCTGTCTGTTTATCTGTATAGCTCCTTACTTTTTCTGACCTTTTTTTCTTTCTTGTCCTTTTTTAAGATCGTTGACTAAACAAAGGTCACTAAGCGCTTATCCACGAAGGTAATTAATGTCCTACCGACACGAGTAAACTATCCTTTGTATTTATTTTTCTTCTCCTTTTTTCTGTAAAGGAGAACCTTACAGCACGGGCAGAATGCCCACATCGAGATCATAGAAGAAACTTTACTAAACGTTTGTAGCGGAGGGTATTATTTCGTACTGAGAACACCTGCTTTGGTATGAAATGGGTGGGAATGGATTTATGCCTTTGAGTTTGGCTACCTCCCTTATAAGGGGGAAAAATCCCTTGGTATATGTATGTGTGTACGTATGTATGGTAACCTCTCGCTAGTCTAGCTTAGTCATTGATATTCCTTTATTATTATTGTTATTACTATTATTATTATCATTTATTAATTTATTTAATTTAACTATTCATCTAATTATCTCATCATCATCATTATTATTATTATCATTATTATTATTTTATTATTATTATTATTATTATTAATGTTATAATTGTTATTATTTTCATTCTATTTTTATATTTATTTAATCATTTTTACATTTACTTTTATCTATTTATTTATTTACTATTACTATTTTTTTCTAACGCGCGACGGTGCTATTGATCTTTGGCACCTTTTCGAAAGTAAAGGAGTAGCCTATTCAAAAAATTATTTATATCTTCCCTAACAAGTGCATTTTTCTCATTCCGCCAGGCGATTTTATTGAGGGTAGAGGGTGGAGGGGAGTGGAGTGGAGTGTATTGGGGATGGAATGGGTGGGAATGATTTTTATGCCTTTGTTTTTTGGCTACCTCCCTTGTTAGGGGGAAAAAGCCCTTGGTATATGTATGTATGTATGTATGTAGTAAAATTGTGGTCAAACCTCGTGACTTACCCAGCAGTTTCTGAGCCTTCAATGTCTTTATCCTGGCTAGAAAATACATCAAATCATCAGTTATAAGAAATATATGTACTCAGTAAAATCCTTAGCATATTTCAAAGTAAATTCTATATAGAAAAATATATAAAATAATCAGAAATGAAGACCATATTTGCATAATAAAATCCTTATGATGTTTCCAGACTTGTCCACAACTGTATCACTTCATTAGGGAAAGGTCTATCAGCTCGAGAATGCTACGAAGAGGGCTGGGTAACGATACAATCTAATTACCTTATGACAACCATGTCCGACGTACAGGATCGAACTTGAGACCAAGAGAACTCGAGTACAGTAGGCTACCATAACCCCCCATCCATCACTTCTCCCCCATTACACGTCATGGGGTCCAGCCTTTATCTACCTAAGTCACGCATCCTTTGTGTGAAGGAAGTTTCTAAAGTTCGAAGACATCTTTCTGTTGTCCACACGTGTTCACAGATGGTTGATTTATCGCTGTATTCTTGTTTTGTTGCTATTATGCCCAAGAAATACTAGCTGAAATATTATAAAACAATAATGAAATGGTCAAAATATTATCCTTTATGTATTTAATAATTTAGAAATTGGACTGTATCCATAACTAGATAAATAGAAGATAAATAAGCATATAGACAAATAAATAGATAAATGAAAATAGGTACATGAACAAGTCAATAAACTAATAGATAAAAAATAAATAAGTAGATAAACAGAAAAATAAATAAATCTATAAATAAAAAATATAGATACACGAATAGATAAAATGTAAGAAAATAAAAGGTAAACTACAAAGGCTATGAAAAAAGTCCCATTCTTTTCCATCTACGGTCGCCTAGTCCTTCATCGACACGAGCCTGTAAACCCCGTTACCCACGAACCTTAGTTAACACGCGAATCCCCAGACTTTATACACGAGCTCTGCATCGCTCTGCACAGCAGATAACAAAGGTTGTGTCGCCCCTCCTGTATCTTTGCGTACAAATTCAATGAAAATAATGAAAAAAGTACATATATAAGAAAATTAAATAGTACAAAATTAAAATGGAAAATAAAATGGAAAGTAAAAATAAATGAAAATGTTATTTAAAGAAAATCAACTGAAGTTGACAATTGGTAATTAACTAATTAATTCCTTAAAACTTGGCACTTTTCTATTCGGTCTAACTGCCGCCAGGCGATTTTATTCGGAACCATAAGACCTTGCGTACCGGGTGTCACTTTATCTTTTATTATGTCTGCCGCCAGGCGATTTTATACATTTCCGTGACATCTTTTCCACGAATAAAAGAGAAAAGGCAGAAATCGCCTCGCCACGATGAAAAACTATTGATTTTATTATGGTTGCCTCCAGATGATTTCATTCAGTTGAGGGAAGGAACCCACGTTTTAGGGGCTGACTTTTATCTTTAGAAAATTCCCTGCGGCCGAAGGCGTCACCTCTGTATTTAGATAACTAGTGCAAGTGATAGTTCCCCGTTGGGAATCGATCAGTGGTCTTCCAGCTCACGAGCCAGCGATAAGACAGAACATACCACAAAGGAAATGACATAATTCTGTACATCAATTCCTTGAGATAGTGTTGCCTTATAAAGCTTTTATTCTGGCTAATGATAGACGATTTGATTCAGTTTAGGGTTGACCTCCTGGGGGGTTAAAGGGAATCTCAGTTAAAACATGAAGATCAAATTATTTATTCATTTATTTATTTATTTATTTATTTGTCTTGGCCAATGCCAGGCTATTATAAATAACTTAATGTTGCCCCCTTCCTATTGAGCACTAGAGAAGCTATTTCTCTACATTTTCATATTTGTGTTTCTGTACTTTTGTGTTTGTATTTCTCTAATTCCGTATATCTTGTATCCGTATTTCCACGTCCATTTCTCCTCGACTTCCTCAGTTTAATTTTCTATTTTTGCAATACTTCTGTAATATAACGTTTATTTCCATTTTCAACGTGTCCTTCCCCCTTTCCTCCTCTCCCAATTTTCTCTCGCATTTACTCCCTCTCCCTTTTTCAAATCTCCCCCTTCTTCTTCTTTTCCTCTTCTTCGTCACTTCCCTCTCCCCCTTTCTCCACCCCCTCTCATCTCCCCTCTCTCTTCAGAGTTACCACCCCTATACTCTAGCTCCCCCCTTCCTGTTTCCACCAGCTTCTTCCATATATCCCCCATCCTTTCCCCTTTTCTTCCCCTTTTCCTATTCTCCCCCTTTTAGTATGGTTGTTTTCATTATCCATTTAAACATTTTTACCCTTTCTCCCTCTCCTACTTTTATTTCCATTCGCGCTCTCTGGTTTGCACAAGTCGGCTTGAGCGTGTGTGGGGTCCAATTGGCTTGCACAGTTCTTTGTACAAGTCAGGTTGAGTATCTATATGTTAGGGAGGGTTAAATTGGTTTATGCATTTTGGTTTGCACAAGTCGGCTAGAACGTTTGTGGGGTTCAACTAGCCTACCCAGTCCAATTGTACAGGCCTTTTTGGCATACGCAAATCTATTTGCGCGAGTCAGTTTGCGAATGTATGAGGTCCTATTGGTTTGCACAGTCCGGTTTTCGTAAGTCAGTTTGAGCGTGTGGGGGGGTCCAATTGGCTTGCGCAATCCGTTTGGACAGGCGAGATGGACTGACCCCTTCAAGATTTAAGATTTAAGAAGGAAAAGGGCAAGAATTGGTTTACTAATAGGGTGGTCAACGAATGGAATAGATTTAGTAACCATGTAGTGAGCGCTGAAACTATCGGTTGTTTTAAGAAACGGTTAGACAACTTTATGGGTGGGGATGACAGGTGGCAATGGACATGGAACTGTTTAGTGTAAGCCTCATGGTCTCTTGAAGCCTCCTTCATTCTTATGTTCTTGAGACAGTGATGTTTTCCTCAGTTGAATCAAATTTCCCAGAGTTGACTTGAACCAGATTGGCGGATCGCGTCAACTCGCCGAAAGAGTTGACAGAGATCCCTTTATTTAACCGAGATCCCTTTAATCGTTTTAGTTCCTAACAAGACATCAGCTGAATGAAATTCCCTGGCTTTCGTCAGAAACAGATCTACAAAAGACGTCGCCTTGTATTAACCATTTAGTACTTGTATTCGATTCTTGTGGTTGTTATATTTATCACGCGATTATTTTATTCAACTAAAACATCTATGGACATTGAAAAAGTTGATAAAAGAAATGGATAAGAGGAAGAAGAAAATAAAGAAAAGATGAGGAAGAAGAAGACTAAGGAAAAGAAGAAATTGAAGAACGTATATTCACTTATTCTTGCCAACAGAGAAAAAAGAGAAAAGGGGAAAAATGAGAGAGAAAAAGAGCAAGTTAGCTGATATTCGCCATGTCTTTTCTTGTTTCTATGTTTATCTTCAATTTTCCCTCTCTTCTTCCCTTTCGGGTTTCAAGACTTTTCTCTTCTTCTTCTCTTCTACTTTTCTTCCATCCCATTACTCTTGGTTTATTCGCAATTTTCAAACTCCTTTTTTTTATCTTGTTTTGCTTTATTTTATTTTATTACTATTTTTTCAATTCTCCCCCCTTATCGACTTCGCCCTCTCTTTCTCTTTTTTTCTCTCTTTCTCTCCGCCGCTTCCCTTTTTTCCCTTGTTTGGCTCTCCTTTTTTTAATCCTCCTTTCCCCCCTTTTCCTCCCTCCTCCCTCACTATTTTTATCTTCTTAAACCTTCCTCAATCTCCTTCCTAACCTCCCAATTCCCCTTTTCTCCTATTTTCCTCTTTCTCTTTCCCTCTTCTTCCTTTCAATTTATTCATTGTAGCTGAGTATCAGTGTGTGTGTGTGTGTGTGTATGTTTGTGTGTGTGTGTGTGTCTGTGCTTGTATGTGTGATTATGAGAAAGTGTACGTGTTTGCGAGGAGTGTGTGTGTGTGTGTGCGTGTGTGTGTGTGTGCGCGCGCGTTTGTATCTGATGACGTTTGAGTGTGTGATCTTGTGTTCGATCCTGATGAAGGCTGAAACCTTGTATATGGCCTAATCTATGGTAATACTGTGACCTTACACCCCTGACGCGCGCGCATACACACGTATACGCACACACGTATACGCGCGCGCACACACACACACACACGCATACACACACACACGCACGCACACACACACACACACACACTGCCCAGGGCTGAAATAATTTCAGTATCTCTGCGCTTCGAGTCGTTACTCCAACTCTCGTTGGCGGGAATTTGGGGGTGTAAGTGTAAGGTCACAGCATTTACCCATAGATCGGTCATACGAGCTCTGAGCTCTCTTCCGAGAGGGAAATAGCTGTCGGTCACGAGTCCAACATGTGTTTCAAAGACCAAGGTGAATCACACACACACACACACACACACACACACACACACACACACACACACACACACACACACACACACACACACAAATCCTTGTCCGAGAAAGTAGTATGCTAGGTTGTACTTTGAAACTTTTCGGAGATGGGTGGGGACCGAACTCAAGATCGCTGAGTTAGCAGGCGAGTTCGGTACCAGCAAGTATTGTGTGTGTGTGTTTGTTTGTGTATGTTATCGCCAGTCAAAAATACACGATCAGATTTTGAGAACAAAATTCTTTACACGAGATATATCTTTTTATTTACTGTATAGTAAGAAAGGACGCATATGTGCAGATGTATGGTGCAGTTACCTATCAATAGATGGCGTTGCTGGTTTGTTTACATTAATCAGCTGAGCATACGGCACAAACAAATGACGAACGAATATTCTCTCCCTCTTATCACATTTTTTTCTATTCCCTTTTTATATCACTCTCATATCCGATGATAAAGGTACTGTAAAGGATAAGATATAGAGTATAGTGATGACAAATACGAATTAGTTTGAACAATAAAGTATTTTGTTCAGAACTCGAAATATCAAAAACTGAATTCTTTCCCTGCGAGTCTCTTGCCCGATTTCGTATTTCGGATCTCATCGGGTAATTTTTTATTTTTTGACGTAATATTTTGACATGGTAGTCTATGCATTCTGTATGTTATGATAGCTTTTGACCGTATGTCAAAGAAAGTTATGCTAGGTTAAGTTAGACTTGGTTAGGTTAGGCTAGGCCAGGTGCTATGCTATGCTGTGCTGAGCTGTGATGCGCTGTTACGCTAGGCTAGGCTAGATTAAGTTATACAATGCTGTATTATGCTATGCCATACTAGACAAGACTAATGCAATGTTGTAATATGTTGTTATACTGTTATGTCATGTCATATCATGTTATGTCACATCATGTTAGGTCAGGCTAGGATCAGTTTGATTAGATTAGTTGGAAGGAATCTGAAGTGAAATAGACCTGTTGGTACAGAAATAATGTTTTGCCTTGAAACTGAATCTAATCCTGATGAAAAAAGTCTTGAAAAAATAACACTGCCCTAGGTATGTATTTGTAAAAAAGAAAAAAAAAATCCTTTTCCTCAATTTTCACTTTTGGGATCCTTCTCCGCTTCCTCTCTGACCATCTCCATCTCCTCCATCTCCTCTATGGAGTCCACCTCCATCTCCTCCATCTCCTCTACGTCCTCTCCACTCTCGTTCTCCTCTTTGATATGTCACGACCATAGAACAAGGCCATCTTCACCTTTTACCGGCAAAGTGGCCCTGTCTCCTCTCATAGTGGCACTCGCGCTAGAGGCACCGCCTCCCAAGAAGGTTGAAATGGTCCTGTGCTTAACACTTTCCCAGCGGAGTGAAGTTTCCCTCACCTAAATAAAATCTCCTGGCGGCAGTTAGGATAAGCTAATAAAGTTGTAAAAGTCAAGTGGAAGTTAACTAATTTTATTTATGAGTAGGGGTGGTGCGAAAATTTTGGTGGAATGGGGGTGGAAGTAAGATCCTGAATCAATCCTTCGTTTTGATAAAATAGTCTAGCGTTAGCCAGAATAAAATCTTTAGAGAACGTTAACAGCCCGAAGAAGGAGGCTCAAGATTAAGATATGCTCTGTGCTTGAAAGTTAACTAGTATAGGAAGCAGTTCCTGTCTCCTTTGAGCAAGAGGATGGTTTGTGTAAACTACAATATTTTCCATAGATAGGTCTCTATACGAGATCTGAGCTCTAATCAACTCATAGTAGCTGTGTGCGTGCGTGTGCGTGTGTGTGAGAGATGTCACAGCATTACTCATAGATCAACCTAAACCCGATCTTGAGCTCTCAACTGGGAGAGTGATAGCTACTAATCACAAATCCAGCACGTGATACAAGATAATGTTAAATGGTGAATGACAGGGAAAAATGGCACTTGCAGTTCCTCTTTATCTTTAAAATCCCTTTCCACTTAATAATTGATAGATTATGTTTTGTAATTACTCGTTCACTCAATACCTATAAAATCTACATATAGTTTTCCCTGTTGGGAATATCAAGAATCCAGTTATCTTCAATATTTGAAATGGAAAGTTCCAAAATCTAGAAAACGACGTATAATGGAAACAATTTTCTTAGATTTTTTATTTTTAGGGATTTTCGATTTTTGATTTTTTAGGGATTTTCGATTTTTTATTTTTAGGGATTCACAATAAAACTAATTCGTTTTACTTCTATACCTTTTACTTCCACACCCAACTTCCTTATCGGAAGCGTACTAGACTCTTCTCGCATTTGCTTAGTCGTGGGTTCGAATCCCGCAATTCTCTCCGGTTCCTAGTAGTGATTGTTACCTTGCCCAACAGTCTAATCGCATAGGGCATAGGTGACGTGTTCGTCAACAGCTACGCGTCTCCTGGCGTAATCACCTCAACCACCTTCAATTGGTAACACCATCATTACGTTGACACTGTTTACCAAATTTGCAGAGCTGGGCGCGTTCCTTGGTGCGTTCCTCAGTGCGTTCTGATTTAGTTAGGCCGCGGTTAGCGCTCCCAAACTATTAAAGCTTAAGAGACAAATTCATACCGAAATAAAAGTCCGGTAGGGCACATACCATACCAAAGAAAGATTTCGTAGTTCACATACTATACCGGCACCTATATTGTTTTAATAGTTTGGGAGCGCTAACCGTGGCCAAACTAAAACGGGACGCATCCAGGAACGCACCAATGAACGCGCCCAGATCTGTAAATTTGTTATCGTTAGCTCCAGATGATTATGTTCATTTAGGAGTTGGGGGAGGAGCAAACTCGGGACAAAATGGGGTCTCGACCCCTACATAACCTTTTCAGCTGAATGAAAACGTCTTGTGTTAGATCAACATATGCTAAGTGCTTCAAATTATCGAATGGGAAATTATTTTTAGTACGGCGATGGTACTTGTAGGTAAATAGAAATATCAGGATTTAGTCAGAACGAAATCATTAAAGCTTATATTTGCAATGATCGGTTTAACGCAAAACACACCTAACAGTCTATATGGAATAGAAGTGCAAGATATTCCTGACAAAATAATAAACTAATAGGCTATATATACCTCCATGAGCGTCCCCTAACCCATAGATCGAACTGACTCCATATGTCCATCTATCACTTCCATACGTTCTCCTCAATTTCTGTCCCTCACTCACTATAGCTCTCAGTCTCTCTCTCTCTCTCTCTCTCTCTCTTTCTCTTTCTCTTTCTCTCCTCTCTCTCTCTTTCTCTCTCTCTCTCTCTCTCTCTCTCTCTCTCTCTTCTCACCAAGTTGGCTCACTTTTATCTCCGCCTGTTGATGTTGCAGTTCTCACGCTTACTACCTCGGGAATCCTCTCACTCTCCTCTCACGCTTCTCACCCTCAGCTCACGCCCCTTTGTGTTTCCCTCACGGCCCCTCTTGTCCCCCGAGGCTCCCCACGCTATCTGTCCCCTTTTCTTGCTCTTTCCATTTTCTGTTCTAATCTTCCTGTTATATTTGATTTCCATATATGAATATACATTCATATGTTCCCATTCACTTCCATATACATATATGCATATATTCACCCTTCCCCCCATACACACAGCGTTACCTATAGATCGGCCCATATATGATCTTTGAACTTTCGTCCCGTTGGGGAATAACAGTCGATCACGAGACCAGGACATGGTCCAGGACCGTGGTGAATTACATTTACACCAATGTACGCGCACACACACACATACACACACACACACACACACACACACACACACACACACACACACACACACACACACACACACACACACACACACACACACACACACACACACACACACACACACAGGTCTCGAAGGAAATAAACATACAACTGTGTTGAAAAATCAAAGAGAAAATATAGATTAAATAAATGCTTATTATGATATATAAAAGGCTATTTCGCGGCCCTGCATGTCCTCAGGGTGAATGATTAAAAATGTATCGACTGTTAGAAAAGTTAAGTTTATTTTGAAAATGCAAAAACTTCTATTGGAGGTCTGAGTGTAAACATGGCGAAAACAAAAGATAATGTCGAGAAGTCGGTCACCCGTGACTGACTTTTTTGGTTTCCTGTGTGTGTGTGTGTTCGAGTATGTGTGTGCGTGTGTGTGCTTCTGCATGTGAATGTATATATGTGTGTGTGTGTGTGCGTTTTGTTTGTATGTGCGCATTTGTGTGTGCTATTTTGTTTGTGTGTGCACTTGTGTGTGTGTGTGTGCGTGTGTTATGTGTATGTATGTGTGTGTGTGCGCGCGCTCGTGTGTGTGTATGTTCGTATGTGTGTATACATGGGTACATTCTACATATACACATATACACAAACGTATATGCATTTTAATGATATATTGACAAACACACATGTAACTTATGACCAAAATGTATAACCAACTTTGCAACTTAGTGCAATAACAAAATCTCGTGCAGACACAAGCGTCCTCGCGTCCCGTTCCCATACATATATATGCAGATTGACCGCCTTCTACGCCTTCCTGTATCTGTTAGGCCTCCTGGCCTGGCTGCATTGCCCGATACACTCAATATGAAACTCGAGGACTCTGTTCTCCTTCCTGGTCCATTTGGCCAAAGACTATTGAGGGAGAGCGTCCACTCGCCCCACGTCCACTCCTCTCAATCGTATGCAGAATGTCTTCACTGCTGAAGAGCTGAATACCTGTATGCATGTATGTATGTACGTTTATATATATATATATATATATATATATATATATATATATATACACACATACATACATACATATACACATACCCGTACAACACTGAATAGGTTCCATTGAACAGATTTACATTTATCAAACACAATTCATTTTAATTCTATGACATCAACATCAAGAAACTCGAGGAGGCATACATGCAGAGATTGAAACCTGGTACAGCCAAGGACTCGAACCTGCTCTAGCAGGATGTTGGTTTAGAATTAAAGTGAATTGTGGTTGATAAATGTGTGTGTGTGTGTGTGTGTGTATGTATATATATATATATATACGTATACGTATGTATGTATGTATGTATATATAGTTGCGGTTGAAGCATCTCGCCTCCCTTTTACTTAGCTCTCGTTCCCCACTGACTCGCACGTGTATCACGTTTTATGGCTCCTCTGCTCTGCTTGTTTTCGTTTTTTCCTTTCGTTACCCTTCTCTTCTCCATTTTTACTCCGCTCTTTATCCCCTCTGCCCTTTTAAGACCTCTTCTCCCTTTCCCCCATTTCTACTCTTTTTCTCTTTATCTCGTATCTCTCTCGGTTTCCCCCTCCCCCTTGTACCTGTTTCTATCGCTCTTTTTCTCTTTGCGCTTGTATCGTTCTCTTTTATTTTATCATCTGTTGTTTTGTTCGTGGGCCCTCTCTCCGTGATTCTCTCCTCTTCTTCCCCCCCATCTCTCTCTTTTTTCTTAGTCTTGCTCTTGTTCCTCCTCTTCTTTCCTCTCCTTCTCTCCTTTCGCTCCTCCTCCATCTTAATAGCCTTTCCGTATTCATCCTCCCTCCTCTCTTTATCCCATTCTCTCGTCATTTTATTACCTTCTGCCTCTCTTCTCCTCTTTTCTCTTCTTTCTCTTTCCTTCTCCCTTCATCTAAACCTCCAAGGCCGACCTTTTGTTTCATAGTCCTTGGCAGGGATTTATGTGTTTATTTATTTCTCTATTTTTTCTTCTCTGCCAGTCCCTCAGATGGTACTTTTCATACATTTTGAATCTATTATTTGTTTCAACTTGATCCGTAACTTGCCCCCTTCCATCTCCCTCCCCCTCCCCTTACCCCTCCCTCTCCCCCTTCCCCTCCCCTCCCCCTCCCCCTTCCCCTCCCTCTCCTCATTCCTTCTCTTCCTCCTCTTCCACTTCCTTATTTTTCACTTCGATCTTTTACTCCACTTTCCTCCTCCTCCTCCTCCTCCTCCTCTTTCGTCCTCCTTTCCCAATGGAACCTTGCCCTCATGGGGTAAAATCATCTCAACCCCATTCCTGCGATTATACACTTCATAGACGTTGTTCATTACAGCACCAGGTGATTTCATTCACATCCCTTTGGTTCCCCGTATGGGGTAGTGACTTTATGTTTTATGCAGTCAGGATTTTATGGATTTTAATCTTAGTGACGTCCGCACTGCCCAAGTCACTTTGCATCATTTTATAAATCGAGATTAGTTTCCAAAAAAAAAAAAAAAAAAAAAAAAAAAAAAAAAAATAATAATAATAATAATAATAATAATAATAATAATAATAATAATGATAATGATAATAATAATAACAAATATATATATATATATATATGTATATATATGTATATATATATATATATGTATATGTATGTATATCAGATAAAATAAAAGTAAATAAATAGAAAAATAGATAAAATTGTGGTCCCTTTTTTATGTTATTCCCTCCGTTGTGGTGCCGTCTTTCCACTACCCCCTTTTACGACCGAACATCTTCGGTGGGACTGTCCCCAAGGACAGAAGCGCTGGCTCTCTTTTACAAAACACTAAATACTTGCTCCATGTTCCTCCTCCGGCAGAGCTCTTCCTTCCTCCGGTCTTCCTCGTTCGGAAGATCGCTTTAGCGCCCTCCGTGCCGAGCTCACACTAGGGCAGGTCTCCCAACACTGTCGCGGGGCCGAACTGGGGGAGGTCTCCCAACTTAGTCGCGGTAGTCTCTTGTTTACTTTTCTAATTCCATTTCAGAAGGGGTTTGCATTTTCTTATTTCATAAACTGTATTGTGTTATTTTAGTAACGTTAAAAAATATAACATTTCGCCGGGAATAACTTATTTCAATTTCCATCTTCATTTCTCTTGCATTTCTCGGGTGTTTCCTCATTCCAGCTTTCTCTCCTCCTCTTCATTCTCCCTATTCTCACTCTCTCACATATTCTTCTCTCTTCTTTCTTCTCTCTTCTCTTTTTCTTCTTCTTTCCTCTCCCCTTTTCCTTCTTCTCTCATCCCATTTTCTTCCTTCTTTCTTCTTCCTTTTTCCCTCTTCCCTTTTCCTTCTTCCCTCTTCCCTCTTCCTTTTTCTCTCTTCCTTCTTCCCTCTTCTCTCTTTTCTTTTCCCTTATCCTTCTTCTCTCTTCTCTTTTCCCTCATCTCTCTTCTCTCTTCTTTCTTCTCTCTTCTTTCTTCTCTCCTCTTTCTTCTCACTTCTCCCTTCTCTCTCCTCATTCCTCTCTCCTTTTCCTTTCTCCTCTCTCCTTTCCCCTCTCTCTTCCCTTTTCTCTTTTTTCCTTTCTGCTTTCGATGCTTTTCCTTATCTCCATCATTATATTCGTCGTTCATTACTTTATTTTTTATTTTTTATTTTTTTTATTTTTTATCGCTTTGTACGAACTGTATGGCGTATTTGGGTATGTTGTCATCTATTTTCTCTTTTTGCTCTCTTTTGCCTCCTGAGTCAACTCACTGCGAGAAGTTTCCCTCGGCTGAATAAGATCATCTGCGGACAGCTAGACTGATAACATACAATTGACTTCCACAAAGTGAAAGGTGGAGATTTCCTTCAGGTGAATAAAATCACCAGGCGGCAGCCATAATAAAATTAGTAATTCGCTCTCTTGTAATAGTTTCTCCGACTACAGAAGGTTTCTGTTAGGTGAATAAAATCACCTGATGACATCCGGAAGGTTAATATTGAAGTTAACCTCAGCAGGAAAAGATTCAATTCTTTGGCACCGGGGTAGCGCCCCCCACCCCCTGAGCTTAATTGAATCACTTGACGACAACCAAAATAAAATATATCGAGGACTTCGCCATAGGAAAAGTTTGAGCAGTTCTCTCCCCTTGTTTCCTCTTCGACCATTTTCTCTTTCCG
>NC_134779.1:44820690-44823190 GCF_046742065.1 Oratosquilla oratoria | reverse complement strand
TGTCTCATTCGTGTCATGTCTCTCTCGGTTTTTCTCTTCCCTCTCGTGTCTCTTCCTCTCTTTCTCTGTTCTCTCTTTTAGATGTTCTTCTCTTCTTCTCCCCTATTCTATTCTCTTCTCTCCTCTTCTCTTCTCTTCTCTTTTCTTCTCCCTTAACTTCTCCTTTTTCTCTCTTTCCTCATACTATTTTACCTTTACTCCTCCTCTTTTTGTCTCGCTCTTCTTCGTCACTCTCGTTCTCTTTTACCTTCTTTCTCACTCTTCACCTCTCCCATATGCAACTTCCTCTATCAGATTCTCTTTATCTCTTCTCCTATTTCTTTAGTCCTTCACCCTTCCTTCTCTTAGTCTTGTTCCTTCTGTTATCTCTTTTTGATATCCACCTCTCTCTTTCCCCCTTCATTCCTTCCTTCCTTCCTCCTCTTCCTCCTCGCGTCCCTCCCTCCTTTACTTCTTTCCTACCGCTTCCCATGACGGTCTCCCTTGTGTTGGCAGTTGTTGTTGTTCCTCTTTTTGCCGTTGGTGGTGTTTCTGTGTGATCATCATCATCTTCGTCGTCATCGTTGTCGCTGTTGGTTTTTTGTTGTTGTTGCTGTCGTCGATGTTGTAAGTTGTTGTTGCTGCTGTTGTTACTATTGTCGTTGCCTTCAATCTTGTCAATTTTGTTGTTGTTATTGGTGATGTATCAGTTATTGCTGTCATTGTTGTTTAGCTTTGGTTATGGCTGTTAATTCTGTTCCTCTTCTATTTCCTCCTCCTCTTTCTCTTCTTCTATCAACATATCTTTTTTATTGATCTTTTCCTTCTTCCACTTCTTTTTTTTCCACATGCTCCTCTTCCTACTTCTTTTTTTTCTACTGTTGTTCTTTACCTCTTTTTCTTGCTCTTCCATTTGTTCTTCTTTTTATTTTTATTTCTCATTTATTTTTTACTCCTTCATCTTACTCTCCTTTTGCTTCCTTTTCTTCTACTCCAAATTCTACTACTTTATTCACACTTTGTTTTTCTTCTTCTTTTTGTTTTTCTATTAAATTTTCTTTTAATAATCATTTACCAATTAATTTACTGCATTTTCTTATGTATCTTCTACATTGTCTTCTTCTTCATCTTCTTCTTCTTGTTTTCTTCTTCTTTCCTCCTCTTCCTCCTCCTTCTCCTCCTCCTCCTACTCCCCTCCTCCCCTCCTCCTCCTCCTCCTCCTCCTCCACTTATCCTTATCTTCTTTGTTCTTCTTTTCGTTGTTTTTGGCGCCTCTGTTTACGGACTAAACATTCCCACGGAGGCTTTGGGGTCTCAGCCTCGACCGAGCATGGCAGAGCCGGGCTGGGCCTTGCGTGCTCCGGCTGGCTGGCCCTCGACTCTCAGCTCGGCCTTGGGAACCACTAATTGATAAAGCCTTAACCCTTCAACAAGAATCCCACCCTCAAGTGAATAAAATCGTCTGGTGGTAACCATAACAAAATCTTTGAAAGGCGTTATCATATACATGGGTAATGCCTTCAATTTTTGTTATCATGATTTCGTTATCCAGGAGGTGCCAAGATAAGAGGGAGGGAGGAGGGTAGAGGGAAGTGGAATATATAGAAAATGGAATGGGTGGGAGTGGTTTCTATGCCTTTTTCTTTTTGGCTACCCCCCGTGTAGGGGGAAAAAGCCTTTGGTATATGTATGTATGTATGATTTCGTCTCCTACAACCAGCGTTTCTATCTTTGGGAAGAATATTGCGCTGGTGAGGTGCAGTTGTAGAGGTGGCAAGAGGAGAGGAGGACGGTAGACAAGAGGAAGGCAGCAGAAAGTCAGCATTTCTATTTGTGAAGATTAGATTCCAATCATAAAAGCGCTGTGTTATTCTGGTCTGTAGGGATCTCCCTTCTGTAATGATTCCTTAAATCTGATGCAGTCATTGCCTTCAAATAAACAAAACCGTCTGTTAAAACATTGGTATTGTCTTTGAGTGACAAAGGGGTAAGAGGTAGTATTAGAATTTTCGCTTCAATGTTCTTCTATTTTTCTTCTAGATACACCTAAATGATTTTATTTAGCTAGTAGAAAGAGTTAATCTAGATAGGCTTGACCCCAGACCTCTGTTAAGTTAAGGTGCCAAATTCGCTCAAAGGAAAAAATAAGGTTAAATCAACCGAGTTTGATTCAGATGGTTTCATCCCCATCATTGCTCAGAGGTTTGTCTAAATTGAATAGAATAATCTGGTTCAAGTCAGAACAAAATATTCAAAGGTGCCAAGTTAATCCCAGGAAAGGGTTAAATAAATAGGGTTTGACCAAGCTTCGTTACCTTACTAATCATTAATTAACCTTCTGATATTTAAATCCAGCGATAGAAGCTTAATGAGTGTCTTGTTTTATCTCTGGTCATCGATCACAGAAACACTCTTGTCCACTGCCTATCAATAAATATTCTCTGTAATATTCAAATACAGCTGCATTAACCTAATGACCGTATCGTTTTTGTACTGGTGATCGATCACAGAAACGCACTTG
>NC_134779.1:44803190-44815690 GCF_046742065.1 Oratosquilla oratoria | reverse complement strand
GCGATCTTTTGATTTCAAAAGTCCATCACTCATTAACAAGCTATATAAATCGTTAGTTCGTCCACATTTGGAATATGCTGTTTCCGTATGGTCACCGAATCTCATTAAAGACATTGACAGACTGGAAAAAGTACAACGGCGAGCCACAAAACTGATTCCAAATATCAAAAATAAATCATACGAAAATCGACTTAAGCACATGAATCTGTTTTCCCTAAAAAAGCGTAGACTCAGAGGTGACTTGATACAGGTCTTTAAGATTTTAAAGGGAATTGACAACATCAAAAGTGACCAAATTTTCACATTGAATGAGAATCAGACAAGAAACAATGGTCTCAAACTGTCCGGAAATAGATTCAATTTGGAAGTAGGTAGAAACAACTTTGCCAACCGTGTAGTTAATGAATGGAATAAACTTCCTGCACAGGTAGTGCAATGTAGTTCAGTTCGAAGCTTTAAGAATCATTTAGATAAATACCTAAGTAAGATGCTGTAATGATTATAATTTATGTTATATTATTTGTGTTTGTTTTGTTATAATTTGTCTGTCTGATTTTCATTTATTATTAGTTATATGTCAATTTATAATCATTTACTATTTACCTTTTTGTTTGTTATTCAACTATACCTATGCATTTATTTATGTATTTTATTTGTTATTTTTAAATTATTATAGTTTTAATTTATTATTATTATTTTTTTTTTTTTTTTTTTTTTTTTTTTTTGCATCCGACCTAGATATGGATCAAAAGGTCTCCTGTCGGCATGCTCCGCCTTTGTAATCCTTTGTAATCCTTTGTATATGTGCATATATGTATGAATGTGTGTATGTATCTATGAATAGTTTTTCTACGAATGATTGTCCAATATCGACCAAGTCATCTAAATATCTATATTTTTTTATGATATTGTTAACCCTTGTTGTATGTTTTTAACCCAATGATTTTGTAAAAAAGACAAGAAAAGTAAAATAGATTAGAGATCTATATCAAAAGTAAAAGTTAGAAAAAATATGAGAAATGAAAGAATATGAGCAAGATAAAGAGGGAGAAAGAAAAAAATAGAGAAAGAGAGATATAGATAGATAGTGGAAACGAGAGAGAGAGAGAGAGAGAGAGAGAGAAGCATAAGGAGAAATTTGGCTGTAACTGGAGCCCCAAGTGGACACCTACGCCTTATATACTAAGATAGCCTTGGCAAGTGGCAGTCACTAGCAGCTACGTGGAAGTAAGCTAAAGCCTTCATGCACACAAGAGAAGATGGAAGGTACGGATTGTCATGTTACGGAGACAACTCTTTGAAAAGATGTTTTGATGGTTTTTCCAAGTCGCCCTTTGAACACCTGGTCCACTGACTCCTAAAGTTTTCCAAATCCATGAAGCGGTTCTCTGAACTTTGAGACTCTATTCCTCTATTTTGTTTTTCCTATTTCCTCCTCTTCCTACCTTACTTCCTCCTCCTCCTCGCCCTCGTCCTCCTCCAGCCTCTTATCCTCTTCTTCCTCCTCGTCCTCCTCATCTTTCTTCTCATAGCTCCTTTTTCCCCCATCGTCCTCCTCCTTCTACTCCACATTCTCCTCGTCTTCCTCCTCCCCTCCTCTTTCTCCTCTTTTCCCCAGTATCCTGTCAAATCCTTCCTCTTCTTTCCCCAGGTCATTCAATTTTTCCTTCACTCAATTCTCTCCCAAACTTCTCATATGAGTTCTAATACATATAAGATTCTAAGAACTTTAGTGACACCTCTACAGACCAGATTTACGCAGTCTACTTATGTGTTTGGAGACTGAACTCGTTTCAAAGTTAGACTGATAATGAATTTTAATTTTTTCTCTCCCGCCTTCCTACTGACCCAAAGAATAAGTCTTTCCTTTGCCACTTTCATGCGCTTCCATCCCCAAGGATAGAAGAGCTGGTTATAGGCAACGAAATGAAATCCTCGTCTACTTTCTTCTTCCCCTATGCAGACGCCACCTTTTCCTACCCCTCCTTCTCCAACCCCTCCTCTTCCTCCTCCTCCTCCTCCTCCTCCTCCTCCTTCGCCTCCTTCTCTTCTCTCCCCCATACCTGTTACACTTTTTTCTTCTTCATACATTCCTGATTCATATTCACCTTTTCCTCTCCCATCTCCTTCTCTTCTTTCCTTCTCTCTCCTGGATCAGTTCCCTTTCCTTCCTTCTTCCTCAGCCACATTCCCAAATTTCCTCCTTGCTGTCTTCTTACCCTCTCCTTCTTCCTAAGTCCCCATCCCCTCCCTCCCTCTTCCTCCAGGCACTCTCCCTCCTCTTCCTCCTCCTTCTCCTCCTCTTCCCCCTCCTCTTCCTCGGGCTGCCGTTGCAAGCAGCCCGGTGTCCATTACATGGACTATACGGAAAAGACGTAAAATGTTTTTTCAGCTGAATTTATTTTTACATTTTATTTCGCTGACCCCTCCCCCCCTCCCCGCTGCCTTCTCCCCCCTCCTCCTCCTCCCACCGCCTTCTCCCCCCTCCTCCTCCTCCCACCCTCACTCACTCACTCGTTCACTTTTGCAGTCTGATCCCCACCCGGACCCCCTAAGTGCTTCGTTTCTCTTTTCTCATCTTTCTTGTGAGGGGTCCTCTCTCTCTCTCTCTCTCTCTCTCTCTCTCTTTCTTTCTCTCTAAGTATTTGCCTGTCTATCTGTCTCTCGTATGTAGACTGATATCTGCATTTGGAATGATTTAGCTTTATGATGCATATAGGGAAGCAGACAGACAGACAAACAAACGGAGAAGGAAGACAATGGGAGAGAGGGAAGACAGGAAGAGAGAGAGAGAGAGATTGAGAGCGTGAGAGTTAGAGATAGTGAGAGTAAAAGAGTGTGAGAGAGAGATTGAGAGCGAGAGAGTGTGAGAAAGAGTGAGCGAGAGAGTAAGAGAGAGAGAGAGAGAGAGAGAGCTACCATGCCTCAACGAAAGAATTAACAAAGGTTAAAAAAAGGGGGTACTACTCTGCCAGGCCACATTACTTCCTGACGTCTTGCCGAGAGGGTGTTGAGTATGTGGTTTACCAGTGCTCTGATGCAATATACTACCAGTCGAAGAGAATTAATGTCTCGGAGATTGCCGGCCAACAGTTATTGTGTTTTGCCTCTTGAGCAAAAACCTGGAACTCAAGAAGGGACAAATAAAGAGGAAAGCTTCCTCTAGGAAGTAGATAAGTGAGTGGTAAATGAATAAATACATAAATGAATAAATACAAGAATGTTTTGATGCTTTTCTAATTCTTTCTTGAATTAATTAATCTATATGTAAGTAGATAAGTAAATAGATGAATAGATACATAAGTAGATGAATAGATTAACAAATAAACATAAATGTGGAAGTAAATAAGTAACAAAAATAGATTAATAGGTGAACAAGTAGATCAAATATAATCACATAAACAAAAGCAGGGAAATGAATAACTTAAGTAATAAATTGATGGACAATTTAATACAAAGGAAAAAATAGTATAGATTAATTGGCGATTGTCTCTGGTCTCTCAATTTGGAATGTCGGTCAAATTCGATCCAGTCCCAGGAGGCTATGTGACGTCATGAATCTTACACGTGACCCAGGTTTGACGCCATGGGCGTTACACGTGATCCAAGTGTGATGTCATGGATATTACACTTGCCCCAAGTGTGACGTCATGGAGCTTGATAAGATTTAGACCCAAGGAATTAGTGTTTGGTCGATCTGACAACGATATTTACTTGGAGTTCAATCAAAATATCTGCAAGTTTGAAGAGATTAGTTTAATAGAATAAAATGAACTGTCTTGGCGAAGATTTGTACTCACCGAATGCTTTTATTTCATAGGGTTTCCTTTGAATGTGATCCCTAATGAAGAAATGTGATTTGTTTCCACTCACCAGTCGGGGTTTCGCGACGACGAAATTACGTGGTGGTCGTATCTCGAGTAGGTTGTGCCGGTCGTATATTACGCTGGTAATACCTAACGCCGGTTGTATGTCGCGCCACATTGTCGGGTCTGAGTCCAAGCCGACTGGCACTGCACCGTGAGGTCCTTCCTGAGCTCAGTAATTCCTTTGCGGGAGTTCCTCGCCACGGGATTCGAGGCAAGGGGTCTGCGTGTCATGCAAAAGGTACTGGGAGCCGCGTCTCTTGTGCACCATGTTTGTCGGTGTTCTTCCTCTCTTGGGAGCCGAGTCTACGAGGGATAACACGCTGTGGATTTCTCTCCGAAAGAGAGGAGACCCCGACACAACTTCAGATGATTCTATTTCCCGCCGTGAGAACGCGTGACGATGAACTTTCCGGAGACATGCCATAGACATCCCACGGAGGAATCCTGGACACCGGAGGCCCGGACAGTACATTCCTTCATACATACGCACATTATATATGTATATATATATATATATATGTATATATATATATATATATAATATATATAATATATATATATATATATATATATATATATATATATATATATATAGTTGGTATATACTTTTTTCACACAAACGTATTTGTAGATTTTTCTACTGCTCTTCCTACACAGTTCTTCCTATTTCTCATCTCCCTCTTTACTTCTCCTTCACCTCAGTTATTCCGTTTTTTCCACGTCTTATTTATTTCCTTTCCTTCTCTCCTCACCTCTTAATTGATTCCAGTTCCCATTTTCCTTTTCTCTGCTTCTTCCTCTTCTCTATTTCTTTTACCTTCTCCAGTTTATTTCTCAATTTTCCTCTTCTTCCTTCTCTTTCATCTTCGTCGAAATAATTCCTCTTGTTGTTGTCAAGAAATAAAACCTGTGTGTGTGTGTGCGTTTATGTGTGTGCCTGAGTGTCTGTTTTGCGTTTTGTGTTTGGGTTTCTATATGTATTTGTGTATCAATGTATGTATGTATGTATGTGCGTATGTATGTATGCATGTGTATTTATGTATGTATGTATGTATGCATGTGAATGTATGTATATATGAATATATGTATGTGCATATGTATTATGTGTGTGTGTGAGGGGTGTATATGAATTTATTTGTATTTACATAGTTGTGATATGCATTGTCAGAGCAGTGCTATGAAGTTTCTTTGTCTCAGTCCATCAAATTTTGCCTTATTTTTTATTTATGTTGTTGGCCTCGATTATATTTTCATCCAATTATTTCAATAAATCTATGTAGAAAGCTATATGTCCAAACATCTTAAAAATATTTATCTTTTAATTTTTTTTTTCAATTTAGTATGACTTTTTTTTATCTTTCATCCCATACCAACCAATTTGTTCCATAAGTCTATGTATCTATGTGGAAAACTATGTGGCTTAACATCTTACATTCTTTTTTATTATGACTCGTTAATCTTTCGTTTCATACCAGCACACCCTCTACATTCTTTTATACTTTTCTTCGATTTAAATGTCCTTACCGTGTCGCCTCTCTCTCCTCACTCTTCCAGTGTAGGAAATCCCTATTCTCTCAGTCATTCCTCATGTACCTTATCATTTTAGCTGCCTCCTTTTGCATTGTTTCTATTTTTCATATATTTCTTTAGGTGCGGTTATCATACCATCGCTGCATATTCCAATCTGGGCCGAATCGGACTTTCAGTAATTCGTTTCATCATGTCCTCTTTTATGTAATGAAATACCACTTTTATATTCTTTACCAATTTATGTCTCATATTTTTTGCCGTGCAAGATAGATCACTCCTGATTAAGATCATATATCTCCTTTGCCTCCATTGTCTTTACTATCAATGTATTTCCTATTCACTATCTTCTCGCCTGTCTTCTTTTCGTATCTTAGCCTGGTTTAGTTTTGTTGTATTGAAATCATAAACTCCCGTCTTCATTCATACACTTTTTAGTCTTCCTGTAGTAGTTTACAATCCTCCTCGTTTTTCACTTCGTAATCTTGGCAACATCTGCACACAAATTTGCATAGGTATCTACCCCATTAATCATATTACCTGTATACAATAGGAACATTATTGGTGCCGGAACTGAACACTGTGGTACCCCACTAGTCATTCCTCTCTAGTCTGACATTTTATCTCTTTACTACTATTCTTGCACGTCCATCACTTAATATTTTTGTCCATTTTAGTGTACTCCTTTTAGGGTCCCCTACGTTTTCTTTGTCAATCTTTTGTGGGTACTTTGTCAAATACCTTTCAAAAATCCAGGTATACACAATCCACCTATCCCTCTTTCTTATGCAGCACATCAACCACTCCAGAATAAAATCTTAGCAGGTTAGTATGTGCATGTGTATTTGTGTATCTAAGTATGCCTGCATACGTGTGTGTGTGTGTATGTGTATGAAGTGTGTCAGTATGTGTATGCGTCTGCATGTGTGTGTGTGTGTGTATGTGTGTGTGTGTGTATACATGTGTATGAAGTGTGTCAGTATGTGTATGCATCTGCATGTGTATGTGTGTGTGTCTGCATGTGTGAAGTGTGTCAGTATGTGTATGCGTCTGCATGTATGTGATTCATGTGTTGGACTCGTGATCGACAGCTATTACTCTCCTGGAAGAGAGCTCGGAGTTCATACATGACCAATCTATGGGTAATGCTGTGACCTTACATGCACACACACACACACCCAACTCCCCGCCCACGAGAGTTGGAGTAACAACCCGCAGCGCAGCGACACAGAAATTATCTCAGACCTATGCGGGATTCGAACCCGGATCGCCGTAGTGGCAGCCGGGAAATCTAACCACTGCGCCACGAGGTGTGTTTGTGTATGTGTGTGTGCATATGTTCGTGTAAGTTTTCATATGCCTGCACGCTCGTGGAGTTCCGTCTCTTAAAAATCTACAGTATATATATATCTAGATATATATATATATATATATATATATACACATATATATGTATATGCATATATATATATGTATATGCATATATATATACATATATATATACATTATATATATATATATTGTTGACTATATTATGATATATATATACATATACATATATATATATGTATATGCATATATATATACATATATACGTATATATATATATATATATATATATATATATATATATATATATATATATATATATGCGTACTACTACAACAGTGCCTGCAGAAACTCTTGAGTAAACCGTCCCACTTAAAATCTTCATGTTCTGCAGAGGGCCCTCGTTCTTGGCAAAGGCATTTTTCGCCTTCTTAGGCCCCGTCGGCCCTCAGGGGGCCCTTGAGCGTCTTCTTCCATCCTCCTATGCACTCCATTAGCCCTCCTTTCCCTCCCTCACCCTCTCCATCCGTCCACTCCATTACCTTCGTTTTTCATTTCACATTGGTGTTGTTGTCTTCTTGCACAGGAATAGTGTGGTTGAGTGGGAGTGAAGGTTGTGATGATGGTGGTGGTGTTAGTGGTGGTCGAGGTAGTGGTGGTGCTTCTTCTTCTTCTTCTTCTTCTTCTTCTTCTTCTTCTTCAGCTTCTTCTTCCGCTTCTTCTTCCACTTCTTTCTCTTCTTGTTTCATGTCTTCTTTTGCGTCTTCTTTTACTTCTTCTTGTTGTTCTTCTTCTTCTCCTCCTTCTTCTCCTTCTCTTTCTTCTTCCACTCCTCCTCCTCCTCCTCCTCCTCCTCCTCATTTACTTCCTATTCTTTCTTCTTCTCCCTCTTCTCCTTTACCTTATCATCCTTCTCCTCCTCCTTCTCCTGATTCTCCTTCTCCTTCTCCTTCCCTATCTCTTACTCCTTCTCCTCCTTCTCCTTCTCCCCTCCTCCTCCTCCTCCTCCTCCTACTCTTTCTTCTCCTTCTCCTTATTCTCCTCCTTCTCCACCTTCTCCTCCTACTCCTTTTCCTTTTTCTCCTCCTCCTTCGCCTTCTCCCTCTTCTTCTTCTTCTCCTTCTCCTCCTCTTCCCTTTTTTTTTCTTCTTCGTGACCATAATGATAATAATGACAACAACAACGATGACGACAAGTAATTCTTTTCCTATGTCTCAAGCGTCCATTATTTTCGCGTCTATTATGTCATTCGCTTTCTTTATCAAATTCTATCAAATTATTTTCGATATTTGCAACTTTTCTCATATCTTTTCCATGTATCGGCTCCCCTCTCTTGTTCTCCGCTCTCGTTTCCTATCTTTTATTAATTCTTTTCGTTTTCCTCTGCTTCCAGTTTCTGAAATTCCCTTTCGCTCCTCCTCCTCCTCCTCCTCCTCCTCCTTCGCTTCTTTAGTTCTTTCTAACTTACTTTTTCATTTATCTAATAATTGTTTATTTTCTTAATTTTCGAATTTTTCATTTATTCAAATATGTGTTTTCTATTTATTTCTTAATTTATCTATTTATTTATTCATTTGTTTATTTATCTATTTATTTATCTATCTACATATTTATTCATTCATTTTTATGTATATCTACTTATTTATTCATTTATTCATTTATCGATGTGGTTATTTATTCATCTCCTTATTCGTTTATCTAATTACTTATTTTTCATTTTTTGAACCCCTTTATAATGGGAGACCTTGTGGCATATGCATGTAAGTTCTCACTGCATCTTTCGAAAGGTGATGTCCCCTTACCTGAATAAAATCGCACGGCTCAAGTTAGAATATAAAACTTAAAGTGCCGCCACACAGTTGCTAAGGGAGCCATGACCCACTTCTGTAACGTGACTCTTGTCACCTTTCAATAACAGTGACACATGTCAAGTACCTCTTCACACGCACACACAAAACATTCACATGACATGCACACACACACACACACACACACACACACACACACACACACACACACACACACACACACATAACATATGTATATGTAGAGGGTTATATGTCTTATGTCACCATTGCGGTACTACATCACTTTACTTGTATGTATGTATATATATATATATATATATATATATATATATATATGTACGTATATATATGCATATATATATGTGTGTATATATATATATAGATATATATAATACATGTATATGTATATTTTTGTGTGTATGTACGAATATATGTTTGTATGTAGTGATAAAAGAGGATAGGAGGTGGGGAATGGAAAAAAAATGTGAAGAAGAAAAAAAAAATCCCAGCCTTGTTATCTTCGGGTCATGCCACATTCCTTTCACAACCATTCTTGCATGAACTTACCTCCATTAGTTCCTTCCATACAGGGAAGTACTTTCCCTTCCTCTTTGTCTGCCGTCAGCTATTTTGTCTATTTTGTCTCATTTCTAATCTTTGTTGTCTTTCTTTACTGAATGGCAATTTCGATTTTATCCTGGCTACAGTCAGACGATTTTATTCATCTCTATGTCATCCCAACTGTACTTAAAAGGAGTCTTGATTTCACTAAAATTTGACGATAATTTGCTTAAAGATTTTTTTTCGTGCGTTATAGAAGTATTCTATTTGAGACAGTACCATCTATACATTGAGGAACTGGGTTGAATTGGTTAATTATTCCTCGGCTTCTTAGGATCCAGCTGGTCATCACCACCAGCTGTTACCAATCCTCCTGTTTCCTATGTCCTCCTAAATGATACTCCCCTTCTCTTCCTCTCCCTCTTCCCTTCCTCTTCTTCTTCCCCTTCATTTCCTGCTTCTTCAATTCCATCCACTTTTCTTTTAATATTTGCACCTCTTCCTGTTCCTCCTCTTCTTCCTTCCTCACCTTTTTCTTTCTCTCTGTCCTCACCCTCCTCCTTCTCTTCATCCTCTCTCGTTCTCGTTGACTTTCTCCTCCTATTACCTATCTCCTCTTCTTTGCCATTCGCACTTTTTCAATCTTGCCCTCTCTTCCTTTTCCTCCTCTCTACCTCTTCTCCTCCTCCTCCTCCTCCTCCTCCTCCTCCTTCTCCTCCTTCATCTCCTCTTAGCCTCTCCTCCTCTACTATTCACCACCACACAAATTTCTTCTTCACATACTCTTTCCCTGTCCTGCTCCTCTTCTTCCTTATTTCTTGCCTTCCTTCTGTCATTTTTCTACCTATACTTTCTACCTCCTATCTCCTCTGGAGTCTAGCGTCGGAATAGGAAGGGTGCTTAGTTGTGGGTTCGAATCCCGCACTCTTCTTTGATCCCCAGCAGTGACTGTTACCTGCCCCAACAGTCCAAGTGCACAGGGAGAAGGTGACGACTTCGGCCGCAGCTACTCAGCTCCTCCTGGCTTAGGCTCTTTCCTCTTTACCTATCTCCTTTTCTTCCTTTCTCTTCCCCATTGCTTTTCTTTCTCCTCCTCTCTCATCTTCCTTCTTCCTCCTGTCCATTACCTTCCTTCTCCTCTCTCATCCTCCTTCTTCCTCCTTCCCATTACCCTCCTTCTTCCTTCTCTCTCATCATCCTTCTTCCTCCTCCCCATTACTTTCCTTCTTCCTCTTCACTCATCCTCCTTCTTCCTCCTTCCCATTACCTTCCTTCTTCCTCCTCTCTCATCCTCCTTCTTCCTCCTCCCCATTGCCTTCCTTCTTCCTCCTCTCTCATCCTCCTTCCCATTACCTTCCTTCTTCCTCCTCTCTCATCTTCCTTCTTCCTCCTCCCCATTACCTTCCTTCTTCCTCCTCTCTCATTACCTTCTTCCTCTTCCCCATTACCTTCCTTCTTCCTTCTCTCTCATCTTCCTTCTTCCTCCTCCCCATTACCTTCCTTCTTCCTCCTCTCTCATCTTCCTTCTTCCTCCTCCCCATTACCTTCCTTCTTCCTCCTCTCTCATCATCCTTCTTCCTCCTCTCTCATCATCCTTCTTCCTCCTCCCCATTACCTTCCTTCTTCCTCCTCCCCATTACCTTCCTTCTTCCTTCTCTCCCATCTTCCTTCTCTTTCTATTCTTCCACGCGTCTCTTCCTCTCCCTTTTGCCTTTCCTAAACCAGTGAAGTACAACGAGAGCAGCTGAGGACCCACCATTAGTCCAGGAGAGACCTCTCATTCTCTTCTCACAAAACCCTCCTCCTCCTCCTCCTCTTCCTCTTCCTCTGCTTCTACCTCTACCTCTTCCCCTTCCTCTTTCTCCTCCTCCTCCTCCTCTACCTCCTCCTCCTCTTTCTCTTTCTCTTTTCCTCTCTTTTCTTTTTCACCTCTGCTTCTCTCTCTTCTTCTCCCTTTTCTTACTCCTACTCCTCTTCTTTCTCTTCCTCTCCTTCTCCCTCCTCTTTCTCCCCTTCCTCCTTCATTTTCTCCTCCTCTTCCTATTCCTTTTTCAATCTACTCCTGTTTCTCCTTCTGCTCCCCTCCTACTTCCTCCTCTTCCTCCTACTCCTCCTACTACCCCTCCTCCTCTTTTTCTACTCATCTTTCTCATTTTTTTCTCTCCCTCCTCCTCTTTCTCTTCCTCCTCCTACTACTCCCTATCCTAATTTTTCTTATGCTTCTTGTCTTCTCTATACTGCTGCTGTTGCTGCTGCTGCTCCTCCTTTTCGCACTCTTCCTCCTCCTCCTCCTATTTTATTTCCTATTTCCTCTCTTACCTTCCTCCCTCTCCTCCTCCTCTTCCTCCTCCTCCTATTTTATTTCCTATTTCCTCTCTTACCTTCCTCCCTCTCCTCCTCCTCTTCCTCCTCCTCCTATTTTATTTCCTATTTCCTCTCTTACCTTCCTCCCTCTCCACCTCCTTCTCCTCCTCCTCCTCCTCCCTTCTTTCTCCTTTCCTTTTTCTACTCTCTTCCTCCTCCACCTCCTGCTCAAGGTCCTTCGCATGTCCGGAAGTGTTTGGAGGAGTGGGGACGAGGGCCGGCCAGAGCCCGGCAGAAGCGTCTCGACTCGCTATGGACTCGTTTCTTGGGGGAAGCTCATTATGCTAAAGGATGTATACGTTCTTCTTCCGTTTCTTGACAAGCGCACTTAGCATGCATGCATGCATGCATGTAGGTCAAAATCTGTAACATAATAGAGGTAAATATATATATATATATATATATATATATATATATGTGTGTGTATGTATGTCGTGTAGGCATGCACACGCAAGCAGAAGCGGGCACAAAATTATACATACCAACATTTAAGGCTTCATTATGCTAATTATAAAGTAGTTAGGATGCGCTCTTGGAACTAGGTGTATTAATACTCGGAATTTTCTTTACCAAAATAAGATTGCCTCTGAAACAAACGTGATTTTAAATTCCACAATGATAGGTCACTTAACAAGTCTTTCTACGCTTCACTAGTATAGAATTAAACTTTACTTAATGACTAAACTCGCAACATTTTATCTGTCACAGCATAAAGGGTATAAATGCTATAAATTCCTCATGAACATTAATACATACTAGACCGGGAGATAAATATAAACAAAGAGACAGAGATAGAAACTGGGAGTCGGAAGAGACTGAGAGACAGAAGAGAGACAGAAAAACTGAGAGACAAAAGAGAGAATGAGAGACAGACAAAAAGACTACGAGACAAAGACAGAGATAACCTAGTGGCAGAGAGACAAAAGAGAGTCTAAGAGACAGACAAAGACTACGAGACAGAGATAACCTAGTAGCAGAGAGACAAAAGAGAAACTAAGAGACAGACAAAAACCACGAGACAGAGAGAGATAACCTAGTGGCA
>NC_134779.1:44788190-44793190 GCF_046742065.1 Oratosquilla oratoria | reverse complement strand
CACAAATACACACACACGCACTCACGCATACAAACACACACACACATACATACACGAAAATACACACAAACACACACACACGCACTCACACATACTAGCACGAAAACACACACATACACACAAGCACATACCCACGCACTCACACCCACCCACGCAATCACACACACACACACACACACACACACACACACACACACACACACACACACACACACACACACACACACAGTGATCTTAGTGCAGACCGTGTCTTCAACTACACCCCCTACAAACACCCTCTAACATCCCCACCCACTCCCACCCTACCCAGGAGTCATCGCAGCTGGACGCAGCTGGCACGTGACACATAAGGCGGGATCGTCAACCAAAGTTGCGAAGGAGAGACGCGCTTAGGAAATGATCAAACACACCACTTTTGTGAATACATACATACATACATACATACATACACAAACAGACACACACACACACAAACACACACACACACACACACACACACACATATATATATATATATATATATATATATATGTGTGTGTGTGTGTGTGTGTGTGAGATTCACCATGGTCTTGAGTCACGTGTTGGACTCGTGAACGACAGTTATTAACCTCCCGGATGAGAGCTCAGAGCTCGTAAGACCGATCTATGGGTAATACTGTCACCTTAAACGCACACCCACCCACAACTCCCCGCCCACGAGAGTTGGAGTAACACCCCGCAGTGAAGCGCAACTGAAATTATTTCAGCCTCGGGCGGGAGTCGAACCCGGACCGCCGTAGTGGCAGTCGAGAACTCGAACCACAGCGCCATGAGTGTGTGTGTGTATGTGTGGTGTGTGTGTGCGTGTGCATGCCTGTGTGTGTATATGTGATTATATTGTCTATATATAAAATATAGTAGCATCGTAGAAAATTAAATATAAAATACGCACATCATTGTGTCAAATATCTTGTATCCCATGATAAAATACATTATCTTCATTACGGACATTTTTGCCTGTCCTTAGGCGATTCTATTCAGTTCTGTGGGTGCTCACTACCCATGAGCCTGAGTGTATACCTGCGCATGCTCATGCATTCAGGTGTACAAGCAATCAAAGCACGAGGAGGAGGAGGAGGAGGAAGAAGATGCGTTCAAGCAGAGGCACCCCCGTGTGCGCTCTTACGTTGGCGACGACTTCGAGTGTCGTCTATTGTGGCCTTATCGGGGCAGACGTCAAGGTAATTGGACTCGTTGTCTTGAGGCCCCGTTGTTTCTCTCATTCTAGCTCTCATTCTCTCTCTCTCTACTTCCCTCTCTCTTTATCTCTTTCTCTATTTCTATTCCTTTCTCTCACTCTATCTCTTCTTTTTCTATCTCTCCCTATCTCTTTTCTTTCTATTTCTTCTCTATCACTTTCTATCGATGCATGTCTTTCTATCTTTACCTCTTTCTCTCTTACTATCTCTTCCTTTTTCTATTTCTCTTTATATATCTCTTTCTGTCTTTCCTTTTTATCTATCTCTTTTATATCTCTTTCTGTCTCTTTTGTCTCTCTATCTTTCTATCTCTCCATATCTATCTATATTTCTCTATCTATCTATCTGGCTCTCTATCTCTATCTCTCTATCTCTTTCTATTTCTGTCTTTCTGTCTATCTGTCTCTCTCTCTCTGTTCTTCCATTTTCTTTTTTCTATGAGTTTCTTTTGTTATGGTTTTGTAGTTATGCACACAGTCACAGGAAACGTTGTCCTTTCTAATCTCGTATGTATTCGTACCTGGAACTTTTTCAACAACGAACTTTTCCACATTTATTTATTTGTATGTTTATGTAATATAGTTACTATTTACTCGTCCATTTTTCTTTTCTTTTTTATAATTTTCATTTATTTAATTGTTTCTTTAGTTGTCCAATGTTGGAATGGCTCTGGTAGGAATTTGAAACTACTATCATCAGCTCAACCCAATTGATTAGTGATCAGCATCAAAATGGAACTTTATAACCACTAAAGAACTAACTCTGTATCATTTAGAATTTTAGATGATGTTCAGGCTTGCTAGTCACTGGTCCCTCCAGCTTTCTACAAAATTAATATATTAAGTAATAACCCATAATGCACAATATGACTGAGAGTGTAGGGCTGTTAGTATTGTGGCCATGCAGGGGGCGCATATTGCAAAATAATATTGAGTAAATAATATTGTGCACAATTCATATTTTATAATATCACTGATGATGTCGGGAGGCAGTATCGATGAAGCCATGTGGGTAGACGCGCATATTACTCAATAGTTGTGAGTTAATCAATCAATCAATTATTGCCACGAGTTTCACTTTGTGAAAAAAAACGCAGCCCCACAGTGGTTGGCAACGGTCCTCGAATCCTTCCACAGATTTCCCTGGAAAGGATCTTTGGACTGTTGTCTGTATTGTGTGAGTGAGATTGTTTGTCACAGGTTGAAAGTTATATGAAGAAGAGAAACATAGCTGGTTGTTAGCTCTCCACATGTGACATGTGTAAGAAATAGAGTTGAAGTTGATAAAGTTGATCTTGGGCTCAGTCCAGAGACCAAGTGTCAGCCTCTCGGGGCTCCATATCATGATGGAGGTGAGGGGGTTGACGGGTTTTGTAAATGGGCAGCTTTGCTGTCCACCTTGCAGTACAACCACATGCAGGTAGGTCCTACCCGTCTTTGGTCCTAGTTTTGCGTCAATATATTGTCAGTAATATTGTGTCGGGGCTTATTTGAGGTCATTTAAGAAAATATGAGGTCACTTTAGGTCGCTTGAAGTAATTTGAAGTCACGAGGTCACTTGAGGTCATTTAAGGCCACATGAGGTCATTTAAGGTCACATGAGGTCGCTTGAGGTCATTTAAGGTCACTTGCATAAGACCTCGTCAGGAATGAGTCCCACCAGACTATTTTATTCAGTTGAAGCGTAGACGTAGTGAAATAATTGCTGCATTCGACGACTTCATTATTTGTTTTATCTGTCACCAAACGATTTTATTCTGTTGAAGAATCGTTATCGTTCAAAATAATTCATCCGTTTGTTGCCCCCGAGAGATTTTATTAAACTGAGGGAAACTATTTGTAATGAAGTTGAAGACAATTCAATGTCTTGGTGATTCCTTCAATTGCTTTTTATGGCTTAATTTTATTTTATTATCTACACCAGCTGCCGCCATGTGAATTTATTCAGCAGATTGGCAAAGATAAGAGACTACTAGTCCTTACAAGTGACAATATAGTTGACTTTGTATGGAACTATACAAGTCACTATAAGATACTATATAAGTGACTGCAGGACCACCACGATAAAAATAAATCAGATTGATAAAAAAAAAAAAATAATAGAAATAAAAAAAAGATCAGGTTGATAAAAGAGGGACATCAATGGAGGGCAGAAGACATCAATGGCAGGACATCAGTAGAAGGGGACAGAAGTCATTAAAGATAAGACGGAGAGGACAGGAACTGGACAGGAAGAAAGGAGCCGTCAATAATTTTGGACAAAAAATGGACAAATAGAAAATGGAAGTTCTTGTGCTGCTCCCCGCGTCTCTCGTATCGAAATTTTTGGTTAAATTCTTTTTCATCTTCTCCTTGTGATAATGTAAACGTGTGTGTGTGTGTGTATGTGTGTCTGTGTGTGTATGTGCGTGTGTGTGTTTGTGTGTGTGTATGTGCGCGCATGTGTGTGTGTGTGTATATACGTGCGTGTGTGTGTATGTGTGTTTGTATGTATGTATGTGTGTGTGTATATGTGTATGTGTGTGTGTGTGTATACGTGCGCGTGTGTGTGTATGTGTGTGTTTGTTTGTGTGCACGTGTGTGTGTGTGCCCATGCGTGATTGCATGCATACATGTACGTGTGTACACGAACGTAACTGACCGCCTCTGAATATTTATGTGTTAGTACATCTACACATTACTGGGATATGCTTGTCTCTGTTGGTCTGTGTTTGCGTGCTTGCTCTGTGACTTATGATCCTGCTTGTCTAAGCGACCCGAAGAGCAATGTTTCTGCTTGCCTGCCTGTATCCGGAGAGGAAGAAGAGGAGGAGGTGAAGGAGTACGAGGAGGCTTGGGGTGTGGAGAGGATGTGGAAGAGCAGGTGGAGGCCCTCACTCCAAGCCTCCATACCTACCTCCATCCCCCCTTCCTCCAATGAGATGCTCCGAGCGAGGGACAGGCTTGGAATATAAGTCACGCGTAAACAACTTTTGATGTTGTCTTTGTGCCAAATGGACACTGATATTGTTCATGTAAATGTATGTATGTGTATATATATTTATATATATGTATATGTATATATATATATATATATGTGTGTGTGTGTGTGTATGTATGTATATAAGCACATAAACGCATGTATGCATGTATAGCATATATCTTTGGATGCAAATTCTGTAAGGAAGGGGAGGATTCACCCCTTTGTATATTTCGATCGGAGGTGGGATGTCCCACGTAATGCATCCCCATTATACTACTGAAATATGGGGGAACGAGATGGCTGCCCAGGATATCCCCTAAAACCAATTCTATGGGTGGGGTAGGGTAGGGATTTATCCCTACATTTCCCCTGAACCTGTGGCTATGCACATGTGATTGAAACGAATGAAAGAAAAAAGGAAAAAAAAAAAAGAAAGACTGACATACAGAATGACAAAAACAAAGAAACGATCGAATATGAAAACAAAACAAATAAACAAAAAAAAATGAAGAAAAAAGAAATAAAGGAAGAAAAATGAATAAAGAAAAAATAAAGACAAACAAACAAAAAAGAGAGAAACAACCGAATATGGAAATAAAACAAATAAACAAACAAACAAACAAAATGAAGAAAGAAAAAAGCGAGGAAGAAAAAAGATAAAGGAAGAAAGAAAGGAATAAAAAAAATAGACAAAGAAAAAAGGAAAGAAGGAGAGAATGAAAGAAAAAAGAAAAATGCAAAGAT
Organism: Oratosquilla oratoria; assembly: GCF_046742065.1. NCBI lineage: Eukaryota > Metazoa > Arthropoda > Malacostraca > Stomatopoda > Squillidae > Oratosquilla > Oratosquilla oratoria. Next base: position 44,788,247 of record NC_134779.1, on the reverse strand, counting down.
AGCAACAAAGAAAAGAAAAGGAAAAACAATTTACGAAAATTTCGAAGCACGAGACCA
>NC_134779.1:44778190-44783190 GCF_046742065.1 Oratosquilla oratoria | reverse complement strand
GTAAAATGAAGATAACGACGAGTAAGAGAAGAATAGGAGGAATAGGAGAACATAAAAGGAATGAGAAGAAGAGGAGGAAGAATGAGGAAATGGAGGAAGAATATAGGAGGAGGAGGAGGAGTACATGTAGGAGGAGGAGGAGGAGAGGGAGGAAGAAGAGGAGGAGGAGGAGGAGATGGAGGAGGAAGGGAAGAAAACGAGGAATCAAGGGCAGCGATGCGATTCAACCAAGTGTCACGGGCTGTCTTGGCCGCTCGGCTTGACTTCTATACCCTTTCCCTCCCTCCCTCCTTCCCTCCCTCCCTCCCTCCCTCCCTCCTTCCCTCCCTCCCTCCTTCCCTCAGCCTCCCTCCTTCCCTCAGCCTCCCTCCACGCCCCCAAAGCCGCCACCCGCACCGCCACCTCAGTGACAGGCAGCGGCCCCGCCAACACACAGTGGAGAAAGAAAGAACTTTATATATTTTTTATTGCAGCGTCATCATACACTTGCTGTGCATCAGCGTAACTTACTACTTTATGCTACTTGCCACCAAGCGATTTTATTAAGTTCAATGATCAAAATCGTGTCAATTTACTCTCTCGTAGAATTCTGACCTTGTAAAATTATTCTGACTGCCGCCTGGCGATTTTATTCAATTGCGGAAACTGTCCTGTATTTTCATTTTACAAGATGTGTATCTATCCTAGTTACCGCTAGATGACTTTAATCAGCATTTTCTCTCAACTGAGATGAATTGTCCCATAGAATTAGGTTACAGTAGATGGGGAGATAAAAAGAGAAGAAGAAAGAAGAAGGAAATTGATGGCGGATGGAAGGAAATATTGAATAAATGGTCGAACGATTTTAGTCGGTAGAAATGGACTCCCCATATAGAGGAATCATGGTTGTCAACATTCTCCCATAAATACCTTCAATTAGTGAACTAAACTCTACTTTGGATCATGTTAGACGACTTTATCTGTGGGGGTCCCTGTAATTTGAGTTCTGTAACAATAAACACAAAATGCAAATACTAATACGATGTAAGACTTTATATATATTTGAACACACACATACATACACACACACACACACACATATATGTATATTATATATATATATATATATGTGTGTATGTGTGTGTGGTGTGTGTGTGCGTATACATATAAGCCAGAAGCACATGTGCACAATCACTGCGATATCATATGGGGAAAGTGATCAAAAACATATGTGTGGGAGGAGGAGGAGGAGGAGGCGGTGGTGAAAGAGGAGGAGAACAAGGACAACGAGGAGAAGGAAAATTAGGGTAGGAATACGAAAGGGAGGAGGAGGAGAAGAAGAAAGAGAAAGAGGAGAAGTAGGAAGAGGAGAAGGAGGAGGAAAGAAGATGTTGGGAGTAGGAGGTGGGAAGAGGAGAGGAGGGGAGGTGAAGTGGAGGAGGAGGAGGGAAGAAGGAGGAGGAAGAGTAGGACAGGAGAAGGAGGAGGAGGAGGAGGAGCATGATGAATGCAGGAAGAAGAGAATCAGGAAGAGGAGGAGGAAATTAGGGAAGAGGGAGGCAGGAGAAGTATGAGGAGGAGGATCAGGAGGAGAGCTGGAAGAAGAGAGGCAGAAGGAGGAGGAGAAGGGTAGGAAGAAGAGAGGCAGGAGAAGGAGGAGGAGGGCAAAGAGAAGGAAGAGGGAAGGAGGAAGTGAAGGGGATGGAGGAGGAAAGAGAGGATGAGGAGTAAAAGGAGGGGAGGAGAATAGGATGAGGAGTTGAAGGAGTGGGAGGAGAACAGGAAGAGAAAGAAGTAGAGGAGGAGAAAGAAAAGGAGGAGCAGCTGGTGGTGGAGTGGGAGGAGAAGGATAGCAGTAGAAAGAAGTAGAGGAGGAGCAGGAGGAAAAGGAGATGGAGGAAGAGGAGGAGGATAGATGGAAAAAGAAGTAGGAGAGAAGAAAAAGGAGATTGAAAAAAAGGAGGAGGAAGAGGAGGAGGAAGAAGGGAAAGGGTAGGGAATGGTTGAGTGGGAGGGGAAAGAGGGTCAGATCCTGTGTAGGAAGGGTATAATGATGTGTGTGTAAGGAAGAGAGTATCATGCAACTAATGGAGACAAAAAATGGGAGAAAAAATCGAAGGAAAAAATGGGATTCCCGAGGGAGGAGACACGGAATGGGAACCGTGGGAGGGAGGTGGGATGGAAGAGGGGGGGCGGAGAGGGGGGAAGAGGCAAAGGGGGGAGGGAGGGGGTGAAGATGAGGGGAAATGGGTATGGAGGAAAGAGAAAATCATAACTCAGTAGGATTGGTGAAAGATTTAATTTATCAACAAATAGACGGATAAATAAATAAGCAAACGATGAAATAAAGAAAATAAAGAATAAAAAAATTATCAAGTAAACAAACTAACAAATAACTAAATGAATTAATAAATATATAAAAGAAACAATTAAATAAATGAATAAACATATAAATTAAAAAGCAGATAAATGAAAAATTACGTAGTTAGATAAATGAAAACATGATACAGAATCTGATACCCACATTTCTCGTTCCCTCTTCCTCCCTCCCTTCATCCCTTTTTCTCCCTCTCCCTTTCCTCTTCCCTCCTTCCTGTCCCCTCCTCCCTCTCCCCTCCTCCCTCTCCCCTCCTTCCTTTCCCTTCCTTACTCTCCCCTTCTCCCTTTCCCCTCCTCCCTCTCCCCTCCTTCCTTTCCCCTCCCTCCTCTCCCCTCCTTCCTCTCCCCTCCTTCCTCTCCCTTCCCCCTCGTTCATCCCTTCCTCCTTCTTTCCTCCATCTCCCCTCCTCCCTATCCTCTTCTCACTCTTTCCTTCTCCCTCTCCCCTCCTCCCTCTCCCCCTTCCCCCCGCTCCTCCCCCACTCCTTCCCGTCCAACTTTGGGGGCTCGAGGACGAGTTATATCTTTGCCACCTGTGACTGCAAACTTCAATGACCCGTCGAGCGATTGCCCGTTAATGAGGTCGAGAGGCCATTACATCTCGACAGAAAATGACCCTTAACGATCGTCACCCAGGCTTATCTTGCTTTTATTTCATCTGCCGCCAGGCGATTTTATTCATATCCGTGGCACAGGGATTATAGACCATATAGAATCTATATTAAGCTCTTCTAAACCGGTTGATCCTTTTGCCTGCCGTCGTGTGATTTAATTCATATCTACGAGGAATTTGGGAGTAAAAGTGTTTTAAGTTATTGCTGCTGTGCTATACTTCAAACATTTTATTCTGGCTGTCATCAGACTATTTTATTCATCTTGGTAACGCCAAAAGAGTGAAAAGGAGAATATTTTTCTTCATTTCTTTGTCAAATATTTGGTATTTCGTAAAAAAGAAAAAAAAATCAGTATAAGGGGATTTACCATAAAACCTGCTGAGTAGGAGTGTCAGCGAAAAAAATACGCGGGAGCGACGAGCGATTTCGCTCGGGAAAGTTCCAATGTCGTTCTCGCAAATATAATAGCGGGAGCGATCCCCCACAAAGAAATCGCTCCTGCGGCAAGATTCAACGTTTTTCATGCATTATCCATCATTTGGCAATCCCTGAATCCCATCACCGTTGATGAAAGGATCAGAGCAAACACAACTTACCCGTGATCAATCATTGCATTATCAATCGATATCATAAACGCAACGCATCAATCAACTTTATTTTTTTTATGTACGTACGTATGTGTACGCGGTATAGCTGCTAGAGTTCAATGGGTTACCAAGCCTAGCTTCGTATACTGTAAGCTGCATGCACGCGCATACTAGTACATGTTGACTAGACTCTACACGACTATCGTGCTACATAATGTCGCTAGTTGCGAATTACATGGTACCTGTATGCAGGGAAGTTCATTGGTTGCATGCAGCTAGCTGCCCAAGCAACGCGCTGACTACATGTGCAAACTCGCTCGAGGCCTAGGAGGGAAACTGGGAAATCCCATTTATAACTTCGTTCGCGTATTTATGAGAAAACAAAATGGAATCAAATGTTTGGTTAGTAATTGAAAGTAAATAAATTTAAGTACAAATATGAAGATTTGATATATATACATGGCTCTGGAAGTATAAAAAATGGCTCTGGTGGAAAAAAAAAAAAATTGCTCTGGAAAAATTAAAAGTATTTTTTCCCCCCTGGTGTCACCATAGATGAATATATATATATATATATATATATATATATTATATATATATATATATATATATATATATATATATATATATATAAAGGATTACAAAGGCGGAGCATGCCGACAGGAGACCTTTTGATCCATATCTAGGTCGGATGCGAAAAAAAAAATCATATTAATAATAAAATAATAAATAAAAACTATGATAATGTAAATAACAAATAAAATACGTAAATAAATGCATAGGTATAGTTAAATAATAAACAAACAGGTAAATAGTAAATAATAATAAATTGACATATAATTGACATATATATATATATATATATATATATATATATATATACACATATACACATACATATCTTAAGTTCGTTTTTAACAGTGAGCTTGGGTAGAACAGTGTTCGAGCGACCTTAGGGTATCCGCGGAACGACTTTGAATTCGGTCTTCGAGAGTGAGAAACTCGAGATTCAAGATGACGGCGGGGACGGCAAGCACCGTACAAATGAAGTCGACGTCGACCTGGTAAAAACCCAATGAATTCTACGGGCGTGCATGAAGAGCTAATTTGTGCTCGTTCTTTATCGCTCTCTCACTCTCTCTCTCTCTCTCTCTCTCTCTCTCTCTCTCTCTCTCTCTCTCTCTCTCTCTCTCTATATATATATATATATATATATATATATATATATATATATATCCCTATCTCTTTCTATCTCAGACCAAATATCTTATTATAAGAACGTACGTTGTGTGTGTGTGTACGTGTGTGTGTGTCCGTGTCTGTGTGTGTCCGCGCGCGCGCGTGTGTGTGTGTGTGTGTGTATGTGTGTGTGTGTGTGTGTGTGGAATACGTGATGAACTTGTGACTGATATCAATTCCCCTCCCGGGTAAGAGCTCCTTT
>NC_134779.1:44690690-44765690 GCF_046742065.1 Oratosquilla oratoria | reverse complement strand
TTCTGAATCTAACGATGTGGAAAGCTTCTGGTGAGGACCAAATGGAAAAATAAAGAATCAGTCTCCACTTCAGCTGCCGTCAGGCGATTTTATTCATTCGAAGGTGGGGGGGGGGCGGCCTCCGTCCTCAGAAGACGCGTTAATGACGTTGCAACGACTCGAACGAATGACTTTTAAGTTCCGGGTCGAGGGCGGTAACCGCTCCGCCACCGAAACGAGACCGCCATTACGCCCGCAGAAAAATGAATCTCTGGTTTCTTTTTCCGATAATGAAAGATTTGTTTCCGATAATGAGGGAGAAAGGGAGAGTGAACCATTTCGGAATTCGCCAGGGAATGTGGCTGCCGGACGCGTCGTATCTGTCTTTCATTTCAATATACTTATTATTGCATCCACAAGGACGTGCATATACATATATATATATATATATATATATATATATATATTTATACACACACACACACACACACACACACACACACACATATATTTATATACTCTTGCACAAACTATTGCTCTGTTGTGCGAATAGACCTCTATAATTCTTGATAATGTCTGAAAACGAATCATAACACAGGTAAAAACCTTGCAAAAAAAGAAAACACACATACACGCACACACATACACACACACACACATATATATAAATATATATATATATATATATATATATATATATATATATATACACTGAAGTCCCACCCTTAAAAACAAAACATGAAATGATCTGAGATTCTGCTGAAAAATAAAAGCACACTGACGTCTCCCCTCCCCCCTCTCTCAAAAAAAAAAAAAATCTCTGTTTCGGCGTCTGACTCAGCTGTTCTCGGCTCCTCGTCAACGATGTATTATATTTGTTTTGTTTCCTGCTGGAGGGAACGGGTGGGGTGGAAGGCGGGGAAGGAGGTGGAGGAAGAACGAGGGAGGATATCAGGCTTATATAAACTGTCAAGTAAAATGGTGAAAGTGGAAGAGGGGGAAGAGAAGAAGACAGAGGAGGAAGACTAGGAGGAGGAGGAGGAGAGGTAGTAGTAGGAAGAGTGGAAGTAGGAAGAATAGGAGGAGAAAGGGAAAAAGGGGGAGTAACGGGTAGGTGGAGGAGAAGTAGAAGTAGGAAGAGGAGGAGGAAGAGGAATAGTAGTAGGAGGAGGGAAGGTGGGATAGTAGGTGTAGGAGGAGATGTAGAAGTGTAGAAGAAGGAGGAGGAATAAGAGGGGGAGTAGGAGGAGGAGGAGCAGGAGGGAGAGTAGGAGGAGGAGGAGTAGGAAAAGGTAGAAGAAGAGGAGGTGGTGGAAAAGGAGGAGGAGGCAGAGAAGAAGTCAAATATAGAGAAGGAGGAGGTGGAGAAGGAATAGGTTGAGACGGAGGAGGAGGAGGAAGCGGTGGAAGAGAAGGATGAGGATGAAGAGTCGGAGAAGGAGGTGGAGGAGTAGAAAAAGCAGGAGGAGAAAGAGGAGGAAGAGCATGAAAAGAAAGAGGATGATGTGGAGATCTAGGAGGAAGAAGATTTGAGGGAGGAAGAGAAGAAAGAAATGGAGAATATGGAGGAGGAGGAGAAAGAAGAGGAAGAAGAGGGGTAGGAGGGGGAGGAATAAGGAGAGGAGAAGAGGAGGAAAAGAGGGAGGAGAAGTCGGAAAACAATGCTGATCACTTTTGCCATTCACCTTCCCTCTATGACTCGTCAGGGCAATATTATCAAAGAGGATAGAAGCACTGGTTATTGTCGATGGAGTGTTAGTTTTCGAAGCCAATGCCTTACTGTCCTAAATGTTATCTCATTTTACCATTGCATTTTGTGTTCTCCAGTTCACTACAGGAAGGATTTCCCTCACATAAATAAAATCTCCTTGCATCACTTAAGACAACCGACTAAAATCTAAGAATGTAATGAAAGGGTTAATCGACTGAATAAAATCGCCTGACGACAGTTTTCTCTTGCGACACCAGTTTCCTCTTTTTTTTTTCTTTTTTTTTTTTTTTGCCACATACTTTCTGTGGCATTGTTGACATATTCTATTCTGGCTAACCTCGGACGATTCTGGGTCCCGATCGAAAAGTACCCCGTTTTGTCCCGTGTCCCTCCCCACAGCTGAATAGAATTGTCTATCACTAGAGAGAAAAGTGTGTATGAGGGGTATACGGAAGTGCATGGGTTAACTGTTATCATCACTGTAATGAAGAGTTTACTATTCCTTGTATTCGTTTAATCTAACTACCGCCAACTAATTTCATTCATACATGCATACATATACCAAGGTCTTTTTCCCCTTACCAGGGAGGTAGCCAAAATCAAGACATAATTCCACTCCCACCTATTCCACCCCAGATCACCACACCTCCGTCCCTCTCATCTTGGCTCCTCCTGGATGACAGATCATCCCTGAACCTCGCCCATCGCCCTGAGTCATAAGTAATGTAGCAACACAGAACATCACAGCAAGGCCGCTTCATTTAATCGGCGACACCCCTTCTCCGTCCCTTCATGCAGAAACATTGAAGAGGGGAAGAAATCCCTTCGGGATGCATCCAAATATCATTCACACCTAACCACTCACTGACCCCCCCTATCTCTCACCCACTCGCTTCCATGCATCATAGTACCATCCATACACAACCATTCTCCACTCACTCCTATCTTCTGCCTTTTCCCTTCCTTCTTCAACAGACATCCCTCTCTTGCTCAACGCCTCTTTCACCCCATCCATTCATTTCATCCTCGGTCGCTCCTCATATTCACTCCGTCCACCTCTGCCGTCCACACATCTTTTACTAATCTTTCTTCACTCTTTTTTTTCCGTGACCAAACCATCCCTATGCTCTTTCATTCAGTAGAGGGAAAAATATTTCGCGGGGAAAAAGGGCTACATCTGTGGATATCAGTTTCCATTCATAATAAAATGTTGAATGACTTTTGTCAGTGGGGATATCGCTACGAATACGGAGACAGCAACACTGAGGAAGCAATTAAGAAAAATAAAAATGAAAAAAAGGAAAATTAAAAAAACTTGGCTGATGTGGAACATACGGTAATGCCACCAAACTGCGCTCCCTCTTTATTTATAATTGTTCCTGTAGTTATTTAGTTGTTGATTTATCTATTTATTTATCTATTCAGTTATCAAATTGTATATATATATATATATATATATATATATATATATATATATATATATACATTATTTTATTTATTCATTCATATATTCATTTATTTATTCATTTATGTATATTTGTTTATTCATTCATCCATTATTCTATTTATCTATTTATATATTTAATTGTTCGTTTTTTGTTTTTGTTTATCTATTTGCTTGCTCATTTAATTGTTTATGTATTTATTTATTTATTTATTCATTCATGTATTTACTTATTCATTTAATCGTTTGTTTATTTATTTGTTAGCACAATTCGATTTCTCAAAATTTCCTTATCCTTACTGTGGCTGTCATAACCCCCTTAACTGAATCAAATAGTTTAGTTCTAGCTAGAATGAAATATATAAAAGGTACACCGAGACCACACAGTTCAGTATTAAGGTCTGATTGTAATCTTTTTACAGGTTAAAAAGGTTAATAATGGTAATGGAGGTCATATGAAATAAATATAATAATGAAAATGATAATAGAATGAAATATATATATATAAATAAATGAAAATAGAAATAAATTAAGATAAAATGAAATAAAAAAGTAAACCAACACTTAAAAAGAAATACAAACTAAGCATATTTTCTAGAAGTTTATTCCACTAAATCTCAAAGAACCAATGACCTTATGCTTTAAAGCTTATCCTAAAGCCATTCGTTACCATATAATGACACCTGATGGTTGTCGGTGAACTTAAGAACCCAAATGTACGACGCGATAAGGAGGAACGGGAAAGGGCAGTAACTGCGCAGGTCCGACGCGCAGGGTGACCTGGCTGGGTGACCTGACTGGGTGACTTGGCTGGGTGACCTGACTGGGTGACTTGGCTGGATGACCTGACTGGGTGACTTGGCTGGGTGACCTGACAGGGTGACCTGTCTGGGTGACCTGACTGAGTGACCTGACTGGGTGACCTTACCTGGAGTTTCTATGATCATCTTTCGTATCTCCTTTAGATCTTAATAATTCAATCATTGATGTGTTATATCGTGAAATTAAAATATAAGAATCGGTTTGATAAATGTCACTATAACATGTATAGAAATATTTGAGTTAATGATAGAATTAGACGAGTGTAACAATTGTATCTTGCTTATTTGATGCTCCTGAAACTAAATAATAAATTTTTAATCGCATTGATCTCTTAATTAAAATGTTTTCCTTCTCCATCGCGACTTTAGCAATATTCGTCATAAAATGAATTCTGATCTTAATGTGAAAGTTCATGATTCAGAAATTTGTCTTATGATGAACCCTGATTTTAAAAATAAATAAATGAAAAATTCTTCTTACAAATAATTCCGATTGTAATGAGAAAGCCCACGATTGTAAAATGTTTCTCTTAAAATAAAAATTATAATGAAATCCATCATTCTGAAATCTAATGTGCAAAATGAACTTTGATCCTAATTTAAACTACTTATTTTTTTTCTCAAATTAAGTTCTATTTCCAAAGAAAAAAAAAATCCATCAATCTAAATTTTGTTACATCAAATAGAAATTGATTTAGATGAAGTGCATAATTTTTTCAATTTCGTCTCAAAATTAATCGACATTTTATTAATAATTGAAAAAAAATCCAATTTGAAAATATTATTTCAAAGTGAATCTTATCGCCATTGAAGAAGTCCTTCATTTCTTCAAAAACATAAAGAGATACTTCACCATAAAATGTTTAATTAATATTGACACTTCCCATCAACCCCAGACTGAGACTTCCTTGGAAAGTTGCTGTGGATTTGACAAAATTAAATAATATTTTCAAAGCCAAGCCTTTTACCTGCAATAGATATATACAGGTCATATATTTATACGAAAATGATTGCGAAAAAAGATAAACATGCTAATATAAACCCGTGTTTAACCACACATTTATAAGCATATACATATAGAGGCAATTGGACACGCATAGAAACACGCAAAAAATAAACATACAAACAAAAACACACTAAATGGTATATACAAACGGTGATACCCATGTAACCTTGCGCGCGTACGCACACACACACACACACACACACACACACACACACACACACACACACACACACACATGTACGCTTGCATACAGGAGGTCATGCTCCCCGTCAGTAAAGTGTCTTGATAACGTCAGGAGAGGATGTCAGGGTTACCGCCCTCCTCCTCCTCCTCCTCCTCCTCCTCCTCCTCCTCCCCTCCCCTTCCTCCTCCCCTCCCCTTCCTCCCCCTCCTCCCCCTCCCCATCACCTTCTCTTCCTATTCCCCATCCTCTTTCTCCTTCGCTTCCTCGCCTTCTTCTCTGTCTCCTCTCCCTTCTCCTCCTCCTCCTATTCTTCAGTTCTCTTCTTCTTCTCTTTTACCATCTCTTCCTAATTTTCCCCCTTTCAGACTTCCATGAAGCTAACGGCAGAAGGACACTAGATTGTAGCATATTATTGCTACTCTGTTAGAAAACATTACTTATTTGTATTTATCTAATTGTTTTTATCTAATTGTAGTATACAGGAAAGGAGCAACGCTCATTGGATCCCGTCTCGTCTTCTCTAATTTTCTAACATACCTGTGCGTGTGTGTGTGTGTGTGTGTGTGTGTGCGCGTGCGTGTGTGTGTTTGTGTGGTTCACTATGGTTTTGGATCACGTGTTGGACTCGTGATCGACAGCTATTTCACTCCCGATCTATGGTAATGATGTGACCTCACACGCACATATACACCCAACTCCCCGCCCACGAGAGTTGGAGTAACGACTAGCAACGCAGCGATACTGAAATTATTTCAGCCTTGGGCAGAATTTGAACCCGGACCGCCATAGTGGCTGCCGGGAATTCTACCACTGCGCCACTGTGTGTGTATGTGTGTGTGTGCGCGCGCGCGTGTGTGTGTGTGTTTGTTTCCTGGCAATAGAATTATCTTTGCCTCCATACAAGACTCAATCCCCCCCCAATCCCGGCCCTCTGTAGTCCGTGACTTCACTTTAGACCCCAGAGAACATCGAACCCTCTTCTGTGAAACATCACCTGCTTGCTCCACCAATGTACTACGACGTCCTGACTGCACATCGAGAGGTTGCCTCGTTCCCTATGGACCTGACCATTAGGTCCGTGGATAGCTGAATACCACACCATGACCATGTGTAGTTGGAAACAAGATACTTTAGTAATAAAGAATACTGGTGAGGTCAGATACATTTCTCTTTAAAAGAACATGCCTCATACCGTAAAGCAATTTCTGTTTGTATAGATAAATAAAAACGAAAAATACGTACACATATCTTTATAAGTAACAAAAAAAAAAAAAAAAATCTTTTACTCTATGGTTGGGGGTTTCTTTGGTTGAATAAAATCGCCTGGCGGCATGTCGGAACAGATTACAAGTGAATAGGGGATGAAAACTTTTGTCCACCGCTGTGCCGCGTCCATAGTTGGCTGGACCCAAGTCGCCACAAACATGTGATAGTTTTTGGCTATCAGGAGGTAAAGGGTCAGCTCATTTGTATATATGTATGTGTTTGTGTGATTCACCATGGTCTTTGGATAACATGTTAGACTTGTGATCAAGAGCTATTTCCCTCCCGGAAGAGAGCTCAGAGCTCGTATATGTGTGTGTATGTGCGTACACAAGACTATATATGCGTGTACATATGGATACGCACATACACAAATGTACGCACATGGGTGCGGTGAAGGGTAGAGGGGTCAGAAGCCCCTCTCCCCCTCTCCCTCTCCCCCTCCCCCTCCCCCTCCCCCTCTCCTTCTCCCCTTCTCCTCTTCCCCCTTTCCCCCTCTCCTTCTCCTCTTCCCCCTTTCCCCCTCCGCCTCTCCCCCTCTCCTCCGAATACAACAATATCGGCTGATTAGTGCCAAGACTTTTTCATCTTCCAACGAACAAATAACAAATTTGAGATGATGCGGGTGGTTACTGGCCATGGCCATAAGCAGGCAACCCTTTCCTGCCCCACCCGTGGGATAGTTGACAAACCATAACTCCCTGAGATCCCCCCCCTGCCTCCTTCCCCTCCCACCCTTCCCCTTCGGCACCGTCTATGTTCGTGAGGGCCCTTACTACATTAAGAAAAAAAAAATCCAACTGAGGAAGAAGAAAAAATGTAAATAATGTTATTGAATTTAGACTTGAAAAAGGGGCTGGGATAAAAAAAAAAGCAACGTTCCCTATTGAGCTGGGTCGAGAACGAGAGTCCTGGTGCCTGTATGAATGAGTTGAGTGTAATGGGCCAACTATAGATTGCACAAGAGATATGTGGGATACAGATAATGGGGGATTAGGAAAATAGGATAACATGGGTGGCATGATGGGGGATGGAGGAAGAGGAGGAGGTGAGGTTGTTGAACTCCTTTTCTACTGAAATTGTTCCATAAAGGTCAACAGAACCACCAGGAGAACAGAAAGATCTGGCTACAACTAAGCTATATTAATTTCCGTGGCATTCCTTTGGTAGGGAAAGGATAATTGTCTACACTCCAGTCATGTGGTCACTATGATGATATATAAATGTAATAAACACACACACACACACACACACACACACACACACACACACACACACACACACACACACACACACACACACACACACAGACGGGCATGCACTTCTCCCTTCTCAGTTCTCTGATCCATTGGTGCTTATGACCCGTTCTCTCCTATTCTGTCCCATACCAAAAGATCTCCTGTCAGCCTTATCTTCTCTTTTTGATGGTCTCAGTAATGCTCTCAAATCATCTCTTCCTCTTCTTTCTTCCTTTGATGATAGGTCCAGTCCTTTGTCTCCTTTTATCGATTAAGTCGATAATATGAACAAATTAAAACTGCTTATTGAGAATGTGAAATATGTTTAAGTTGTTTTGGTATATAACAAAAATTTTCCTCTGATTTTCGTAAGTTTGGTCGATTATTCCAGTTGTCGCCAGGTAATTTTATTCAGCTGAGGGAAACCCCCAAAGGGTTGATATTTGAAGTTAAATCCTTAATAAACAAGGCGTAAAAGCCTTTTTAAGTTCAGATGTGTGGACATCGTAATATGAAATATATTCTTACAATTTTCTTTATTAATTTTTTTCCTGTTTTCCATTTTTCTTTATTTCACTGTAATCACTTTTAGTATAATCCAATTTAGTTTAATTTAACTTGATATAATCTCATCGAATTTCAGTTTATTTAATTTTTAATTCTATTTTTGCTCAAATAGTTTTACTCGATCGGTGACGGGTTTTGGACAGGGAGTGGTTTTAGTCGATCTTATATGATCTAATCTTGATAAAGTTGCTTTTCATAGAAAATTTGATTTCCATCATTTGAATACATATAAAGCTTTTATACGTCCAAGCTTATAAAAGTTATTTTTTGTATCAATTCCAATGATCCAGAGTGAACAAAGTTGCGTATCAACGATGATGTCAGTAAAGATGTTGAATCATCACGCAATTCAAAGTAATCCAAAGATGATTTTCATCACGATTTTGATAGTTAAAAAAACTCAAATTTTGAGTGCAGAAAGCTGTTCAGTGACGATGTCCAAGAGGATGTTGAATCGAACATCACGAAGTCTTTGGACAAGATCATCAACTGAAATTCGATCCTCGGGATTATAAATCATTGCCCTTTCGATAAGAAGAGAAATTTCCTTATTTCGATCTTCGTGGGCGACAAGAGAGGCCAACAGATATCCGATCGAGTAAACATCACTTGCAGACGAAGTTCCTCGTCCCTTGAAAAGCTCGGGAGCAATGTGAGGAAAAGTGATGTGACCGGTTCTGTTTTTGCTATAAACGGCCTTACCGATTGGAACGGCGCTTCCAAAGTCGATGAGAGTTGGATTCCAAAGGTCGCAGTTCCTCTCGACGACGATGTTATCTTGTTTAATGTCATTATGGGTCCAGCCACGATGATGAATGAGGCGAACGCTCTCTGTGACTTGGAAAACGAGGTCGACAGCCTGATATTGGGAGAGCTGTCCTCGTTGAAGCAGTTTAAACAGAGAGCGTCCCCCACAGCTGGTAATAAGAGTCACTGGGTTTCTGCCTACGCCGAAGAGATTCGGGACACGAGGAACTCCTGACAATGCTGCCAGAGCCTCGGCCTCTTTAACCATGGCGGGCAGAAACCTTCTCTTCTTGTATATTTTTGCTACCACTCTCCTGTCCCCCGCTGGAACTAGGTAGACTTTCGCAAATGTCCCTTCTCCATGTCGTCGGGCGTTCTTGAGGTGTCTTCTGATCACCTCGGTCTCAATCCAGTTGAGCTCGCGTGCTTTCTCCATCGTTGTGCCCAAGAAAAAGAATTCCCAATTCTTAATCAAGTTCCGGTCCAGGGCCATCTTTGCCATGACTCGTTAGCTCGAGCTTAGATTAGGTCCAAAATGCGAGCACGAATATTAAGGCGAGTTCGTGTATACAATACACGATGCGACATTAAAGACGATCATGTAATGCAAATATTATTCATTTATCACACACACATACACACACATACACACACACACACACACACACACACACACACACACACACACATGCATGCATGCATGCATGCATGCAGAAACATACACGTATACACGAACACACACACACGCGCACACACACACGACTCGGTGGTGGGGTTGGTAGAGTCCCCGACTGTCACTACGGTGGTCCTGGTTCAAATATTGCCCATGGCTGAAAAGTTTCAGTATCATTGCTCTTGGAGTCGTTACTCCAACTCTCGTGGGCTGTGAGTTGGGTGTGTGTCTGCGTGTAAGGTCACAGCATTTCCCATAGATCGGTCATACGAGCTTTGATCTCTCTTGCGGGAGGGAAATAGCTGTCGATCACGAGTCCAACACGTGATCAAAAGACAATGCTGAGTACACACACACACACACACACACACACACACACACACACACACACATCTATATGTATATATATATAATGTTTATATATATATATATATATATATATTACATAGATTTATATATATACATATATATATATGTATATACATATATATGTATACAAATTTCAAGAAATACAGGCGTATGTCAAAAGCGAAAATCTCGATATGATAGGAATAACTGAGACATAGATAAATGGTAAAGAGTTCGAAGCTGAATTTGATATTGTGGGATTCAAACACTTTCATCGGGATAGAAACCACAAGAAAGGTGGTGGTGTTCTGTTGTACGTTAAAAACAATGTCCATGCTTGTTTTTTAGAGAAAGTGAAACAGGATGCATATGATAGTTTGTGGGTTGAGTTAACCCAAACAAATGGTCAAAAAATTAATGTAGGTGTAATATATAGGCCAAAGACATTATCATTGGCAGTCGACAAACTATTATTTCAAGAACTGTCTATTTTCTACAACCGGGATTTATTGATAATGGGTGATTTCAATTTTACTGACATTGATTGGATGACCCTTGAACATGGCCATAGGTAGTCGCTTGATATTTTTCTTGATGACAATTACTTAGTTCAGCATGTAAAAGAGCCCACAAGATATGGAAACTTACTCGATCTATTGATCACTAGCCGCGAAAGCATGGTAACTGATGTAGAAGTCGGTGAATCTGTTGCAAATAGTGATCACAACTTAGTTAGATTCAAACTCCTAAACAATTTTAGAATAGATACTTGTGTTTCTAAAATACCCGATTTCAGTAAAGCTCAGTTCATAGGACTACGTCAGGAGCTTCAGCTTACAGATTGGGAGGCAAAATTAAACGAAAGGTCTGTAAATCAGATGTGGAAAATATTTCAAAATACGCTCACTAAGATTATTCATACTTACATTCCATTTAAGGACAGACGTCCCCCAAATCAGGCTCGCCCAAAGTGGATCGACAAAGAAACTGAAAAAAGTATTGCTAAAAGGACACAGGCTTATAAGAAATATAAGTGCTCGGGTGCATCTAATGACTATGAAAGTTATGTATCAATACAGAGAGATTTAAAAAAGACAATAAGAAAAAGAAAACAACAATAGGAAATGAACATCGCTGATAAATCCAGAGAGAATCCCAAAGAATTCTACCGTTACATTAGAGATGAAAAGGTTGTTAGGAATCACATTGGTCCACTATTATCTGCTGACGGTCAACTTGAATATTCAAATTAAGGAATGTGTAATATCTTAAACAATTATTTTAGCTCGGTATTCGTAAACGAAACACCTCAAAGTGAACTCCAAACTGAAACCTGTGAAAAGTCTAGGGTAAACCTACTCACTACGGTAAATATAACAAAAGAAAAAATTAAAAGGTGTATAGAGAAACTCAAAGTTAATAAAACACCAGGGCCTGACGGTTGGCATACAAGAATCTTAAAGGAAATGAAAAATGAGATTGTTGTTCTTTAGAAATTATTTTCAAGAAATTCATCATATCCGGAGATGTCCCAAGAGAATGGAAGCTAGTTAACGTTACTCCCGTATTCAAGAAGGTGACAATAAGAATCCAAATAACTACAGGCCTATAAGTAGGAAAAATGATGGAAACTATCATCAGAGATGCTATCGAACATCACTTAGAAAGTAACCGTTTGATAAATGATAGCCAGCATGGTTTCAGACGGAAACGTTCTTGCGTGACTAACTCGAATTCTACAACACAGTTATCTCGAATTATGACAAAAGAAACAATATAGATTTAATATATCTAGACTTTACAAAAGCTTTTGATACCGTCCCACACGAAAGACTACTTACTAAATTAGCTTTACACGGAATAAGTGGTAGCCTATTAGGTTGGACTAGTAATTGGTTGAATGGTCGAAAACAGAGAGTTGTTTTAAATGGAAAAACTTCTAGATGGAAAAATGTTACAAGTGGAGTTCCTCAGGGTTCCGTTCTTGGGCCACTTCTATTCATAGTATATATAAATGATATAGACCATGGACTAAAATCTACTGTTTCCAAATTTGCTGATGATACAAAACTGTGCGGAGTGGCAAATGATCACTCAAACCAATTAGATGTTCAAGAAGATTTAGATAGATTACAGCAATGGTCTGAAAAGTGGCTAATGAAAGTTGACATAAGTAAATACAAGGTAAAGCACATTGGTAAAAATAACAGTAGGTACGATTATAAGTTATTTGGAAATTCGTCAACAAAAGTGGATAGTGAAAAGGATCTCGGCGTAATTATCAGTAACGATCTCAAATCATCCAAGCAGTGTATTTCAGCCTCTGAGAAAGCAAATAAGATTCTGGGACTGAATGCGCGATCTTTTGATTTCAAAAGTCCATCACTCATTAACAAGCTATATAAATCGTTAGTTCGTCCACATTTGGAATATGCTGTTTCCGTATGGTCACCGAATCTCATTAAAGACATTGACAGACTGGAAAAAGTACAACGGCGAGCCACAAAACTGATTCCAAATATCAAAAATAAATCATACGAAAATCGACTAAAACATATGAATCTGTTTTCCCTAAAAAAGCGTAGACTCAGAGGTGACTTGATACAGGTCTTTAAGATTTTAAAGGGAATTGACAACATCAAAAGTGACCAAATTTTCACATTGAATGAGAATCAGACAAGAAACAATGGTCTCAAACTGTCCGGAAATAGATTCAATTTGGAAGTAGGTAGAAACAACTTTGCCAACCGTGTAGCTAATGAATGGAATAAACTTCCTGCACAGGTAGTGCAATGTAGTTCAGTTCGAGGCTTTAAGAATCATTTAGATAAACACCTAAGCAAGATGCTGTAATGATTATAATTTATGTTATATTATTTGTTTCTGTTTTGTTATCATTTGTCTGTTTGATTCTCATTTATTATTATTTATATATCAATTTATTATTATTTACTATTTACCTGTTTGTTTATAAACTATACCTATGCATTTATTTATGCATTTTTTTATTATTTACATTATTATAGTTTTTATTTGTTCATTTATTTATTATTATGATTTTTTTCGCATCTGACCTAGATATGAACCAAAAGGTCTCCTGTTGGCATGCTCCGCCTTTGTAATCCTTTGTAATATATGTGTGTGTGTGTGTGTGTGTGTGTAATGTCGCCATAGCTGTTCAACGTGTGTGTGGGTGAGATAGCAAGGGAAATAAGCGCGAGAGTCCCTGGAAGGGGTTTGGAATAGGTAAAAGTAAAAGGAATAAGAGGTGGGCCAGTTGTTTGCGGATGATACTGAGTTCATGACCTAGTCCGAGATTAGACTGAAGCAGTTGGTGGTGGGGTTTTAGGTGTACACGAGAAGAAAGCTGAAAATAAATGTGAGCAGAATTAAGATGTTGAGATGAACAGAGAGTAAGGATGGGGTAGGGAGGAGAACTGGATGAAACGGAGAAGTTTCAGTATTTGAAATGATATGTGGCATTAAATGGAAGGGTAGAGGTGGAGATGAATCACAATGTAAAGGAGACACTTAAGCGTATAGGAGAAATGAATGTTATGAGGAACAATATCTGTGGATGACCACAAAGACAAAGCTGAATGAGAGAGACATTGTGCCGAAGGCAGTGCATGGTGCAGATACTTGGAGCTTAAGGGCGGTTGGAAGGAAAAACCTAAACATATTACAGATGAAATATTTGAGAAGTATGGTAGATATTACGAGGATAGATAGAGCAAGTAATGTAGAGGTCAGATTGAGAACGGGGATGGATAAAAGAGTTGCCGGATAGGGTAGGTCAAAGTGTGCAGTAGTTTAGACTTTTAAAAAATGAGCAAATAAGAGTGTGGAAAGTAAAAGTGTATGGAGTAGAATTTAGAGTAAAACCAAAAATAGGGTGGAAGGACTGAGTGCAGGGGCTACTTTTGATGCGCTCGCACGCGCGTGCTTACACACACACTCACACGCACATATGTATATATATATATATATATATATATATATATATATATGTGTGTGTGTGTGTGTGTTCTCCAGTATCTATTTTGGGTAAGAAATCTAAGTCCCTATGGCGGTCTCCGGCCCTCCCATACTTCTCTCTAAAAAGAAAATCTGAACTACTGTCTATGTGTGTGTGTTTGTATAGCCGTCTGTGCTGCATGTTATTGTGTAGTAGTAGCAGCAGTAGGATTAATTGTAGCAGTAGTAGTAGAAGTTGTATTTTTAGTAATAATAGTAGTAGAAATAGTAGCAGTACTGGTATTAGTAGCAGTAGTATACTCCCAAAGATTGAGTGTTCTGTTACTTGAATCATTCACCACGACTTGAAAAAAAAAATCTTTATAATTTTTTTTTTTTTTTTTTTTTTTTTTTTTTTTTTTTTTTTTTTTTTGTATGTTCACAGACAGATCAAAAACTCTTTGTTGGACTTGATAATAAAACAATAAACACTCTACTGGCAACAAGACCACAATAGCCCATATGAGAACACAGACTGATGACGTCATTGATAGCTTCCCTGATGACGTCACAGTTGACTTGTCGCCTCTCGAGTATCCTGACGACCTCCTTAGTTGGTCCGCCGAAGGTCGTCTTCGTCGACATGACGTCACCGCGACGGTTATTTCCGTTGACACCAAGACTGATTGATTTGATTTGAATTTATTCTTTGTTTGGCCAGCAGGGTGGGAACCGGTTTCTGGTGGGGTGTGTGTTTAATCCCTTCCGTACTGGGTGGCACTGTTTCTTTTGTCTTGGTTGTCACCAAGCGGTTTTATTCAGTTGAAGGGAACCCTTTCCATAGCAAAAGGGTTAAGGTTATTGATTTTGTTTTGTGTCACAATATATATATTTCTTTTTCCCTTTCTTCCACCCGCTACCATTACCGGTACTTCGTCCCTCTTTAACACCACACTCTGCAGCATCTCTATCACCATCACCACCATCACCACCAGCACCATCTATACCACCACAACCTTCTACACCACCACCACAGCCGCCACCACTACCACCGTCACTACCACTACCACTGCTAATATCATTATCACCGTCACCATCACTATCGCCAGTACCACCACCGTCACCGCAACCGCAACCGCCATCACCACCGCGACCGCCTCCACCACCGCTATCGCAACCGCAACCGCCGCCACCTCCGCCACCTCCAGTCGCACGACCCAAAATGGCAGGTATGGGAATTGAGGTGAATCGGGTCATCTGACTCATGTCTTCACCCTGGCCAATTGGGCCAAGATCATTGCTGGCTCTGTTTGGATGTTTGAATATGTCAGAATCGCTGAGTCAATCGTGATCGCTAATATTTATGTCTCTAACTTGGTCAGGGTATTTGATTTGATCAGGAGCGTCGATTTAGTCAGGATCTCCAATTTCGTCATGATCGTCGACTGAGTTCCATTGACTAAGTATTGATATCTTGTTCATGATCGTGGTTAGAGTCAGTGTCCTCAACTCAGTAAGTATCGTTGACTTCGTGAGAATGGTCAATCAGGTTAGGATCATCAATTGAGTACTGTCAACTCGGTCATTATTGTCAATTCGAATGGAATTATTGATTTGGTTGGGATCATTAATTAAATCATAAAGTTTGTTCCAGTCAAGATCAATGACTCGTTCAGAGCGATTAATCGAGGACTGTCAACTGAGTTTGGATCGTCTCCTTAGTCAGGATCGTTGACTCGCCCAGGATCATCGACTCGGCCAGAATCGTCAACTGAGGTAGGATCGTTGACTCAGTCAGGATCGTTGATTCAGAAAGAGTGAACTGAGATAGAAGATACCATGGAAACGAATAAAATCTGTTAACGGCAGTCAGACTATAAAGAAAAGTACCACTTGTTATGGAAGGGATTACCAGCATATAAAAGACCTACCCTTAATTAAGCGGCGGGATCTTCCTCGTAGAGCCTTTCTAGTTGCCGCCAGGTGATTTTATTCATCTAAGGGGACCCCCCCACTCCCCCGGACAATCATGTGGAGACAAGTGATTGGGCAACGCACAGCCGCACTCAATCTTCTCCTCCAGTGCTTGTGTAACCCATAACAAGCTCAAGAAAAAGGGCACTAAACAAAGAAAAGAAGAATAGATATTATGAACAAATAAACAAAGTGGAAATGAACAATGATAGGTTTATATTATATAAACATCGTAAAGCAGAGGCACCAATCAAAGGATTTTTTTTTTTTTTTTTTTTTTTTTTTTTTTTTTTTTTTTTTTTTTTTTTTTTTTTTTTTTTTTTTTTTTTTTTTTTTTTTTTTTTTGTATACATAATATTCAACTTCGATTGGGATGTGGCTGGACCGTGTATATCAGAAACATAAAGTTAAAAGATAGGGTTACATCTATTTGATAAAAACAGTAAATATATAAGTAAAAATGACACACACACACACACACACACACACACACACACACACACACATGAGCTCTGAGTTCTCCTTCGGGAGGGAAACAATTGTCGATCACAAGTCCAACACGTGATCCAAAACCATGGTGAGTCATACAACTTGACGGCGCAGTACTAGCGATCCCGGGCGCCACTACGGCGGTCCGGGTTCGAATCCCACCCAGGGTTGAAATAATTTCAGTATCGCTGCGCTGCGAGTCGTTACTCGAACTCTCGTGGGCGGGGAGTTGTATGTGTGTATGCGAATGTAAGGTCAGAACATTGGCTATAGATCGGTCATGTACGAGCTCTGAGCTCTCTTCCGGGAGAGAAATAACTGTTGATCACGAGTCCAACACGTGATTGAAGTCCATGGTGGACCATGGTGAATCACACACACACACACACACACACACACACACACACACACACACACACACACACACACACACACACACACACGTTAAATCATGGAATACATTAAAAGAAAAAACACTGAAGGGTGACAGCATAAACAAATACTTTGATAAATGGAAACATGTACGGGACGAATACAGCTCCAGTCATGTACACTATATGACAATTATGTAGATAAAGTTAGATAAATAAACATACACGCACTCACACGTTAGCACGAGCGCACGCACGGGCACATGCATACACATATACCTGTATATATATATATATATATATATTTATATATATATATATATATACAAACATATATATATCAGGGGAAAATACTTTTTTTTCCAGAGCCATTTTTCATTTTTTTAAATTTCACCAGAGCCATTTTTTTTTTAAATTACCAGAGCCATTTTTGATACTTCCAGAGCCATGTTTTTGCAGGTTCGATTTCCTTCAAACTATTGGAAGGCTAACTCATTACTCATGTCGGAGCGAGTTTGCATATGTACAGTGTACGTATGCATGCGGTGCTGTTGTATTGGGTATGGTGCATTGTATATGTAGTCAGCGTGTTGATTGGGCAGCTAGCTGCATGCAACCAATGAACTTCCCTGCATACAGGTACCATGCAATTCGCAACTAGCGACATTATGGAGCACGATAGTCGTGTAGAGTCTAGTCAACATGTAATAGTATACGCGCGCATGCAGCTGATACGAAGCTAGGCTAGGTAAGCCATTGAACTCTAGCAGCTATACCGCCTACACATATATACGTACATCAACAAATTAAAGTTGATTGATGCGTTGCGTTTATGATATCGATTGATAATGCAGTGATTGATCACGGGTAAGTTGTGTTTGCTCTGATCCTTTCATCAATGGTGATTGGATTCAGGGATTGCCAAATGATGGATAATGCATGAAAAACGTTGAATATTGCCGCGGGAGCGATTTTTTTTTGTGGGGGATCGCTCCCGCTATTGGATTTGCGAGAGCGACATTGGAACTTTCCCGTGCGAAATCGCTCGTCGCTCCCGTGTATTTTTTTCGCTGATATATATACACTATAATCAAGTAGTAGCTTCTGCGTGTCTGTCTGTTCACGAACTCCTCCTAGGGTTTTGGAGATAGACCCCCATAACCATATATATTCTGATACCCTATCACTCCAGGTACTTGGATAACTAAATTTCATCCCCCCCCCCGCCAACAAAATATTATTTTGGCTAGGGTTAGGGGTTAAAGGGGTATGGTGGGGTAACACGCCACTACTGTAGTGTCCCCTTAACACGATTGGCATTCTGTGACAAAAGTTACTATGATTAAAACTATTGTATGTGTTCATAAATACTATTTATATTGTGAAATTAATGTTGCCACAAACTATGGTAGCCTTTGTAAGGAGAAAGCATGTATATGTAAAATGATTGTATAATTTTACCAAATGTTTAAATATTGGTTATTTTTATTTTAGTTTTTCACGGGCGGTAATATGCTCGAGTTCAAAGATGATTAAAGGTTAGTTCAATTCTTTTCTTGCGGCCGAATATATTTTATTTCCAAAGGGCGTCTCCTTGCTCAAATTTATTTTTTTCGTACTTTCTTAAAATTTTATTTGTGTTGCCTTTTCCAATGAGTTATATTGATACGTGTAATTTTTCTCCACAAATTCTATCAAAATCAAAATTATCATCATTTGCACGCAGCAACGCGCGGGTAATTTGGCTAGTGTATATATATACAGTGTATATATATATAGTGTATATATATATATATATATATATATATTGTACACACAAACACATACACATACGGGCGGGTGCATATACTGTACATGAATCCTTCTGCTGACCTACGTGATTGTATTTACATACATGATTGGGAATCGATTCCCAATCATAGATAAGTATATTGTCTGTCGAGAAGTATGTGACACAGCCTGATCGCCAGCAGAGATGACACGTTTTTTCTTCTAACCTCTTGAAGATGGTGACGCTCTTGATTGATTTTGTTCTGGCCGAGGGAAGTGACATTATGCACCTGTGATTATATATATATATATATGCTAATAAGAACACGGGTACGTGTGTTCACTTATGCAAAGTAGACCACTTGGAAAAAGAAACTAACGAAGCAGAGCGCTTTCGTATATTACATCTTCAGTGCAACAAGTCTCCTAGGACTTGTTGCACTGAAGATGTAATATACGAAAGCGCTCTGCTTCGTTAGTTTCTTTTTTCCAAGTGGTCTACTTTGCATATATATATATATATAAAATTATATATATATATATATATATATATGTATATATATATATATATATATATATATATATATATATATATATATACATACATGCATACATATACCAAGGCTTTTTCCCCCTTACTAGGGAGGTAGCCAAAAAGGAAAAGGCATAAAATCATTCCCACCCATTCCATCCCTGAAAACACTCCACACCCCTCCACCCTCCCTCCCATCTTAGCACCTCCCAGATGACGGGTCATCCCTGCACCCTGTCCACTGCCCTGGGTCAGAAGCAGTGTCGCAAGACACAGCACATCCACAGCAAGGGCGCTTCATTAAATCGGCGACCCCCCCTCTCCGTCCCCCCCATATAAAGGAGAGGACGGGGAGAAATCCCTTAGGGCTGCGCCAAAATTTTGCTCACACACAGTACCTCACCCCCCATCCCCCCGTCCATTCCACCTCATGCATCACAACATCTTCCATATACAACCATTCTCCATTCACCCCTGTCCTCTATCCTCTCCCTTCCTTCCTCAACAGACATTCCCCTCTTACCCAAAGCCTCCTTGACCCCATCCATCCATCTCATCCTAGTACGTCCCCTCATGTTCACTACCTCCACATCTGCCTCCTTTACTAGTCTTTCTTCTCTCATTCTTTCCATGTGTCCAAACCATCCTAATACTCTTTCATCAACCATATCTCCCAACTCCCTTTCTACCTCTGTTCTCCTTCTCACCTCCTCATTTCTCACTCTATCTAGCCTATATATATATATATATATATATATATATATATATATATATATAATTTTTTTTTTTTTTTTTTTTTTTTTTTTTTTTTTTTTTCGCCAGTAAGCTTTCGTGGCACCTCGTAATTAACAAAGCGACGCCTATCTCGACATTTCTTACCTTTGCTGTTGCTAAGTTATTTAAATCATCTCTATAAAATCCCCTTGCTAGCAGAGGTGGGCATAAGACTCCTGAACCTATACTGAAGTATTCAGACTTACGACCGGACGCCAATAGAGTGAATTGCTCACCAGACCACTGCAGCTCCCATACCGCCTTTTTCCGGTAAATGTCGCTTCCGGATTCCACGGTCTAGGGTCCGGATGGGTCCGGGTGTCTTGATGCACGGGGCCCGTGGGACCCCATTAGGGTAAGTTCCTCTCCTGAAGGAGTTCTGGGGTAGCTCGGTTCCTGATGGACGTGTGTACGAGGTCCTACGATCGAGACCCACGACCTCCGTCGTCATTAGGACGACTTCGAGCTCTTCGAGGTCCCAACTGTCCCGAGTCTCATATGATAATGGGGGACTTGGGAAATAGGATAACATGGGTGGCATGATGGGGGGGTGGAGGAAGAGGAGGAGTTGAGGTTGTTGAACTCCTTTTCTACTGAAATTGTTCCATAAAAGGTCAAGAGACCTGGAGAACAGAAAGATCTGGCTACAACTAGGCTACATTAATTTCCGTGGCATTCCTTTGTTAGGGAAAGGGTAATTGTCTACACTTCAGTCATGTGGTCACTATGATGATATATAAATGTAACACACACACACACTCACACACACACACACACACACACACACACACACACACACACACACACACACACACACACACACACAAAGGAGGGCGCTCGCTTACAGACGGGCACGCACTTCTCCCTTCCATTGGTGCCAATGACCCGTTCTCTCCTATTCTGTCCCATACCAAAAGGTCTCCTGTCAGCCTTATCTTCTCCTTTTGATGGTCTCAGCAATGCTCTCAAATCACCTCTTTCTCTTCTTTCTTCTTTTGATGATAGGTTCAGTGTTTTCAGTCTCATTTTATCGAATAAGTCGATAATATAAACCAATTAAAACTACTTATTGAGGATGTGAAATGTGTTTAAGTTGTTTTGCTATATAACGAAATATTTAAATAGAAGAATTTCTTCTGATTTTCGTGAGTTTGGTCGATTATTCCAGTTGTCGTGAGGGTATTTTATTCAGCTGAGGGAAACCCCCAAAGGGTTGATATTTGAAGTTAAATCTTTAATAAACAAGGCGTAAAAGCCTTTTAAAGTTTAGATGTGTGGACATCGCAAGATGAAATATATTCCTACAGTTTTCTTTATTAATCTTTTTCCTGTTTTCCATTTTACTTTATTTCACTTTAATCAATTTTAGTGTAATCCAATTTAGTTTAATTTAACTTGATATAATCTAATCGAATTTCAGTTTATTTAATTTTTTATTCTATTTTTCCAAAATAGTTTTACTCGATCGGTGACGGGTTTTGGATAGGGAGTGGTTTTAGTCGATCTTATATGGTCCAATCTTGATAAAGTTGCTTTTCATAGAAAAGTCAAATTCCATCATTTGAATGCATATAAAGCTTTTATACGTCCAAGCTTATAAAAGTTTTTTTGTATCAATTCCAATGTTCCAGAATGAACAATTCAAGTTAATCCAAAGATGATTTTCATAACGATTTTGATAGTAAAAAAAGAAACTCAAATTTTGAGTGAAGAAAGCTGTTCAGTGACGATGTCCAAGAGGATGTTGAATCGAACATCTCGAAGTTTTTGGACAAGATCTTGAACTGAAATTCGATCTTCTGGATTGAGGGTCATTGCCCTTTTGATAAGAAGAGAAATATCTTCATTTGGATCTTCTTGGGCGACAAGAGAGGCCAACAGATATCCGATCGAATAAACATCACTTCCTGAAGAAGTTCCTCGTCCCTTGAAAAGCTCGGGAGCAATGTGAGGAAAGGTGATGTGACCGGTTCTGTTTTTGCTGTACACGGCCTTGCCGATTGGAACGGCGCTTCCAAAGTCAATGAGAGTTGGATTCCAAAGGTCGTGGTTCCTCTCCACGACGATATTATCTAGTTTAATATCGTTATGGGTCCAGCCACGTTGATGGATAAGGCGGACGCTCTCTGCGACTTGAAAAACGATTTCGACAGCCTGATATTTCGAGAGCTGTCGTCGTTGAATCATTTTGTAGAGAGAGCGTCCGCCGAAGCTGGTAATGAGAGTGATGGGGTTTCTGCCAACGCCGAAGATGGTTGGGACACGAGGAACTCCTGACAACGTTGCCAGAGCCTCGGCCTCTTTAACCATGGCGGGCAGAAACCTTCTCTTTTTAAAGACCTTCGCCACCACTCTTGTGTCCCCTACTGGAACAAGGTAGACCTTGGCAAAGGTCCCTTCGCCGTGACGTCTGGCGTTCCTGAGGTGCCTCTGGATGACCTCGGTCTCGATCCAGGTGAGCTCAGGTGTTTCCTTCATTGTTGTGCTCAAGAAAAAGAATTCCCAATTCTTAATCAAGCTCCGGTCCAGGTCCATCTTTGTCATGACTCGTTAGCTCGAGCTTAGATTAGGTCCCAAATGCGAGCACGAATATATACAATAGACTATACGACATTAAAGACGACCATGTAATGCAAATATTATTCATTTATCACACACACACACACACACACACACACACACACACACACACACAAAGCACAGAAATGTACGTACACACACACACAAACACACACACACA
The DNA here is from genome assembly GCF_046742065.1 of Oratosquilla oratoria. Classification (NCBI taxonomy): domain Eukaryota; kingdom Metazoa; phylum Arthropoda; class Malacostraca; order Stomatopoda; family Squillidae; genus Oratosquilla; species Oratosquilla oratoria. The sequence continues at coordinate 44,743,102 of NC_134779.1, read as the reverse complement.
CACACCCACACCCACACACCCACACCCACACACACACACACACATGCACAAACATACAAGAACACACGCGCGCACACACACACGACTCGGTGGCGGGGTTGGTCGTGTCCCCGACTGTCACTTCGGCGGTCCGGGTTCGAATATTGCCCAGGGCTGAAAAATTTCGGTATCATTGTGCTTCGAGTCGTTACTCCAACTCTCGTGGGCTGTGAGTTGGGTGTGTGTGTGTGTGTAAGGTCACAGCATTACCCATACATCAGTTATACGAGCTCTGATCTCTCTTGCGGGAGGGAAATAGCTGTCGATTACGAGTCCAACACATGATCAAAAGACAATGCTGAATACACACACACACACACACACACACACACACACACACACACATACTGTATATATATATATATATATATATATATATATAGATATAAATATTTATTATATATAAATATATATTATAAATATATATATATATATATATATATTACATAGACTTATATATATATATATATATATATATATATATATGTATATGTGTGTGTGTATATATATATATATATATATATATATATATATATATATATAGACACACACACACACACACACACACACACACACACACACACACACACACAGACAGATGTGTGTGTGTGTGTGTGTGTGTTCTCCAGTATCTATTTTGGGTAAGAAATCCAAGTCCCTATGGCGGTCGCCGACCCTCCCATACTTCTCTCTAAAAAGAAAATCTGAACTGCTGTCTATGTGCGTGTGTTTGTATAGCCGTCTGTCCTGCATGTTATTGTCTAGTAGTAGCAGCAGTAGGATTAGCTGTAGCAGTAGTAGTAGAAGAAGTAGAAGTTGTAGTAGTTGTAGTAATAATAGTAGTAGAAATAGTAGCTGCCCTAGTATTAGTAGCAGAAGTATACTCCCTAAGATTGAGTGTCCTGTTACTAGGATCATTCACCACCACTTGAAAAAAAATCTCGTTATAATTTTTTTTTTTTTTTTTTTTTCGTTGTATGTTCACAGAGATCAAAAAACTCTTTGTTGGACTTAATGATAATAAAACAATAAACACTCTACTGGCAACAAGACCACAATAGCCCATTTTAGAACACAGAATGATGACGTCACTGATAGCTTCCCTGATGACGTCACAGTTGACTTGTCGCTTCTCGAGGATCCTGACGACCTCCTTAGTTGGTCCGCCGAAGGTCGTCTTCGTCGACATGACGTCACCGCGACGGTTATTTCCGTTGACACCAAGACTGATTGATTTGATTTGAATTTATTCTTTGTTTGGCCAGCAGGGTGGGAACCGGTTTCTGGTGGGGTGTGTGTTTAATCCCTTCCGTACTGGGTGGCACTGTTTGTTTTGTCTTGGTTGTCGCCAAGCGATTTTATTCAGCTGAAGAGAACCCTTTCCATAGCAAAAGGGTTAAGGTTGTTGTTTTTGTTTTGTGTCACAATATACTGTAGATATCTTTTTCCCTTTCTCCCACCGGCTACCATTACCGGTACTTCGTCCCTCTTTACCATCACACTCTGCAGCATCTCCGTCACCTTCACCACCACCATCTATACCACCACTACCTTCTACACCACCACAAACAGCCGCCACCACTACCACCGTCACTACCACTACCACTGCTAATATCATTATCACCGTCACCATCACTATCGCCAGTACCACCACCGTCACCGCAACCGCAACCGCCATCACCACCGCGACCGCCTCCACCACCGCTATCGCAACCGCAACCGCAACCGCCGCCACCTCCAGTCGCACGACCCAAAATGGCAGGTATGGGAATTGAGGTGAATCGGGTCATCTGACTCATGTCTTCATCCTGGCCAATTGGGCCAAGATCATTGCTAGCTCGGTTTGGATGTTTGAATTGGTCAGAATCGCTGAGTCAATCGTGATCGCTAATATTTATGTCTCTAACTTGGTCAGGGTATTTGATTTGATCAGGAGCGTCGATTTAGTCAGGATCTCCAATTTGGTCATAATCGTCGACTGAGTATCATTGAATAAGTATTGATATCTCGTTCATGATCATGGTTGAAGTCAATGTCCTTAACTCAGCAAGTATCGTTGACTTGGTAAGAATGGTCAATCAGGTAAGGATCATCAACTGAGTACCGTCAACTTGGTCATTATTGTCAATTCGATCAGAATCATTGATTTTGTTGGAATCATTAACTAAGTCATAAACTTTGTTCCAGTCAAGATTAATGACTCGTTCAGAGCGATTAATCGAGGATTGTCAACTGAGTTAGGATCGTTGACTCACCTAGGATCATCGACTCAGCCAGAATCGTCAACTGAGGTAGGATTGTTGACTCGGTCATGATCGTCATCTTGATCGTGATCGGTCAGGATCGTTGATTCAGAGAGAGTGAACCGAGATAGAAGATACTATGGAAACGGAAAAAAATCTGTTAACGGCAGCCAGACTATAAAGAAAAGTACCACTCGTTATGGAAGGGATTATCAGCATATAAAAGACCAATACCCTTAAGCAGCGGGGATCTTCTTCGTAGAGTCTTTCTGGTTGCCGCCAGGCGATTTTATTCACCTAAGGGGACCCCCCCACTCCCCCGGACAATCATGTGGAGGCAAGTGATTGGGCAACACACAGCCGCACTCAGTCTTCTCCTCCAGTCCTTGTGTAACCCATAACAAGCTCAAGGAAAAGGGCATTAAACAAAGAAAAGAAGAATAGATATTGTGAACAAATAAACAAAGTGAACATGAAAAATGATAAATTTATATTTTATAAACATCGTAAAGCAAAGGCGCCAATCAAGATTTTTTTTTGTAAAATTGTATACATAATCAACTTTGATTGGGATGTGGCTTGACCGTATATATCAGAAATATGAAGTTAAAAGGTTGGGTTACATCTATTTGATAAACACAAAATATATAAGTAAAAATCACACACACACACACACACACACACACACACATGAGCTCTGAGTTCTCCTTCGGGAGAAAAACAATTGTCGAACACGAGTCCAACACGTGATCCAAGACCGTGGTGAGTCATACAACTTGACGGCGCAGTAGTAGCGATCGCGGCCGCCACTACGGCGGTCCAGGTTCGAATCTCACCCTGGGTTGAAACAATTTCAGTATCGCTGCGCTGCGAGTCGTTACTCCAACTGTCCTGGGCGGGGAGTTGTGTGTGTGTGCGAATGTAAGGTCAGAGCATTGCCCCATAGATCGGTCATGTACGAGCTCTGAGCTCTCTTCCGGGAGGGAAATAACTGTTGATCACGAATCCAACACATGATCCAAGTCCATGGTGTACCATGGTGAATCACACACACACACACACGTTAATTCATGGAATATATTAAAAGAAAAAACAGTGAAGGGTGACAGCATAAACAAATATAAAGCCGAGTTTGATAAATGGAAACATGTACGGGACGAGTACAGCTCCAGTCATGTACAGTAAATGACAATTATGTAGATAAAATTAGATAAATAAACATACACGTACACACACGCACACGTTACCACGAGCACACGCACGGCCACATGCATACACACATACTTGTATATATATATATATATATATATATATATATATATATATATATATATGTATATATATATATATGTGTATATATATAGAAATATATATGTATATATATATATATATATATATATATATATATATATATATACTATAATAAAGTAGTAGCTTGTCTGTCCGTTCATGAGCTCCTAGGGTTTTGGAGATAGACCCCCATAACATACTTGTGTGTGTGTGTATATATATATATATATATATATATATATATATATGTATATGTATATATATATGCTATAATAAAGTAGTAGCTTGTCTGTTCATGAACTCCTAGTGTTTTGGAGATAGACCCCCATAACCATACATATTCCGATACCCTTTCACTCCAGGTACTTGGATAACTATATTTCATTAAATATATATATATATATATATATATATTATTTTGGCTAGGGTTAAGGGTAAAGGGGTATGGTGGGGTAACACGCCACTACTGTAGTATCCCCTTAAAACGATTGTCATTTTGTGACAAAAATGGCTATGATTAAACAAACCATTGTATGTGTTCATAAATACTATTTATATTTGTAAAATTAATGTTGCCAGAAACTATTATAGCCTTTGTAAGGAGAAAGCATGTAAATTTAAAATGATAGTATAATTTTACCAAATGTTTCAATATTGGTTATTTTTTATTTTACTTTTTCGCGGGCGGTAATACACTCGAGTTCAAAGATAATTAAAGGTTAGTTCAATTCTTCTCTTACGGTCGAATATATTTTATTTCCAAAGGGCGTCTCCCTCCTCAAATTGATTTTTTTTTTTTTTTCTTAAAATTTTATTTGTTACCTTTTCCAGTGAGTTATATTGGTACGTGTAATTTTTCTCTACAAATTCTATCAAACTTAAAATCATTTGCACGCATCAACGCGCGGGTAATTTGGCTAGTATATATATATATATATATATATATATATATATATATATATGTATATATATATAATATATATATATATATATACTGTATACATACACATACACATACGCGCGGGCGCATATACTGTACATGAATCCTTCTGCTGACCTCCTACGTGATTGTATTTACATACATGATTGGGAATAGATTCCCAATCATAGCTAAGTATATTGTCTGTCGAGAAGTATGTGACACAGCCTGATCGCCAGCAGAGATGACGACACATTTTTTCTTCTAACCTCTTGAAGATGGTGACGCTCTTGATTGATTTTGTTCTGGCTGAGGGAAGTGACATTATGCACCTATGATTATATATATATATATATATATATATATATATATATATATATATATAAATTTTTTCTTACATATACTGTCGCCAATAATTTTTCGTGGCACCTCGTAATTAACAAAGCGATGCCTAACTCGACAAACTCATTCCGTGCCGAGTAGAACATTTCTAACTTTGCTGTTGCTAAGTTATGTAGATCATCTCTACAAAACCCCATTGGTGGCAGAGGTGGGCATAAGACTCCTGAACTCATAATGAAGGATTCAGACTTACGACCTTAAGGACACCAATAGAGTGAGTTGCTCACCAGACCACTGCAGCTCCCCTACCGCCTTCTTCCGGTAAATGTCGCTTCCGGATTCCACGGTCTAGGGTCCGGGTGGGTCCGGGTGTCTTGATGCACGGGGCCCGTGGGACCCCATTAGTGTAAGTTCCCCTCCTGAAGGAGTTCTGGGGGAGCTGGGTTCCTGGTGTAGGCGTGCACGAAGTCCTACGATCGAGATCCACGACCTCCGTCGTCATTAGGACGACTTCGAGCTCTTCGAGGTACCAATTGTCCTTAGTCTCAGATGAATAAAATCATTCGGTGACATCCAGAATAACATGTATAAAGTACCTTCATGTGTCGAAGGGGCTCACTCGCTTCCATTCTAGGTGGTACTTTTCCTTTTATTCTGACTGCCGACAGGCGATTTTTTCAATCGCTGTAGCACCTCACCCGACAGCGAAAGACTTATGGCCCATCTCGATTAGCCCCTTCCGTTCCAGGTGGCACTTTTCTTTTTATTAGGGCTGCCGCCAGTGTAATTAATTACACTTACTATAATCCTCTTGGGTTAAATGAGCTAACTGTACCAGATTAACCCATTCGATACGTTGAAGGTTTTTTTTTCAATCATTAAATAAGATCATCTGACGGCAGCTAGAGGTGCAGACTAAGTCCATAACGCAGGGGATCAATTAACCCTTCGTTCTATATATTAATTCTCTCTGCCGCCTGGCGATTTTATTAAATCAAAGAAAACCCTTGGACTGAAGGTTTATCAGAATGAAATAGTCTCGCGCTAGACATGACAAAGTCGACGAGGACCGCCACCAAAGGAGAGTAGCTGTTGTTCTTGTAGAAGGATGGTTGATTAAAATCGGGAGACGAAATTACATTAACATATCAGTATTTGGATTTAAGGGAGAAATCACATTTGAATATCGATAGCATTAAAGGACTGATGTTTGGGGTTTCTCCAGAGGTGGATTGTTCGAGTAGGAGGGGGAAGCGGGAGGGTGAGGGAGGAGGTAGGAGGGAGGAAGTGAGAAGGGAAGGGGGGAAAGAGGGAGAGGGAGGAGTAAGGAAGGAGATGGAGGAGGAGGTTAAGGGGAAGAAGAGGAGAAAGGAGGAAGGGGAAGGAAGGAGAGAGAAGGAAAACGAGGAAGGGGAAGAGAAGAAGGAAAAGGAGAGAACGTATCAGGGAAGGGGAAAGGGAAAGGAGGAGTGGGAGGGAGAGAAAAAGAAGGAAGAGGAGAGAGAGAAATGAGGAAGGGGAAGGGACAAGAAGGAGGAGGAGGAAAATAGGAAGAGGAAGGTAGGAGAGAGAGCTTAAACGAGGAAGGGAAGAGAAAAAAGGAGAAGAAAAAGGAAAGAAGGGAGGACGGAAGGGGAAAGGGAAGAGAGAAGTGGGAGGAGGGGGAAAGAGAATAGGGCAGGGAGAGGAAAAGAAGAGCGAAGAGAAAGAGAAATGAGGAAGGGGAAGAGAGAAGAGGGAAAAGGAGGAGAATAGGAAGGGGAAGGAAGGAGAGAGAACGAAAACGAGGAAGGGGAAGAGAGGAAGGAGAAGGAATAGGAGAAAAGGGAGGAGGGAAGGATAAAGGGAAGGGAGGAAGTGGGAGGAGGAGGAAGGAGAAGAGGGTAGGTAGAGGAAAAGGAGGGGAGAAGAAAGAGAAATGATGAAGAAGATAGAATAGGGAAAATGAGGAAGAAATGAGGGAAGAGGGAAGGAAGAGGAGGAAGAAAGGAAAGAGGAAGAAAAGTAGGATGAGGATAAAGGTGAGAAGAAGAGGGGCAAAAGAACTTAAGACATTTGGTCTATAATTCTGCGCACGTGTTGATTTACGTGTGTAAGGAAACCAACAAAAATACAGGGAAACATATGTGTACATACTTGTGGGCTCCATTTATCCACACAAATAAACAGATTGAGTCCACAAGTGAGTTAACAATGCAACAGCGGTAACGTTAAATATTTTGTTTTGGCTGACGCCAGGCGATTTTATTCTGGTTAGGATTGGAATAGGTACTGAAGGTGTTAATGTTTATGGAAACATGCTAACACACTTGCATACGTGCACACATAAATAGTCACGCCCGAACACACACATACACACGCACACACACACACACACACACACACACACACGTACACACACACACACACACATGTGCACACATACACACACACACACGTGCACACACACACACACACACACACGCACACACAATATGGGTGTGTTTATATTTGTATGTTTTTATGTGTTTGTATGTGTTTGTGCGTGTGTGTGTGTGCGCGCGTGTGTGTGTGTGCGCGTGTCTGTCTATATGTGTGCATGTGTGTGTCCTTCTCTTCCACCTCTTCCTTATCCTCCTCCTTTTCCTTCTCCGTCTCCTTCTCTTCCTTCTCTTTCTCTTCATTTTTGTCGACTTCATCCGTTACACAAAGGGCATTAAAGGAACAAATGGGAAAGGTGATGAACGTTGATCTGAACATTTGATGAAGGAAATGAACTCTGCAAACATATTGATGCATCAGTATTTGATGAACGATCGCAGTTACACATTTATATATAGACATTAATTCAAACGTCCGTATAAATGGACAGGATCTCATGAATATACGGCAATATCAAATGACAACCCAAACATCATGTAATTAACTTTGTATATAATTATGCATATGCGAATATGAATACATGCTCTCTCTATCTCTCTCTCCGTATGCATGTATGTATGTACGTATGGATGGATGGATGGATGTATATATACATCTATCTATATATACTGTATACCTATTTCTTTCTATTTCTCTATCACTCTCTCTGTATCTCTCTCTCTCTCTCTCTCTATATATATATATATATATGTGTGTGTGTGTGTGTGTGTTAAAAAATATATGTGTTAAAATCCGTATATGTATGCATACCCTAGAGTGTTTGTTGGGGGAAAGGATTTATGTCAAATACAACGTATAAACACGTTATGAAAAGGAAAAGAGCAACAACTCTACATCATCAATCTAAAGACTGACTAGAATCATCTTATTTTTTTCTAAAAGAAAATATATTAAGGAGACATAAATAACAATCCCCTAGCGGGAGATAGTTTCTCAAGGTGTCGCCAGGCGATTTTATTCAACTCCTTAGCTCCTCCTCTGGAGTGAAGAGTTAAAATAAGGGTCTGCTGGAGGGGCCCTCCCTGCTCATAGCCCCCTCACGAGGCCATTTTTGGAATCAGGGCGGAACCCCGTGATCACCAAATCCTCCCGGTCTCACGGCGGGAGATCCTGTTCGAACAAAGACGGGAGAACTCTCACGGTGTGACGTCTCAATCCTGTTTCTCCCGTCGAGGACAGCAAACAGAGGCACTGAACGGGAGTCGAGCCCGATCAATGTCATCGAGTCGCAGGAAGAGCCAATCTCGCCGACCGCGGAGTGTGAGCGAAGGCGATTTCCTCTCCGGAGACAACGTGCGTGACTCGCCGTCTCAAGTTTTGAGGTTTAGGTAGATGTACTTCTATGTGATGAGTTGCAATCAGTTTTTATTTTTCTATTTACTTCTTAACATGTTTTTTTTATTTGTTTGTTTATGTTCTTGTGTGCTGGTTTATATATATATATATATATATATATATATATATATATATATATATATATATATATGTATATATATATGCAATTCATTTAATCATCTTTTAACTGTTCATTCAATTATTTGTCTAATGGATTGATTCATTGATCCATTCATCTATTTCTTTACTTGTGTATTCATTTATTGATTTACTGTACTTGTTTCCTTACTAAATTCTATAAATTTTAAGCATTTCCAGTACAGTGATAATTATGATTGTAATGATTAAAAGCTCTAGAAATGGCCCTTAATCTCTTTATCACAATTTTGTTTTCCTTATGTCCTATGGAATGAATAAAAATCTCTTGTTTGCCACAAAGAAATACATAAAGTGCAATGCGGGTGGTTTTAACTGTACAGTCATTTGTAAAAGTTCACTTAAGTCCCCATGGCTCTACCCTTTCTGGACGGCTAGTCCCCATATATCCATGTAATAACTGCTGTATCCTGTTAACTTTTGTTTTTTTGTTTTTTTTAGTACGTGGGTCACTGTCATTGGGTAATACACATAATCGCCTTTCAGTAACGATAAGTACGATGAAACTGTATGAGTAATTATATTGTGTTTAAGAAGGCTAAGATTTTGTTCCTAAAATGACGACTTGTTATTTCTTATGAAATAATAAAGTTACCTATTTACACACACACACACACACACACACACACACACACACACACATATATATATATATTTATAAATATATATATATATATATATACATATATATGTGTGCGTGTGTATATATGTATACATATAAATATGTATATATGTATATATATATATATATATATATATATATATATATGCAACAGTAATCACATAAAACACGTGAATAAAGATTTATGCTTGTAACCACGAGGAAAATAAAGATCGGAATACTGAACGTTTTCGTCTATTTTTGAAAATGTCTTAATAGACGAAAACGTTCAGTATTCCGATCTTTATTTTCCTCGTGGTTACAAGCATATATATATATATGCAGAGTCCACTAGGAAAAGGAAAAACACACGGAGTCCGAGCGCTTTCGTGATATATTTACTCCTTGATAATGTGAATATATCACGAAAGCGCTCGGACTCCTGCATATTTGTGATTCACGTGTGACTTGTGAAATTTGTGCATGTATATATATATATATATATATATATATATATATATGTGTGTGTGTGTGTGTGTGTGTTATGAAGGTAAGACAGATGAGGGGAAAAGGTGGTAGAGAAACGCGAGTTAGAGCGAGAACACTATATTACAGACGTTTCGACTACAAGTATTCTCCAGATTGAAGAAGACTTGTAGTCGAAACATCAGGAATATTGTGTTCTCGCTCTAACCCGCGTTTCTCTACCACCTTTTCCACTCACATATATATATATATATATATATATATATATATATATATATATATATATATGTATATATTTACGTATATATATGAATATGTATATGCAACAAACTCACTTTCCCTTTTACCTACATAAGCGATTTATGTACCACCTGTGTCCGCTCGGGGCAGAGGTCACTTTATGATTGAGGTCATTTGGGTCACGTGTGTACAGGTCGCGGGGAACCTGCAGCTCCACTTCTGTTGCCCCCAGAGAAACAAAAGAAGGGTCAATGGCGATAAAAATACCTGCGTGGAGCAATGGGCGTGTTCCTGTGTTTGATCACCAAAGTCTGTGTTTCATATAGGGAGGATTGCAAAAGAGGAAAGGCATAAATAGTGTGACCACATGTGTTTCTAAACTTTAACCTTCCGCTTTGTGTTTGTGTGTGCGTGCGTGTAGTTACCTAGATGTATTTTGCGGGAAGGGGAGCTGCGCTCGTGATGTCCCGCATTTATGTCTCGTAGTGTCTAGTTTGCTCTTAAACTCATGAATGGTGTTTGTGCACACTTTTTTTTTTTTTTGTTCCAAGTGTCCACCACTCTATATGGAAAACCGTTTTTCTTCAGATCTCTTCTGTAGCTATGTTTTTTTATTTTCTTTCCATGTCCTCTTGTGTTTCACTTGTCTCAGTTTGTACGTGTGTGTGTGTGTGTGTGTGTGTGCGCGTGTGGGCGATTGCGTGCGTGTGTGTGTATGCATACATGTATATGTGTATATGTACTTTTAGAGGTAGGAATAGTATCTACCATCATTATCCACAAATAACTATTTGTTCTCACTCTTATTATGTCGGTATACCATAATATAGAAGTACGAGAGCTGAGACCAAGCCTTCTCAATATGAAGTATTGAACCGCATACGTCTTGTCAAGTCAGTATTGTAGGGATCTTAATGACATCCTAATGAACCAAATTCACGAATCATTCTTTTAGCGTCGGAGATATAAAAAAAAAAAAAAAAATGTATTATCCCTCCTTTGCCACCTCTATGACTCCAAGTCTTCGGATAGAAACGCTAGTTTCCGCCGACAAGATACATAACCCTATGGGCACTCCTCGACACTCTTTGGCACTTGGCGGGACGGATAAGTGCCTAAGAGAGATGATCGGAACCTTTACCAGCGACTGAAGTGCCGTCCCGCCATGGACCACAAAGGCGCGGCCTCCTTTGTCGGAGAGATACTGGCCCCTCCTCCCTCCCCCTCCCCTCCTCCCCTCTCTCCGTCCCTTGGGTCACCAGACATCGACCTCTGAACCCCGACTTCACTGATGACCTAATCTGTGAAAAATCAGGTCGTTTTGGGAAGGTGTGTGTTCTACAAGGGAAAGGTTTTTGTACTTATCGTTGGACTTGAGGTGGTCATGATCTCTGGGCGGGAACAGACCCGGAGTTGTGTGGCTCCATTATTGTGTATAAACAGATGTACATGAACACGTCAGTAAATGCACACGAACTCACTTACAGGTTCCTCTAAAGATGTCTATAAATCACTAAAAATGAATGAATGGATGAATAGATGGATGAATGAATGAACGAATAAATAGACAGACAAGTGAATGGATAAATGAATGAATGATAATAAATAGAAATAAATGAATAGATATGAATAAATAATTGAATAAATAGATAAATACATTAATGAATAGATAAATGCATGAACAAATAATTGCATGAACAAATAGAACAATCGAATAAATAGAGAAAAATATTAGTAGACAAATCAGTGTATATTATAAATGTATTAATAAATGAATAGATAAGCATATAAATAAGTTAATAAACAGATAAATGAATGAATAAGTAAAGAAACAAATTCTGGATGGCGGAGTACACAAGTAAAATTATTTTAAAACTGGCAAACTGGTACATTGGTGAATAAGGAGTTAATATTGACAGAAGCCATGACTCTCTTGGAGTTGTTTGTTGTGTAAAAGATAAAAAAAAAAATAGTTTATGGATTTCATGGAATATTTCTCAGCATGTACGGAGGGGTGAAGCTATAAGGTATCTGAATATATCGTACGTTGATTTAGTTATTCGTGAAATGATGGGGCGATGTGGGTAGTTGAGCTTATGTGTTTTTACGTTATTATAGATGTAACATAAAGAAAAATTGCTTATTATGTGGGAGATGTGTATTTCGTGGCTGCATTGTTAATCGTAATGATCTTGTTTGCCATATGTATATATATATATATATATATATATATAATATACTGTATATATAATATATATTTATGTATATATATAATATATATAATGTATATATATATATATATATATATATTTTTTTATAGGTGTCGGAAAGGATGTAGTAGCTGTCTTGAGAGGTACGTACACGGAAGACTTGGTAACTCACCGAACTAGGGTCGGTGTTCTTCCGCAATTCTCTGGCTGCTTGCTTAAGTTCAGGACCGACAAGGGGACTTCTTTTGTGGCTGCGTTCTCCACTAGTTTCCGCTAACATCTGGGGTCTTAATGCAGGGGAGACAGTAATGCTATCATTTGTCCGGAGGTGGAGGGGCGACTGAGGCAGAATCTCTGATTCTGCATTTTTACCTTTGTTGTCTAAAGTGGGCTATTGGTGACAAATGGGTCTCGGGTTGAGAATTTACTTATTCATCTAAATACCTTTTATTTTGTATTCATGTATCTATCTATTTCTTGATTGATTCACTGATTGACTAATTGACTGATTGACTGATTGATCTACTTATTTATTTGTTTGTTTGTTTGACTTGACAAGTTGATATAGCTTTCAGAGTCTTGGAAAAAGGACATAGGGACATAAATCATAAAGGTGAGTCCATATCTTGGTAATAATCTTCCATTTCATGATTTTTCTCTAGTGCTTCTGGATACCCTCAATGTCCAAAGTCGTTGAACAATTTGAAATTGATTCAAAAGTTTCTTAAGATCATTAACTTGTTGTTGTTGTTTTCTCCTAGAAGAAAAAGTTTTTCATTTGACTTTGTACAAATTATTTTCTAAGGATATATGTTCACGTCGAGTTGCCTGTGGTGGTCGTTTGTATCGGTATAAATTGGCAGGAAGATCTCTTTCAAATATGTTTTGTTAAAGCCCACTGCTGATTCCGTTTCAGCTAAGGTCTTACTATTTTTCTTTGATTTCGGATAGTAGATATGCCAACTGGAGGTCAAACACAAGGCTGCCGAGATCAAATGAATATTTTCGTGAAAACACTAGACAAAAACAAATAGATAAAATTAAAATAAATGAATAAATAAATAAATAAATAAATAAATAAATAAATAAATACATAGATAAATAAAATAAAATCGGTTGAGGATTACAACCATACTTGCATTAGTATAAGTGTTACTAATGTCCAGGAGCAAATACTGTAAGTAAAAATTTACCAATGATTAGAATAAAACACCAGAAGATATATAAATGCTGGCACCGCTCCTTGAAGACGTATCTACAGAAATCAAGTTTAAACAACTCATTGTCCATTTACACACACACACACACACACATTTATATATACATACATATGTATATATATATATATATATGTGTGTATATATATATGTACATATATATATATATATGTATATATATATATGTATATATATATGTGTATATATATATATATGTATGATATATATATATATATATGTATATATATGTGTATATATATATGTATGTATATATATGTACATATATATATATATATATATATATATATATATATATATATATATATATATATATATATATATATATAAGGACTAGTCCGCCATAGTAAAACACCTAATGTTCCCCATCAGTTTGATGTCCACCACTCTCTTGGGACAGGTACGAGAAAACCTTTCCTCTTCCCCCCATTCAGCACACTCGAGGACCCCTCCACCCTCCTCTTCGTGTCCAAAGCGGGATCGAGTCCCATTAGGCTGATGGTACGTTCCCTATTCCTCCTCATCATGGGGTCGTTACAGCGAATGACAATCATATGAAAAGGGGCTCGAATTCTATTCTTTTCCAACTTGTAAAACGCTTCGGTCGTCTATTCTTCCTCGAGTTTTTTTTTTTTCGTGAATGAAATGTGGGACTCCTTTCACGGCAACGATGTGGCACTCGGAGGAAGAATGCGTCTTCAAGGTTCAAATGGCCAGCGACAAAAGTGATGAAATAGCTTTATTGATCGTAGGACATTCATATAATTCAAGTAATTAAATGGTCTTTCATACCTGTTATGTATGTGTATGCATATATATATATGTATATATATATATATATATATATATATATATGTATACACATGTAGAGGGAAAAAAGAAATGGGACAGAAAATGTGGAATAAAATAAAGAATGAAAATATAGTCAAGGAGTAGTAGTAGTAGTAGTAGGAAGTTGATAAAAAGGAGACAGAAGAAAATGTAGGTAGAGGAGGAAATAGTATACTAAGAACTTTGTAAAAAAAAAAAAAAAAGAGACTAAAGGGAGATACATTGTACATAGTATCCACTCTTTTTATTATAGTGACACTGTACCTACTACAGAACCAGTGCCCCTCGTATAAACTACCCTACATACTACTGGGTGGTCCGAATGTCTTGTTACCCCTATCAATAGAGGTACAAGTATTACAGTAATACAGAATACATGTCATGGGTTCAGTTTATTTACTGTAAGAACAATAGAACAAGTAACAGTCTATGTTCTCATCGCAAGAGCATGGGGGCTGTGGGACTTTACTCGTACTTCTCTGAAAGATTCGGCAAACCAGCTCCTCCGAAGATGACAATACTGCGATAAGAACATAAAGTGTTAATTTGTTCTATTGTTCTTACAGTACATAAAATGAACCTAGGACATGTATTTTGTATTACTGTAATACTTGTACCTTGTACCTCTATTGTTAGGGGTAACAAGACATTTGGACCCCCCTGGACACTAAATGTCTGTGGTATAGTGGCACAGACACTACTATAGTCCTATTGTCCGTACTATAGTTTCATTGTCCCTATTACTATGCGACTGTCCCTATTAGAATGTCACTTCCATCTATATTGCCTATGTCTACTACAGTGTTATAGTTACTACTATAGTGACATTGTCCCTGCTATAGTATCACTGTCCCTATCACAGTGCCTCGGCCCCTGATATAAAGCCGCTGTCCCTGTCATAATGCCACCGTCCCTAGTGTAGTGCCCATACAGGGGTCAAGTGCTCGATGTCGTAAACAAGCCCGCACTAGGGCTCCTACGGGCACTTTCGGCCTAGACAATGTCTTTCTCCCCTGCGCGCGCCCGCGCTCACATACACATACGCACACACACACACACACACACACACACACACACACACACACACACACACACACACACACACACACACACAAGAGCATATTTGTGTACATATATAGTGTATATACGGACGGATAGAGGGATATATAAATACGAGTAATATAGCATAATAAATGAAACAAAAGATAAACAATATATCTACTGAATGGGTCACGTCCAACTTAATAAAATCCCCGAACGGCAACAATAACACAAAAGAAAAGCGTCATCTGGTACCTAAGGTCTTAACTGAGAGGAGAGACTAGTGGAGGGAACCACAGGGATGAATGTAATAGGATGACAGCGACAGGATTAAAAAGAAAGGTGCCACCCGACATTAAAAAGGTTTGTTCTAACTTCTTTGAACTAGGTTCTCATATTAACTTCCTGGCTCAGAATCTAGACACTACAAAGCATATCTAGAATAGTGTGGCTTTGCTAATGTCGGGCACCAGGTTACCTTGGAAATGGGGGCAAATATTTGACGAGATAATTCGCTCGAGGAGAAAAACAAATGGATATGTGTACATGAGTACATATGTGCTCGTATAATGCAAACATATACACGACTACACAAAAGAGTGTACGCTTGCTTACAGGCACACAGACAACAGGTATTGACATTCACATTCCTCCATATCTCTGTCTCTCTCTCTCATACACACACATACTTGCACACGCTGAAACACAAACACACTCTATCTCTCTCTCTTTCTCTCTCTGTCTCCACACACACACACACACGCGCGCGCGCGCGCACACACGCAAACACACATAAACAGACACACACACACACACACACACACACACACACACGTAAATAAAACACATGAAGATACACATACAGAAAGACACACATAAACAAACAATTATAAAGTAGAGCAGCCTGAAAACATCGTTATAATGTCTTCCAAAACATTTGCTGTGATAAAGCGCTCTCTTTCTCTCTCTCTCTCTCTCTCTCTCTCTCTCTCTCTCTCTCTCTCTCTCTCTCTCTCCTTTATCTCTCTTTCTCTCTATCCCTTTCCTCTCCTTTATCTCTCTTTCTCTCTCTCTCTCACTTTCCCTTTATCTCTCTCTCTCTCTCTCTCTTTCTCTCTCTCTCTCTCTCTCTCTCTCTCTCTTGCACACACATACACACAAACACACACTCACACACACACACACACACTCATACACACACACACACACTCTCTCTCTCTCTCTCTCTCTCTCTCTCTCTCTCTCTCTCTCTCTCTCTCTCTCTCTCTCTCTCTCTCTCTCACTCTCACTCTCACTCTCACTCGAATGGGCACAACTGTAAATACGTACTCCAGGATAGCAGCCAGCCCGCACTACATAATCGGTAGTTGTGTCAACGTCTGCGCAAGGCCTTCAGACGGTGACCACGGAGTCGTGACCTTGAGTCATGACCCTGTGACTCACCATGGCACCGCCTGAGTGGCCCCTCCCGCCATCATGACCCTCTAAGGAACCACTAATGGCACCCCACTCCCTGTTGTACCCAGTCGACTTACCCGAGTCCCTGTGCTCGGCGGAGTACAATCATTGTGGGCTTGTAATAAGTTTGGGTAAGGGCACTTGGAATGGAGAGATGAGAAGCGAAAGGTGTTTATTATCCTTGTGCGCGCACACACACACACACACACACACACACACACACACACACACACACACACACACACACACACACACGATTTATTAAAGTGGGATAAAAGAAAAACAAGAGGACATGAAAAGAAACTTAAAAAGGATGGTTACAGTAGAGATCTGAAAAGGAATAGCCTCCCATACAGAGTGGTAGATATCTGGAATAAATAGAATGATGAAACAGTGAGTGCTAAAACTATATAAGAATTTAAGATCAAACTGGACACTGAAAGAAACAAAAGCAGGTCACTACGAGCATAGCTCCCTTCCCGTAAAATACAACCAGATAAACACACACACACACACACACACACACACACACACACACACACACACACACACACACACAGAGAGAGAGAGAGAGGGAGAGAGTGCGTGAGAGAATGAATGTGAAAGA
Organism: Oratosquilla oratoria; assembly: GCF_046742065.1. Classification (NCBI taxonomy): domain Eukaryota; kingdom Metazoa; phylum Arthropoda; class Malacostraca; order Stomatopoda; family Squillidae; genus Oratosquilla; species Oratosquilla oratoria. The sequence goes on along the minus strand of NC_134779.1, from coordinate 44,725,648 downwards.
ATGATTTTGAGATAGTGCGTGTGAGAGAGTGAATCTAAGAGTGAGTGTGAGAGGGTGAGTGAGAGAGTGAGTGTGAGTGTGAGAGGGTGAGTGAGAAAGTGAATGTGAGTGAGTGAATCTAATAGTATGTGAGAGGGTGAGTGTGAGAGATTAAGTGTGAGAAAGTGAGTTTGAGATAGTGCGTATGAAAGAGTGAGAGCGAGCGAACGAGTTGACTGATATACAATCACAGAGAAGCCTCACTCCCCAAGCAGAGGAGAAACAAATCCCGCTTGTGAACGAAAATATCTGAATCTGATTTTCAACTTCCGCGCACTCCGAGATAAAAAGTATCGTTATAACTCTTCGCCGGCCTTACCCGGGACCAAAAGACGAACATTTTTGAAACAACGCTTGCAATTGCATGCACGTGTTGCTGGGATAATACACTAAGGACTTTTCCGGCCAACGCCAGAATTTTTCGTTCATTTTTTGAGAATAATCGAGTGTCTCACTCTGATTGTATTCTTTCTTCTGTTTACCGTCAGGGAATTTCATTCAGTTAAGGGTTAAAGATATTTAAACAAATGATTAAAACACAAAAAGTAGACTTGTTGATTTTTTTTATTTTCTTTTATTTAATTTGTTTATTGCTAATCTTGTGTATTTACTTATTTTCGGGAATTATTTATGTTGCATAATGTTGATTTAAGTAATTTGGGGTTTATTCTGGCTGTTGCCATCCAAAAAAGAATCCCCTTTGCAGTGAGAGGATCAACTGTTTCCACTGCCTCGGACGCAATATAGGACAAAGGTAAGGATAATAGTGATGATGATGATGATGCTCGTCATCTTCATTATCGTCGTCGTCGTCATCGCTGTCGTAATCATCGTCGTCATCATCATTATCATCATCTAGTGTTTTAGTGTATCTCATATTACTGCGTGTGTGGTTGTGTATGTGTATATATATATATATATATATATATATATGTGTGTGTGCGTATGTGTGTGTGTATGTGTGTGTGTGTGTCTATGTGTATTTGTTTTGTGTGTGTGTGTTAGAATAAATTTTCACATACTCGTATGTGCAGGGGAGGTATCATAGGAAATGCCTTCACGAAATTCAATTACCAATTTGCATGACTCAGAACAGTCGCAAAATCACGTATGAATTTCAGTGTACACGTAAAAATATGCAAATCGTACTTAATTGGGATCGAAGACCATCATCACCCAGTAAAGTAATAACCATTCCCCGTTTTCTATTTACAAAATCCATTCTCCCATTTTCTGTTTGCAGTCTATTCGTGTCCTGTCGTCATTTCAATTTCTTGTGCCCACAAAACCATTTGCTGGAAGAAATATTGGCCCAAAGTCATACTTATTTAAGTTCTGGAATGAAAAAAAAAAGTAAATGAAAGCGGGAATGGCCATATCACTGAAGCACTTAAAACGTCACAAAGTTTGTTTTTGACTCGACAGACTTCCGAGCAAGAATGATATCCTCGGACGACTTGACTTGTCGTCATTTGGAATGTCGACGGTCTAGAATTCCAGATGAACAAAAATTCCTAAAATCATATTAATATTTTTCATTACCATATATTCTTGGTCGTGTGGTGTTGCTTAAGTTATTCATTAGTAAAAAATAAATAATGGAACGCACGATTTTTTCTTATTAAATTATTTTCTATTTCTTACAAGCTCACTTTAAAAAAAGAGCTGTTTGCTATTAGATAGGAAATAATGTATCATATGCGTATATATAACTATCATAAGTGTATTATTGAGTGTGACTTATAAAGTATATGAAATCTTCACGGAAATCTAATTTTATACACCAAACATAATATATAGTGCAAAAAGTTTTGGTGTTGTGTTTATTTGTGAGCAGACGTGATTAAAATATTTCAAATGATTTACGTTTGACGGAAGTAACACTTAGTATATTTACGAAAAATACACACTGCTGATTTATGAAATAAGTGAGTACTATCAAAATAAAGATTTACAATTCTTTGGTTAAAAATGCCAAAATGTCGTTAAAATCGCCACCTTTCATTGAACCTTTCAAAAAAACAACATAAACATCATATTTCATGGCTCATACTGTCTGTGTGTTAGTTTTAGAACAAGGTCATGCCTTGACTTTTACTCTGAATTACTAATACCATGTATCGCGTCAAATAGTATGATTTTACTAGTTGTAGAGCAAGATGGTATTTTATATCACATTCAAAGTGAAGAAAAAAAAATGTCGCACTTGTGAATTTAGAGGACTTCGATTTTGTTGAAGAAGCATCTAAGAAATGTTTATTGGTGAAGTTATGAAGTGTTTTTAGATAAATTCACGAGAGAATGTCGGTGAATTTCACGGCCACTATGGAGACGGAAAAATAAATACAAGTTTAGTCTAGCCGGTGAGAAATATGTCAAGCCGACGACATGACGTCACCTCGAAAAGAAAACGGTCACGTGATTTAGCGGGAATGCAGCAAGCGTACCCACTATCTCAACACATTTCTTTTAAACAATTCAACATTGTAACAAAACTTATCATTATCCGAATTCCTCCTGAAGCCAGACAATTTTAACCAATTTAGCGGGTGGGTTTAGACCCAAACCAACTCTTTATCATCCTAAATCAAATAACTAGACTCTGTAATGAATAAAAAAAAAAAGTTAGTATGAATGCCAACAGACTCGAAGTCTTCGACTCTTGGAGGCCACATTGATGAGGGTAAGAGGAAGTAAAGGCGTGTAGACCGTTATTGATTTAAATATCATGCATGTGATTGGTGAACTGCGTCCTCACGGAGCCTTATTAAGAAGATGGATACGACCATCTCTCACGCAAGCTGTCCATTCAACAACTCTATCACTCTTGCCACATAGGTGATCCATTTTTATATCCACGAAAGTCGAATTTACGCTCCTTAGTACAGCTCTTTTGCAACTGAGGGTGCGTTCCGGAAATGAATAAAATCGTCTGACGGCAAACAGAAGTCACACACGGTAAGGAGAATACGTAGGATATACTTGTTGTTGTTTTTAGAACCCCTATGGACCACAGTCACTTCGTAGTGTTTCATGAGTGAATATTAGTCTTCATTAGCCCCCCTTTGCTACGGTGGCATCCTTTGCAATTTTTATTCTGGCTGACGCATTTTATTATTTTTTTTCTCAGTTTGGGTAAACAGATCGTAGAGAAATGGTTAAGTAGGTGTTCAACCGACTTTTATTGGCAAGGATCTTTTAAGTTTATGTTCGTCATTATCCAAATTTGTTTGAAAATAGTTTCATGCGCACGCGCGCGCGCACACATACACACACACACACACACACACACACACACACACACACACGACTCGTGGCGCAGTGGTAGAGTTCGAGGTTGCCATTACGACGGTCCGGGTTCGAATCCCGCCCAGGGTTGAAATAATTTTAGTATTGCTGCGCTGCGGGTTGTTACTCCAACTCGTGGGCGGGGAGTTGGGTGTGTGTATGTGCATGCAAGGCAGCGTTTCCCAACCTTTTCCGACCATAGCACCCACTGTTGTCATGTCTAAGCAGTCCAGCACCCCTATCTTGTTATTAGAAGGATAAAAGAAAGTGAAGTGTCCTGCTTGATGAATTATTTTCTTGATTCCTTAGAACTGAAACAAATTGACAATATTGTTTGTAGGAGAAATAAGAACACCTTAGAAAAATAAAATAGGATGGAAAAAGTCAAATATGCACAACTGGGTAGTCAGTGATACATATATCAATGTGATTTTTGTGTGCATCTCTTCCCAGCACCCCCTATAATTGATTTCATTACCCCAGGTTGGGAAACATTAGTGTAAGGTTAGCATTACCCATAGATCGGTCATATATGAGCTCTGAGCTCACACCCGGGAGGGAAATAGCTGTTGATCACGAGTCCAACACGTGATCAAAAGATCATGATGAACACACACACACACACACACACACACACACACACACAGACCTACAAACACACACACATACCCACACATACAAACACACAAAAACACTCACGCATACACCCTAACACACACAGCTGTCCAAAGATAATCGTTGTTTCATTATGAAAATTGAAAGAACAAACTGTAAAATGAGCAGTATATATGCATATGTATGTGTATATATACAAGATAGTGTACCTGCAGGAAAATTTGTTTTGTTTCAAGTCTTCTTCTTTGACGTTAATTAGCCATTCCCGACTCCTGTTTTTCATCTCTCGAGAAAGAGAGGGAGACAGAAATCTGCCTTTCCGAAGTCTCCCGCTTGTGACAGGTGTGTGCTCAGTAATGGGACATTGTTGGAACCCTGAATACAAAACATGCGCAGCGCCAACCAAGCAGAAATGTCGGAATCAGCCGCCATGCCAAAGCCGACATCCAACATGACGTGGACAAGATTTTTTTTTTCTCTCATTTATTTAGTTTCTTCTTTGTTTTGGGGTGACTTGACGTCACGTTCTGGGCAATCAAGTAAATCCAATTGTTTGTTTATTCTATTGTATATATGTATCTGTTTAATTTCTTCTTTGTTCGTTTATATCATGTTTTTACTTTGTGTTCTTTACGCTTAGCTGAAGGTCACTGATCAGTTTGGGTAGATTGTTTTATTTTCTCACAAAATTATCTAAATATTCATAAATTATTGTTACTTGAGATTCTTCTATAGTACAATACAACAGTTGCAGAAAATGACAATTTTATTAATATAGCTTTTTATTATGCATTTCTTTTATAATTTTTTATTTGTTCTCGGTCGACGAGTGAGAACACATGGAGGGTCTAAGGTAAGAATTAAAGTCAAGCAGATTTATAATACAAATAGAATTTCACTTCGAAGGATGCGAGTCTGAGAATTTCAAAATAAGTCGCGTACGCTCCAAATGCTGGACAGCCAGGACTCAAAACAACTTTGGTAATAAGGAAGAAATAAATGGATAAATAAGTAAACGATTAAGTAGATAAATAAATGTTGAGGCATTGTGACAGGTTGGTGAAGGTGGGTGAGGAAGACAAATCAGAATCCAATTTTATTTCTGACTAGTTTCGCACAAATAGGCTTCTCTGAAAAAAACTATTTTTGCGAAACTAGTCAGAAATTAAATTGGATTCTGATTTATGTCTTCCTCACCCACCTTCACAAGATAAATGAATAACAAATAAAAAAGTAACGAAATAAATAAACATATATATAGAATACAAAACATATACACGCAAAAAACATATAAAAATAAAAAAGTAACGAAATAAACTTATAAATAGAATACAAAATATATACACGCAAAGAAAAAAAAAAAAAATAGTGGAAACCTATCAGGTAATAGTTTATCTTAACTTGGTCCTTCCTGAAGGGTACTATGGTATAGAAATACGGAAGATAGTAATGAATATAATTATCTAGTGAGATTAAAAAAGGTTGACGAATCCGTTTAATTTTTCGGATAAAGTTCTCGATTGAATACCCGTTTTCGGATAAACTTAGTAGTGCAAACTTCGATGAGGTTATAAAAAATGAATTTCGTATTTCCTTACCCAATGCCCAGCGTTTCTATCCAAAGGGATTATATCACTCCGAAGACGTGTAGTCATGGAAGGATCTAGGAAGAATTTAAGGAGATATGTAGGACAGAACAATAGTAGAAGTCGAAAGTGATCAATATTCTTATCCATGTCGAAGTTAGTCTCCAGTCATAAGGCATTACTGCGTGCCTCTGGTCCGTAAGGATGTCACTAAGGTTAATAGTACACTGCATAACTCTCATGCAGTCACTACCCTATACAGTGGTTCCTTTCTCAAAATATTAACCTTGTAGAGTATACGGATATTTAATGATTTCATCCTGGCTAACGCCGGATGATATAAGGAGTTCTGCTTGAGTAAAGATTTTCTTTGCTCCGGGCGCCGGGTTTTCTTTTGTTTTCTTCGTGACGTGTTGATGTTCTCGTAAAGACTAATGAATGGGGCCGTCCCGCGTACGTTCCCCGTATGTACTCCCTCCCGGCATAACAGCCAAACAATGCCAGCTTGCCATACTTCATTAGTTGCCATCTCAGTTACGGTGCCAGGTTTTCCTGTGATATATACACGTATATATTACATTCATGTGTATATGTATGTGTGATATAAAGGCGTGCACTAGCGCACTTGCACACACGCCCACATATATAAGCGGGCACACACACACACACACACACACACACACACACACACACACACACACACACACACAACACACACAATTTGAATTCTGAAAAAGAAAGTCTTGTGTAACCAACTTGCTATGTTTTTATTCGAGAGTTGTTTATGTTCATTATACATGAACGAGATGTCTGGTTTGTGTATACCTGGATTTGGAAAAGGCATTTGACAAGGTGCAACACAAAATGTTAATATGGGAGTTCGGAAACTTAAAAGGCCTTCTAGGGAGTAATTTGAAATGTCTAAACGTATGTAAACAGTAGTGAGAGATTGTCGGACTGAATAAAGGTGAATATATGGATACACACAGTTTCTGTTCTGACATCTGTAATGCTTTTTTTACTGGATCCTAATGATATAGTGGATGGACTAGGCAGTTATACAGACTTATTTGTATACGATGTCAGGTCATAGAGAACATGAATGACGAAGAGGATTGTAAACTCTTACAAGAAAGATCAAGTTTATGAATGGATGAGTGCAAAAAAAGAAAGATGAAATCTTAAATTTGGTTAAAAGTCAATAATAAAAAGAAAGTGAAAATCTATTAGATTTGAGGTGAATTAATCACAAAGGCAAAGGAGGAAAAGGCTTTAAGAAATAATCAGAGATGATCTGTCTTAGGGAAATCTAAGAACATAACATAAAAATGAAGGAGACTGCAAGAGACCATAAGGCCTACACTATACAGTTCCATGACTATTACCACCTGTCATCCCCATCCATAAAGCTGTCTAACCGTTTCATAAAGCAATCGATAATGTCAGTGCTCACTACATGGTTACTATATCTATTCCATTCGTTGACCATCCGTAAGTTGCTGATGAATATATATACTTGAAAATCTGACTCGCCCCAGACTGGAGTATGCAGCAGTGTGGTCACTACACCCAAAGCAAGATACATAGAGACAAAACAAAAAGTGACAAGACGATTCCAAGCATGAATGATAGGACATCAGAGGAGAGAATGTAAATAGATAGGAATTTCTATGTTGGAGGAAGGAATATACAGAGGTGATATAAGAATATTTAGATCAGAAAAAGGTATAGAAAAATATTGTCTGCTGGTAAGGGATGAAAGATCAGTAACAGCTAATATTAAGATAGTGATAATAATAAGATTAATGCTGATAGTGGTAATAATAATAATGATAGTGATAATGATGATAGTGATGATGATGATGGTACTAATAGTGGTGACAACGACAACAACGATGATAGTCAAGGACAATTGTTATCCAAAAGATATCAGGGAGTACAGCTTTCCACATAGGTGCATAGATTTGTGGATAAAGTTGGATGAAAATATTCTCCAAGCTAGCAACATAGATTAATTGAAGACAAATTTTATATTTAGGGACATAGAAACAACTTAATGAGCTTAGCTACAACCTAGTATACAAGAGGATATCCAACTAAGGAAATAATACACACACATACGTGCACACACACACGACCACACACACACGCACACACACACACGCACACACACACACGCACACACAGACACACACACACAGACACACACACACAGACACACACACAGACTTACACACACACATAGACACACACCACACATACACACACACACACATACACACACACACACAAACACACACACACACACACAAACACACACACACACACGTATACACACAGTTTTCTCACCCTATTTTTTTGCTGGTCTCAGTCTATACTGTAGTTCGTACATGCCCCCCCTCCATCCTCCACCTTTCTCCCTCCCCACTCCCTCCACCCCCTTTGTCCACCCTTTTCCAGCCCTTTTCCAAACAAAAAGGTTTTTCCATGCATGGCCGTCGAGAGGTGGGGGGTGGGAGTGGGGACGAGGGGGGTTGGGGGGCGAGGTCAGTGAGGGAGTCTGCAACAGCGGGCGGTGCGGGTTGAGCACTGAACCAGAATCTGGAGTTACAGTGGTTTTGTTGACGAACATTTTGATTTCGGAATATTTTTGTTCCCTCTTCTTTTTCTTTAACACATGTTATTTTTTCATTCTTACTGTTTATTGTTTGAGGAATTTATTTGTACATTTATATAGTAAGCTGTTCATTTCTGTATGTGTGCATTTATTCTTTTATGCAAGTATTAGCGTATTTCAGTTTGAGGTTTTTGTCATATATGTTGTTTTCCATCACCGATTCACTATCTATTAATTGATTAATCATTGTATTTATCTATTATTTGTTATGTCACCTAAGTTTATTCATCAAATTAATTATGTGTTCAATTATAAGTTGTCATTTTCCCTCTTTTCTTGTAAGTGTACAGTATTATCATAATCATCATTGTTTATCTTTTTATTTATCAGTTCACTTAACTTTTTATTTACATATATTTTTACCTATTTCACTTGTTTATACATACATCTATGTATGCATTGATTTACTTAGACATTTATATAATTGCTGGTACATTATGACAAGTTGACGAAGGTGGAAAAAGAAGGAACATAGAGCGAAACCGGTCAGGAATAAACTCAGAAACTCGGAACTAGACCCGTGACTTCTTTTTCCACCTTCATCATTTATATAATTATTTCATTATTAATTCTTATTGATAACATTAGTGTTAGAAATATTTTTTGGTCTAAAAATAAAATGAAAATAAATGAAGGGCTAACAGGGCGTAAGTTTGATCTACAGGGTGAGGTAAAAGTCGCCACACAGGAATTTTTTATTGTTTTTAATAAGAAACAACTTTTAAGAACTGCATTTATTTAACAGGCTCTATATACATACATACATACATACATATACCAAAGGCTTTTTCCCCCTACACGGGAGGTAGCCAAAAAGAAAAAGGCATAGAAACCACTCCCACCCATTCCATTTCCTATATATTCCACTCCCCTCCACCCTCCTCCCTCCCTCTTATCTTGGCACCTCCTGGATGACGGGTCATCCCTGCATCCTGTCCACTGCCCTGGGTCAGAAGAAGTGTCGCAAGACACAGCACATCCACAGCAAGGCCGCTTCATAAATTCGGCTCTATATGGTTACCATTATTTTGTATACACAGTGTCTGAACTTAAAAACAGAGCAGATTAAAATGGTATTTTTTTCTCAAACTGTATATCTAGGTAAAAAGGAACTTAGAAACTTAATCAATTAATATACAAACTTCTCGCTGAGGCAAACACACAGTTGTAAGCTTTAATGTGCATTTGGATAAACATCTTACACGAATAAAATCGCCTGACGGTTACCAAAATAGAAGGAAAAGTGCCACCCGGTATGGAAGGGGTTGATTGAGATAGGTTACAAGCCCCTTACCTCCTGGGGGGGGGGGCACGGAAATGAAAAAATCACTTGACGGCAGACGAAATTAAAACGGAAATTCCTACCCATTATGCTCTGTATCTAGCTTTGCTATGGACCAGAAGGTCTCTCCCTGCGGGTACGATTTTTTTTATCGTAGGTAATTCTAGCATCGGGTTCGCCTTGACGTTAGTAAGCACGCTCGTTAAACAACCGTTTCAGTGCCAAATTTCAGGTGATTTCAGGTGAGTTAGTGAGGATGATATGTGCTCGTGTGTATGTATACAGTCTTCGCTTTTTCCCGATCCTCGCTGAGCTTGTTATTCGTATACGACTGTTAGTCACGCGATTTTTTTTATACGTAGGTAAGGGTACGCGTTTTAGATATTTTCGTTGCTGGAGTGTCGATAAGGATCAGAAACCGCTCGGAAAGTCGCAGGAAATAAGCCTTAGGTGCTCACGACACACACTGACCTATCAGTTTGAATGCAAGGAAGTTTATGCTGATAGTCTTCCTCTCTGTTCGGAATTTCTGTAATTCAGAAGTTTCTAATAATTGGAAAATCTCCAGTATTAGGATTTTTTTTTTTTAAATATTTAGAAATAAATCTGAATTCTCCAGATTCTAGAAAAAAAAATCGTTTCCACTATTACAGAATTCCGATATTCTTTTAATTAGAAAAAATATTTGTACTTTGCTGAATAAGGCAAGCTAATACATTAACAAATAACACACACATTATGGAAATCTACAATGCCATGGCAATAGCAAATGCATTGAAGAAATAGCTTTTGAATATGATTATGTGAGGAATTTCTATTAAAAAAAAAACAATCTTTGCTCCACGAAATCATGAAGGAATTGATCTACAACAAATAAAATGTTTGGGATTAGCCAGAACAAAATATATGATTAACCTAGAGGAATTCAAGGGAATTTAGTCCTTAAGACATGAGTCTTTAAGGACGAGATTTAAGGAATGAGGGCCAATGGTCACCTCTGAGGAGGAGAAAGAGGTGGGGAAGGAGGAGGAAGTGGAATAAAAGGAATGGAAAAGGAGGAAGAGGAAAAGTGAGGAAGAAGAAAACTGGGGAAGAGGAGGAAGAGAAGTCGGGTACAGATGATTCTTCGGCATGTGACAACGGAATAATTGCGACTCAGAGTTCGCTAATGGAGTGACAGCAACCTCAAGGGCTGGTGAAGGTGGAGGAGAAAGCAGAGAGAAAGGAAGAGGGGGAGGAGGGAGTAAAGAATAAAAGAGGAAGAAGAGGAGGAGGAGGAAGAGGATACAAGGGTAGAGAGGAATGAATAGTAAAGCTGGGGATAGGAAATGGGAAGAGGAAGAGAAGAAGAAAAGGAGGAGGTGGTAGAAAAAGGGGAGGAGGAGGAGGAGGGGAGTAGTAGGAAAGAACGAGGAGGAAGAGCAGGAGACGAGGAAGGAGAGAGAAGAAGAAAATAAAGGAAAAGGGTAGAAATGGACAAGGAGGGGAGGAAAAGAAGAAAATAGAGAAGGACGAGGAAAGACAGGAGAAGTAGCTATAGAAGGAGGAAGATGGTAAGAGAGGAAAAAGAAAATAAATAAAAGAGGAGGAGGGGGTAGGGAAGAGGGAAGGGCTTGAGAAGAAGGATTAGGAGAGGGTAGAGTAGGAAAAGAAAGGAAAAAGGAGGAATAGAATGAGGAGGAGTAGGAAAAGTGAAGAGTTGAGGAAGAGTTTGAACGAGGGGCATGGTATATGGAAGGAGCAAAGAAGCTGAGAGAAGAGGGAGTAAAGGAGTACAAGAAAAAAAGAGTAGGAAAGGAAGAAAAGAAGGAAGAAAAGAGAGAAGATGGAGGAGGAGGAAGAAGAGGAGGAGAAGGGGGTAGAGAAGGAGGAGGTGGAAGAGAAGAGAGCCTTTCACTTTTTCGTTCTCTTATCCTCGGAAACATCTCGGCCTACAAAGACTTTCATGTCGAGGACGCAAAGTGAAAAGAGCTGCACAGACAGACAGACAGACAGACAATCACAGGTACATCAACGGGTGAGTGTGCGCGCACGCAAACACACGCACACGCACGCACACACATGCACGCACACTCACGTACACGCACACACATGAACGTATATTCACGCACACGTACGCATACACGCAAACACACACACACACACACACACACACACTCACTCATATGTACGCACGCACGCACATAGAGTGAGACTGGGACCTCGTCAGTCATCTTGTCCTCGTCTTCTTTTTCGTCCTCCTCCATTTCTCCTCATCGTCTTCCTTTTCGTGTTTCTACTCGTCCTCCTTTTCGTCCTCCTCGTTCTCCTCCTTTATCTCCTAGTACCTCTCTTTTTCTTCTACTCCTCCTCCTCGTTCTACTTGTCCTCTTTCTCCTTGTCCTCTTTTTCCTTGTCCTCCTCCTCCTCCTCGTTCTCCTTACCCTCTCTATCCTCGTTCTCCTCCTCCTCCTCGTTCTCCTCGTCCTCTTTTTCCTCCTCCTCCTCCTCGTTCTCCTCGTCCTCTTTTTCCTCCTCCTCCTCCTCCTCCTCGTCTTCCTCTTCTTCCTCTTTCTCATAATCCCCCACGCTTTGGTTGTTTGTGGGTGCAGTTAACCAGTTGTCAACCGCTAAGGTATGACCTGACGGTGACCCATTCCCTTCACCTCCCTCTCTTCCTTTGAAGCGTTGACCTCGGCGATGACCTCCGCGCCAGTGACCTCCCGAGCCTCGGCGGTGACATCTCGGCGCAATCTGAGGCGCATGTAAGAGTCGGCATTGGGGGTGGGTAGGGGGGATTGGCCACGTGAGGAGGAAAAGGTGGCGGATCTCCCCATGTAAGTTTATAGGTTTTGAAATATATATATATATATATTTCTATATATATATATATATATATATATATATATGCATACATATATATGTATATATATACATGTATATATATATGTATATAATATGTATATATATACATATATATATATGTATATATATATATATATATATATATATATATACTGTATATATTTAAATATATGTATTTGATCACCATCAACGGCGATGCTCACAGTTACCCTTAGTAGATAAAAAAAAAAGAATTAATAAGTAAATAGATATATGAATATGTAGATAAATGAATAAACAAGTAAATAAACAAATAAGTAAACTAATAAACAAACAAGTAATCGAATGTAAAAATAAATGAAGAAATGAATAAGTAATATAAGACGAATAAAAAGCTGAAAATGTTTCGCAAGCGAAAAAAAAAATCATTGTTTTCACAACAAAGAGGCTAATTTAAAATGTTCAGAATTAAACTAACGAGAAACATTTTTGTAATGATGAAATCATCTAGTATAGGTCTTCCCTGCCGGGTGGTACTTTACTTTGTATTGCGTTGCCGCCAGGCGATTTTTATTAATCTTCGTGGCATCCTCTCGGTAGCGAAGAGGCAAAAGCCAACATCTCGAATAGATCCTTCCGTACCGGGTGGCACTTTCCCTTTATTATTCTTGTCGCCAGACGATTTTATTCAAACCCCGTGGCACCCCCGAGTTTACCAAAGAGGTTGTAGTACCTTTGGATAGACCACGAGAGGATTCGAACTGGTCCCTATAGTATATCATAGCTCACCTTTGACCTGACCTCACCTCACCTCTAACCACCTTTAACCGGTGCCATTCTTGTGCCAGCCCTGTACCGGCTCCGGTAGCCATGGCGTCACCGGACACGCGACCGCTGCTTCAGCTGTACGCACAGCTGTACGGTAGACAGTGACCTTGACATCGACCTCTTTTCTACCAAAAAAGAGCCGCGGAAAAGGTGCCGCGAATACTGTTTGACAACAGGCAGGCTGTAAAGGGGCATTTAGACGGTCAAACGGTTTGACAAACCCGGTTTGTCAAACAAGTGTTTGAGGTGATGTTTGATCGTGTGAATAGGATATTTGGTTGTTAAACACGTCCGACAAACGTGTTTGACGACCAAATACCTCATTCACACGGTCAAACATCACTTCAAACACTTGCCTGACAAGCCGGGTTTGTCAAACTGTTCGACCGTGTAAATGGCCCTTAAGGCAGCGTTTCCCAACCTTTTCCGACCATAGCACCCCCTGTTGTCATGCCTAAGCAGTCCAGTACCCTTGTCTTGTTATTAGAAGGATAAAATAAATTGAAATGTACTGCTCGATGATTTATTTTCTTGATTCCTTAGAATTGAAACAAATTGACAATACTGTTTGTAGAAGAAATAAAAACACCTTAGAAAAATAAAATAAGATGTAAAAAGTCAAATATGCACAACTAGATAATCAATGATACATATATCAATGTGATTTTTGTGTGCATCTCTTCCCAGCAACTCCTATGATTTATTTCAGCACCCCTAGGTTAGGAAACGCTGCTATAAGAGAAAGTAGCACCCGCTACAGAATTGGTTATTAGTCCTAAGACAATTCTTCTTTACTCACGAGGTGCTACGGAGCTGACAGAAGGAGAAGAACCATCCGGTACGCTAGGCTGGGTTAACGTTTAGCTTTTTTTTCAGATGCTGAACGTTAGTGAGGTGTTGTGAAACGTTGAGGTGTTGACAAATGATACGATGCGCAGGTGTCTGGCGCAGGTTGATGGATGCCCTGTCGCCAAAGTGTTGCATTGGGCAGGTGCTGTGAGGGACGGGTGTTTCGTCGCCAAGGACCAGCGCTTCTGTCCTTGAGAGTTGATATCACACCGAAAAGGTGGAGTAATGAAGGTGGTAAAGTAGAGATTGAAGGAAGGTAGAAGACCGGATGGATTTTTTTTTTTTTTTTTTTACTCCAATCATAAAAGAATGTTGCATGAGGGTGTACACTGTGGAGGTGCTGTGTTGAAGAGGTGCCGTAGTCAATATGTTGGAGTCTCCTTTTGTTGAGTCATTTTTTTTGGAGAGGTAATTTGTAGGAGAGTTGATTTCTTGAAGACTGCTTTTTATAGAAACTGTGTTGGAGATTTAGCTTGTTGATGTTGTCTATTTCTTTATTTTTTAAGACGCTGTTGGAGGAACGATTCCTTTAAGATAATGTTGGTTGGTGTGAAATCTTTTGAACAGGGGAGTTCTGCTGCCAGATGAATAAAATCATCTGTCGTTAACCAGAAAAAAGTATTTGTCACCAAAGCGAAAGAAGATTACGTTTGGGCTCGCTCTGGCCAGCACCAGGTGACTTGATCATTTGGACAGGCTCAAGGGGTGAGAAGTGAGGGATGAAGGGTGAGGGTTGTGGAAGGAGGGGTGAAGGGAAGGGTGAGGGGTGTGGAAGGAGGGGTGAAGGGAAGGATGAGGGAAAGGATGTGAGAAGTGAGGGGTTGAGGGTGAGGGTGTGATTGGAGGGGTGAGGGAAGGGATGTGAGAAGTGAAGGGGTGAGGGTGTGATTGGAGGGGTGGAGGGAGGGGTGAGGGAAGGGATGTGAGAAGTGAAGGGGTGAGGGTGTGATTGGAGGGGTGAAGGGAGGGGTGAGGGAAGGGATGTGAGAAGTAAAGGGGTGAGGGTGTGAATGGAAGGGTGAGGGAAGGGATGAGAGGTAAGGGTTGAGGAATGTGAGGTGAAAGGTGAAGGTTAAGGGGTGAGGGATGAGGATAGAGGGAGTGGGGATGAGGGGAGGGACCTGAATGAACGAGTTTGTAATATGTGGATCCAGGTTCGAATGTAACAGCAACCGATGACTCTCTCTCTCTCTCTCTCTCTCTCTCTCTCTCTCTCTCTCTCTCACACACACACACACACACACACACACACACACACACACACACACACAAACTATTTTTTTCATGTTTAATGACCTTTTTTCAAAAAGTATGTATCATCCATTTCAGGGGGATGGAACAATGGGTCGTACGAAGAGATTATACGCTAGCTGACATTAATTAATTACTTCGATTTTTTGGTATTTTCTACCTCTTCATTATATATTTTTTTTCACATGGTGAGAGTACTATACATCGTAACAAAGTACCCGATTAGAGTATTTACAGGATCCACTGACAAGTGATATATGTTTATATTGTGGTATATCTCGTTCTCTCTCTTTCTCTGTCTCCCCCCCTCTCTCTCCCTCTCTCTCTCTCTCTCTCTCTTTCTTTCCCTTTCTTTCTCTTTCTCTCTTTCCCTCTCGCTCTCACTCCCTCTCTCTCTCTCTTTCTTTTTCTTTCTTTCTCTTTCCCTCTCCCTCTCCCTGTCCCTCTCTCTCTTTCTTTCCCTTTCTTTATCTTTCTTTCTCTTTCTCTTTCTTTCCCTCTCACTCTCTCTTTCTTTCTCTCTCTCTCTCTTTCCCTCTCCCTCCCTCTCTCTCTCTTTCTCTCTCTCCTTCCCTCTCCCTTATGAATGTTATATTTATGAACGTGCTTGGCAAAATTGAACCACATAGATGGATAGACTGATAGATATTTTCTCTTAACTTCATCTCTCAATCATAAGGTTATCCATGAAACAGCACAAAACAATGTCGAAGCATTTGATGTAAATACGTGATATGGAAGATAAAGAAAGCGTGAATGAAATGATGAAAGACATAGATCGTCATAGGTGATGTAATTCTGGTTTCTGATTTATGTGACCAATCGATTAATGTTCGTAAGACAAATGATCATATTCAACTTGAAGTTATTGAATAAAGAAGTAAATCTCTATTCTTCAGTTCAAAATTAGAGTTTGTCCCTCTACTACCTGTCATTGTCGGCATACGATTTTTTTTATATATATAATAGGGTCGTTCAATTTATTGGGTTTCCATCTCCGAAGCAGAATCTTCACAGAGTAAGAGTTTAGCCAATAGTGAGAGCCATCGTCTAATGTATTAATTCTACTTAGCATCAAGTGATTCTATTGATTATTTTTTTCTATCTCAGTGACAGGTTGATTTTGTTCATTTTCAACCCTTTGTCAGTCAGAAGTCTTCCTTATTTGAATAAAATCACTTGGCGGCAGGCAGTAATAATAGAGGTCGATTTATGTCAGTGAGTGGTTAAATCGAGATAACTTTAGCTGCCAGAGGATATTCCATATGACTAAAATCACTTAATGACAATAAAAACAAAACTTAAGATACAACCTTGGCAGTTGAAGTTTAAAGCTACCTTTTCATCCATTCAATTATGAACTCTATTTCTGGAACTCGTTCTAGCTTACTTGGAAACATTCTATTCAGCCAAGAGTCAAACTCTTGAGAAGATGGGCTAAAGACCTCTTGGGGTGATCAGCGCTAAGTGCTTTGAGTGAGTGCCACCTTCCAAGCCAAACCCTGTTTTGACACCGCCGTGGCACCCAGGGATGGTCCCCATTCAACCTCCCTTCCCATCTCGTCCTACATCTGGTACTCCATTTTACATCCTTTTTATGACAGAAAGATGTTTTTACTATACATCTGTGTGTATGTACTGTACAATAATATATATATATATATATATATATATATATATATATATAATGTATGTATGTATATACATATACATATGTATATATATAAATATGTATATACATATGTATATACATATACATATGTATATATATAAATATGTATATACATATGTATATACATATATGCATATATATATATATATATGTATATATATATGTATATACATATATATGCATATATAAATATATATATGTACTGTATATATATGTATATATATATGTATATACAAATATATGCATATATATATAAATACTGTATATATATATATATATGTATATACATATATGCATATATATATATATATATATATATATATGTATATACATATATGCATATATATATATATATATATATATATATATATATGTATATACATATATATGCATATATATATAAATATATATATATGTATATACATATATATGCATATATATATATAAATATATATATATATATATGTATGTATGGATATACATATATGTATAAATATATATATTATATATATATATATATATATTCGTATATATATATATATATATATATATATATATATATATATATATATATATATATGTATAAAGAAATTACCATACGTTAACCCTACTACATAACTAACGGTCATCCCTTAGTCATAGAGCTGCATTTATCCTGACGTCTGGCATACACGGGGAAAGGCCCCGATGAAGTTCCAGGGTCGAGTCAGTTTCCCGTAAAACTGGGCAGTCCAGTACTCAAGTGCCTCGGATGAGTGGGTCGTCCTCGAACTTGTTATGACAACAGATCATTGGGAAACGGCGCACTCAGGCACTCTCCTGCACCTCACCACCCAAACTACCCCTAATACGCACACACACGCGCGCACACACACACACACACACACACACACACACACACACACACACACACACACAAAAAAAAAAAAAAAAAAGAGGGCGCTTGCTTACAGATGGACACGCACTTCTCCCTTCCAAGTTCTTTGATCCATTGGGGCTAATGCCCCTTTCTCTCCTATTCTGTCCCATACCAAAAGGTCTCCTGTCAATTCTATCTTCTCCTATTGATAGTCTGAGCAATGCTCTCAAATCACCTCTTTCTCTTCTTTCTTCCTTTGATGATAGGTGCAGTGCTTTCAGTCTCCTTTAATCGATTAAGTCGATAATAGGAACAAATTAAAACTACTTATTGAGAATGTGAAATATGTTTAAGTTGTTTTGCTATATAACGAAATATTTATATAGAAGAATTTCTTGTGATTTTCGTGAGTTTGGTCGATTATTCTAGTAGCTAGGTGATTTTATTCAGCTGAGGGAAGCCCCCAAAGGGTTGATATTTGAAGTTAAATCCTTAATATACAAGGCGTAAGCCTTTTTAAGTTTAGATGTGTGGACATCGTTATATGAAATATTTTCTCACCATTTTCTTGATTAATTTTTTTCCTGTTTTCAGTTATATTTGACTTGATTTCACTTTAATCACCTTTATTATAATCCAATTTAGTTTAATCTAACTTGATATAATGCAATCGAATTTGAGTTTATTTCATTTTTAATTCTATTTTTGCTAAAATAGTTTTACTCGACCGGTGACGGGTTTTGGACAGGGATCGGTTCTAGTCGATCTTATGTGGTCCAATCTTGATAAAGTTCCTTTTGATAGAAAATTCAAATTCCATGATTTGAATGCATATACAGCTTTTATACGTCCAAGCTTATAAAAGTTATTTTTTGTATCAATTCCAATTGTCCAGAGTAAAGAAAGTTGCGTATCAACGATGATGTCAGTAAAGGTGTTGAATCATGACGCAATTCAAAGTAATCCAAAGATGATTTTCATAAGGATTTTGCTTGCCAAGAAACTCAAATTTTGAGTGAAGAAAGTTGTTGAGTGACGATGTCCAAGAGGATGTTGAATCGAACATCTCGAAGTTTTTGGACAAGATCTTGAACTGAAATTCGATCTTGTGGATTGTAAGTCATTGCCCTTTTGATAAGAAGAGAAATATCTTCATTTGGATCTTCTTGGGCGACAAGAGAGGCCAACAGATATCCGATCGAATAAACATCACTTCCTGAAGAAGTTCCTCGTCCCTTGAAAAGCTCGGGAGCAATGTGAGGAAAGGTGATGTGACCGGTTCTGTTTTTGCTGTAGACGGCCTTGCCGATTGGAACGGCGCTTCCAAAGTCAATAAGAGTTGGATTCCAATGGTCGTGGTTCCTCTCGACGACGATATTATCTAGTTTAATATCGTTATGGGTCCAGCCACGTTGATGGATAAGGCGGACGCTCTCTGCGACTTGAAAAACGATTTGGACAGCCTGATATTTCGAGAGCTGTCGTCGTTGAATCATTTTGTAGAGAGAGCGTCCGCCGAAGCTGGTAATGAGAGTGATGGGGTTTCTGCCAACGCCGAAGATGGTTGGGACACGAGGAACTCCTGACAACGTTGCCAGAGCCTCGGCCTCTTTAACCATGGCGGGCAGAAACCTTCTCTTTTTAAAGACCTTCGCCACCACTCTTGTGTCCCCTACTGGAACAAGGTAGACCTTGGCAAAGGTCCCTTCGCCGTGACGTCTGGCGTTCCTGAGGTGCCTCTGGATGACCTCGGTCTCGATCCAGGTGAGCTCAGGTGTGTCCTTCATTGTTGTGCTCAAGAAAAAGAATTCCCAATTCTTAATCAAGTTACGGTCCAGGTCCATCTTTGTCATGACTCGTTAGCTCGAGCTTAGATTAGGTCCCAAATGCGAGCACGAATATTAAGCGAGTTCGTGTATACAATACACGAAACGACATTAAAGACGATCATGTAATGCAAATATTATTCATTTATCACACACACACACACACACACACACACACACACACACACACACACACACACACACACACACAAGAACATACGCACAGACATAAGCGAGTTCGTGTATACAATACACGAAAGGATATTAAAGACGATCATGTAATGCAAATATTATTCATTTATCACACACACACACACACACACACACACACACACACACACACATGCACAAACATACACGTACACACGCACACACACGCGCGCACACACACACACACACGACTCGGTGGCGCGGTTGGTAGAGCCCCCGACTGTCACTACGGCGGTCCGGGTTCGAATCCTGCCTAGGGCTGAAATAATTTCAATATCACTGCACTTTGAGTCGTTACTCCAACTCTCGTGGGCTGTGAGTTGTGTGTGTGTGTGCGTGTAAGGTCACAGCATTACCCATAGATCGGTCATACGAGCTCTGAGCTCTCTTCCGGGAGGGAAATAGCTGTCGATCACGAGTCCATTACGTGATTAAAAGACCATGGTGAATACACACACACTGCCTCCCTTTACGTGTATTTGTATAAAATCATGCAAGAGGTCGAGTAGCATGTTTGTGAAGAGGGAAACATTTATTCATGAGTTTAGTTTTGTGACTGATAGACATATGATAAGTTGTGTAGAAGTGTGTGTGCATGCTTGCATGAAACATGTGTGATTGACTATAGTCTTTGGACCACATGTTGGACTGGTGATCGACAGCTATTTCTCTCCCGGAAGAGAGCTCAGAGCTCATATATGACCGATCTATGGGTAATGCTGTGACATTTCACGAATACACACACCCAACTGCCCGCCCACGTGAGTTGGAATAACAACCCGCAGCGCAGCGATACTGAAATTATTTCAGCCCTGGGCGGGATTGGAACCCGTACCGCCATAGTGGCAGCCAACTCGTGTCGTGTTTGTGTGTTATTTTTTATTATTATTATTATTTTTAATTTATTACGCAATTGTGTCGTACAGTGGGGGGAGGTTTTAATAATGAATTTAGGAAGGCAACTGGGATGCACATGCTTACACACGTACACATACACTTATATACACATACAAATACATGAGTTGCAGGTAACATATACGACACTGGGTATTGTACATTCATTCAAAAGGGAATAAGACTGAGATGTCACGCAGGGCATCAGGTATTATGAGAACCCACCAAAGCGGGGGTAACAGACAAGTATTTCATCTAATCTATTTTGTGATAGGAGATGACGACAGATTGCATCTAATGGTAGTCCCTGGGGTATTAGATGTTTTACAGTGGGGCACGCTAGGCAGTAGTGCTCGATGGTGTTGGCTAGTGGAGCGTGGCATAGGCGACATTCTGTGAATACAGGCTCGCCCTCCACCCCGGCGACCTGCCACGGTGGACGGTAGCCTAGCCGCAGTCGGGCTGAGACAACATTGTGGCGACGAACCATAAGTCCCTTGCGGCGGTACTTGTATTTGTGGCGGCATACGGATTCGTAGTGGGTGATGGTGACACTGAAGGGTCTCTCGGTGTCCCGTCGACGTTGCTCAGGTAGAAGTGCAGCGGAGCGGACCCTGTTGAGGTAACATAGCAGGGAGAGAGGTCGTCCATCACCACGACGGGGGAGTCGGCAGGCTTCTTTTGCTAGGCGGTCTACTTTGGTGTTATGGTGCAAACCTACATGAGATGGAATCCAAATAAATTTAATGCAGAGATTACGGATAGTTAGTAGGGATAGAAAGGAAAGGATTTGTTGTACAACAGAATGGTGAGTGGGATGAATAGCGGTGAGGGATTGCAGTGCAGGCTTAGAGTCACATATATTTTGGCAGCATTAACTCCTCTTTGGCAAACGAGACTGATAGCATCTAAGATGGCGTATAGTTCACACAACGTGGAGCTGGAGTGATCTCTGAGTCGACGGCCGACCCAGCCCTCAGGAGGCGGCGGTAGGTCAGGTGAGTAGACTGCTCCTCCAGCTGCACTATCCGATTGTAGTGACCCGTCAGTGTAGAGGCGATGCGGAGCAGTGATGGAGGATGTTACCTGGGTAACATGTTCCAAGGCTAGCTGTAGTTGTAGAGGAGGTGGGTCACATTTTGCTGTAGGAGTGAAGCTAACCACAGGCGATGGTAGCGTCCACTGGGGAGGGTCTGGGGGTATGTCAGTTACTGGTACTTGTAAATCTAGGCTGCGAATGAAGGAGGAGATAGACTTTATAAGACGGCGACCGGAGGGCATGAGGCGGGGGACGGGCGGAGCGGGGCTGAGAGAAGCTCTGACCAGTGCTGTGAAGTGCGGTGAGAGGTGGGGAAAGTGTATACACTTAACTGTGAGGCAGGTGACATTAGAATAAATCCTCTCAACTAGGGATGGAAGCCGTAATTCCCGTTGCATGTTGACAATTCTGGTAGTCATTGGGCAACCGAGAATGATTCTCATGGCTTTATTCTGAAAAATCTCCAGTGGCTCTAAAGCATATCGAGGAAGTTGAATTAAGGCAGGGGAGAGGTAATCAACAACAGAGCGTATAAAAGTAATATAGACAGTTCTGGCCACGGGGATGGAGATACCGGAAGAGTTGTTGGTGAGCCACTGGAGAGGCCGGAGCCGACGTTGGAGACGATTTAGCAATTCACGAATTACGGGATGGGATTGACGCCGGGCAGAAAGGGTTTCCGAGATTCGTACTGGTGCACCAAGGTAGCAGTACTGGGAGCTTAGTGGGATGATACAGTCTCCAATCATGAACTCTGGCAGCGTGGCAGGAGGGCGGTAGGAGAAAATTCTGCTCTTCTGTGGGAAAGCAACAAGGCCACAGTTAGCAGAAGCCTGGGAGAGAGAAGTAAGAAAGAGTTGTAGGTGTGTTGGGGAGGTAGAGTGAATACATAGATCATCTGCATAGCATGTAATTGTGACCTCAGGAATAGTGGGCAAAGACGTGAGGAGACGATGCATAAGTATATTAAAGAGAAATGGACTTAGTACCCCTCCTTGAGGAGTGCCGAGATGAAAATCCCGTGAGGAGCTGTAGGCACCGCTAAAGAAGACACGGGAGGTCCGGTTACTGAGGTAGCCCTTAATCCATCGTAGTAATTTACCCTTAATTCCAAAGTAAATTAATTGATCTAAAATAACGTCTCGGTTTGCTATATCAAATGCACTTTTTAGATCTATAAATGCCACAACACTGTCACGGGAGAGGCGAGGCAGTGATGGGTGCTGCGTTGGGGTAGAAAGCCGAAGAGACGTGGAGAAAGGCGATCTTGTAGTTGGTACATCAGTCGGGTGAGCAAGATTCTTTCCATTACTTTGCAGAAGCAGGATGTAAGGGAGATGGGCCTGAAATTTGCTGTACCGGGCTTGGGTATGGGGATTATTGTACTCGTGGTCCAGGCATGTGGGATATATCCATCTCGTAGACACATATTGTAGAGGCGAAGGAGGGGGTTACCGGGTACACGGTGTAGTAATCGTAGCACATTGTAGGTAATGCCATCATCCCCAGGGGACGTGGCTTTACCTCTCAAGAGAGCACGTCGTAGTTCATCTTCAGTGATTGGTATATTTTCTTCATCATCCTCTTGCAGCAGAGCATGTACTAGGCGGAGTCCACGAGCAAAAGCACCGGAGGAGAGGGCATCCTGGACGGGGGTAGGTAGGTTGGCAGGGTTGGACTGGTTTGACCACGTGTCGATGAGCTGTTCGGCAAATACGGTGGGGGAATGATGACGGGCAGTAGCAGGAGTCTTCTTAATTACCCTGCGAATAAGGTGCCACATGGAGGCTACACTAGTTTGGTGATTAATTCTGTCCGTGAATCTCTTCCAGGAGTCAGTACTTACACATTCTAGGAGGGTTGTCAAATCGTCTCTGGATTGCTGGTAACGATGAAGTAGTTCAGGAGATGGGTTAGTTTGGAACATGAGTCCAACGCGCTCCGCTTCTTTCTGTGCGTCCTGAAGTCGGGTGTCTAGGTACCACGAGTGAGGAGGAGGGCGACGTTGGAGGTGGGGTCGTGATACGTAAAGCCTGTAAAAGTCGTGGGTGGCGGAGACAAGGCTTGTGTATAACTGGTCGGGGGAGGAACAGTCTAAGGTAGGTAGTATGCAGGTCATGTATGAAATGTACGTCGGGCAGTATTTGGGGGGTATGGTGAGGCGTAGGCGTGTGATAGGGGGTGTAGGTATCGTAGGAAGAGAATAGTGGAAGAGAAGAGCAATATGGTCTGAGAATAATGCAGGTACTGAGGAGCACTGGATACGGGATGATACCAAGCCAGAGGTGAGGACGTGGTCCAGGGTGCCTCCCCGGGAGTGTGTGGCGCCACCTGTGTCCCAGCGGGTCAGATGATGTTGTCGGATGAAGGATAGTAGGTGAACACCAGGGCGGTTAGTGGTGCCAGGACGATCTCCCAATGCAGGATGTCGAGCATTGAAATCCCCTGCGTATATTATACTTTTTATCGTAGGTGGTGGAAGAGTGGTTGGACGAAGACGTGCGGGAGCAGAGTAGATATTGCAGAGCTGTAGGATTCCGCCCCCAATTTCTATCTCGAAGAGTTGGAATGTTACGTCAGGGTCTGTAGAGGAGCGCAGAAGACGGTGTATCAGTGTATTGTGTATGTATGTTAGAAGACCGTTTCGTATCGTATGAATATAGGGGATATATCCGGGAATGGAGGGTGCCTGTGGTGCAGTGTTGGGCCGGTTTGGAAACGCCTCCTGGAGAAAAATGACACAAGGGTGATGTGTCTGTACATATGCCTTCAATTGTGTGTACTTTTTGTGGTTGGTGATACCATTGATGTTCCATGAAAGGAGGTCTAGGTGAATGTTAGTTACGAACGTTGCGTTTGCTAGTAGGAGACCGGAGTGTGGAGGTGGATGGACGATTCGAGGAAGACTGGCTAGTACTGGGTTGTAACTTACAGAGTTTGTCGAGACGAGTTGCAATGGATTCCATTCTCTCGGCAAGCATGGAGATGGAGGAGACGAGGATTTGTTGGGATTCCGCCAGTGTGGAGAGTCTGGTGGCAGTAGTAGTTTGGGCCGAGACAAGGCTGTCAATCCTGGTGTCAATGGAGGCAAAACGGTCTTCGAGTGCTGCACATCGTGCCTGAAGGGCTGCAACGGCCTTACGGAGGGCAGCGTCTTGCTGAGGGGTGGTGGGAGCAGAGAGGACAGTCCGGGCGGGAGGAGGTGGTGGGGCTGAGGTGGGGCCACTGGTCTGGGTCTTGCGCCGAGTACAGCCGTGCCAGACGTTGACACCTGGCTGTAGACATCGGGGGCACTTCCATTGTGATGGGTTTGGCTGTGGTGGAGGTTCAGAGGTGGAAGTAGTCGCAGATGGGGACGGGGGCTCACTCCGGACGGGACATTCTCTGGATTCATGGGCGGCAGCACACCAGGCACACTTAGGGGAGGCGGAGCAGTACCTGGAAATGTGACCGATACCCCAGCACCTGAAGCACCAGGGTCGGTCGTCACGGAGTCTTTGGACTTGACACGGGGGGAGGAGAGGGAGGAAGTCAAAAGCAATGGTGTCGGGGGGTGTCTCGGGGAGGCTCCACACAATAACAATGCGGTTGATGGGGGTACCGTTCTGCATGAAGCGCCTGGCTGAGTGTACTCCTGGGAGCTGTAGGGCAAGCTTGTGATCCACGTCAACGGGATAGCGAGTGAGCAGGTATTGGGGGTACTTACGAGGTCTTTCGGGGGAGTCTTGAGGGAGAAGAGGCAGTGACATAAATTCATTTGTAGTAACTCGGTCCAAGATGTCTGTGCGTTGTCTTGATATGTAGATGTATCGAGAGGTGAGTGCAGCAATCTTAACCTCGGCCGTATCCCGTTGCAGGTGGAAAGTCTTGGTGATAGTTGACAGCCAGCGGAGTTTAACGTCTGTGGATGGGTTCCCGCTAAATGCCAACTTAATATACTATTCTCGTGGAGAAAATGCTGTAAGGGGGGGTGTGGGTCGGGTGGGGGCAACGGGAGTAGCACTGTGATTAGGCAGGGTAGGGCGAATAGGAGCCTTATTACACTCTCTTGAGGGTCGCTTGATCGTATTGGCAGAAGGCTGTTGTCATTCTCCTGCGGGGTAGGTAGAGGTGTCGTCGGCCCGCCGTTTGGTACTGGGGAGCGATTTAGACTGGTGGGTATCATGCTGGGTGTTTGTTGGAGGGTGATGGGGAGTGGTGTTTGAGTGTGTGTGTGTGTGTGTGTGTGTGTGTTTGTGAGCTTGTGCATGTGCATAACTAACGGCCATCCCTTAGTCATAGAGCTGCATTTATCCTGACGTCTGGCATACACGGGGAAAGGCCCCGAAGAAGTTCCAGGGTCGAGTCAGTTTCCCGTAAAACTGGGCAGTCCAGCACTCAAGTGCCTCGGATGAGTGGGTCGTCCTCGAACTTGTTATGACAACAGATCATTGGGAAACGGCGCACTCAGGCACTCTTCTACACCTCACCACCCAAACTACCCCTATACGCGCGCGCGCACACACACACACACACACACACACACACACACACACACACACACACACACACACACACACACACACACACACACACACACAAAAAGGGCGCTTGCTTACAGATGGACACGCACTTCTCCCTTCCCAGTTCTTTGATCCATTGGGGCTAATGACCCGTTCTCTCCTATTCTGTCCCATACCAAAAGGTCTCCTGTCAATTCTATCTTCTCCTATTGATAGTCTGAGCAATGCTCTCAAATCACCTCTTTCTCTTCTTTCTTCCTTTGATGATAGGTGCAGTGCTTTCAGTCTCCTTTAATCGATTAAGTCGATAATAGGAACAAATTAAAACTACTTATTGAGAATGTGAAATATGTTTAAGTTGTTTTGCTATATAACGAAATATTTATATAGAAGAATTTCTTGTGATTTTCGTGAGTTTGGTCGATTATTCTAGTTGTCGCCAGGTGATTTCATTCAGCTGAGGGAAACCCCCAAAGGGTTGATATTTGAAGTTAAATCTTTTATAATCAAGGCGTAAAAGCCTTTTTAAGTTTAGATGTGTGGACATCGTTATATGAAATATTTTCTGACCATTTTCTTGATTAATTTTTTTCCTGTTTTCAGTTATATTTGACTTTATTTCACTTTAATCACCTTTATTATAATCCAATTTAGTTTAATCTAACTTGATATAATGCAATCGAATTTGAGTTTATTTCATTTTTAATTCTATTTTTGCTAAAATAGTTTTACTCGACCGGTGACGGGTTTTGGACAGGGATCGGTTCTAGTCGATCTTATGTGGTCCAATCTTGATAAAGTTCCTTTTGATAGAAAATTCAAATTCCATGATTTGAATGCATATACAGCTTTTATACGTCCAAGCTTATAAAAGTTATTTTTTGTATCAATTCCAATTGTCCAGAGTAAAGAAAGTTGCGTATCAACGATGATGTCAGTAAAGGTGTTGAATCATGACGCAATTCAAAGTAATCCAAAGATGATTTTCATAAGGATTTTGCTTGCCAAGAAACTCAAATTTTGAGTGAAGAAAGTTGTTGAGTGACGATGTCCAAGAGGATGTTGAATCGAACATCTCGAAGTTTTTGGACAAGATCTTGAACTGAAATTCGATCTTGTGGATTGTAAGTCATTGCCCTTTTGATAAGAAGAGAAATATCTTCATTTGGATCTTCTTGGGCGACAAGAGAGGCCAACAGATATCCGATCGAATAAACATCACTTCCTGAAGAAGTTCCTCGTCCCTTGAAAAGCTCGGGAGCAATGTGAGGAAAGGTGATGTGACCGGTTCTGTTTTTGCTGTAGACGGCCTTGCCGATTGGAACGGCGCTTCCAAAGTCAATAAGAGTTGGATTCCAATGGTCGTGGTTCCTCTCGACGACGATATTATCTAGTTTAATATCGTTATGGGTCCAGCCACGTTGATGGATAAGGCGGACGCTCTCTGCGACTTGAAAAACGATTTGGACAGCCTGATATTTCGAGAGCTGTCGTCGTTGAATCATTTTGTAGAGAGAGCGTCCGCCGAAGCTGGTAATGAGAGTGATGGGGTTTCTGCCAACGCCGAAGATGGTTGGGACACGAGGAACTCCTGACAACGTTGCCAGAGCCTCGGCCTCTTTAACCATGGCGGGCAGAAACCTTCTCTTTTTAAAGACCTTCGCCACCACTCTTGTGTCCCCTACTGGAACAAGGTAGACCTTGGCAAAGGTCCCTTCGCCGTGACGTCTGGCGTTCCTGAGGTGCCTCTGGATGACCTCGGTCTCGATCCAGGTGAGCTCAGGTGTTTCCTTCATTGTTGTGCTCAAGAAAAAGAATTCCCAATTCTTAATCAAGCTCCGGTCTAGGTCCATCTTTGTCATGAGTCGTTAGCTCGAGCTTAGATTAGGTCCCAAATGCGAGCACGAATATTAAGCGAGTTCGTGTATACAATACACGAAACGACATTAAAGACGATCATGTAATGCAAATATTCCTTTATCACACACACACACACACACACACACACACACACACACACACACACACACACACACACACACACACACACACGCACAGACATAAGCGAGTTCGTGTATACAATACACGAAACGACATTAAAGACGATCATGTAATGCAAATATTATTCATTTATCACACACACACACACACACACACACACACACACACACACACACACACACACACACACACACACACACACACACACACACGCACACACACACGCACGAACACACGAACACGAACACACGCACAGACATAAGCGAGTTCGTGTATACAATACACGATACGACATTGAAGACGATCATGTAATGCAAATATTATTCATTTATCACACACACACACACACACACACACACACACACACACACACACACACACACACACACATGCACAAACATACACGTACACACGCACACACACGCGCACACACACACACACACACACACACACACACACACACACACACACACACACACACACGACTCGGTGGCGCGGTTGGTAGAGTCCCCGACTGTCACTACGGCGGTCCGGGTTCGAATCCTGCCTAGGGCTGAAATAATTTCAGTATCACTGCACTTTGAGTCGTTACTCCAACTCTCGTGGGCTGTGAGTTGTGTGTGTGTGTGTGTGTGTGCGTGTAAGGTCACAGCATTACCCATAGATCGGTCATACGAGCTCTGAGCTCTCTTCCGGGAGGGAAATAGCTGTCGATCACGAGTCCATTACGTGATTAAAAGACCATGGTGAATACACACACACTGCCTCCCTTTACGTGTATTTGTATAAAATCATGCAAGAGGTCGAGTGCATGTTTGTGAAGAGGGAAACATTTATTCATGAGTTTAGTTTTGTGACTGATAGACATATGATAACTTGTGTAGAAGTGTGTGTGCATGCTTGCATGAAACATGTGTGATTGACTATAGTCTTTGGACCACATGTTGGACTGGTGATCGACAGCTATTTCTCTCCCGGAAGAGAGCTGAGAGCTCATATATGACCGATCTATGGGTAATGCTGTGACCTTTGACGAATACACACACCCAACTCCCCGCCCACGAGAGTTGGACTAACAACCCGCAGCGCAGCGATACTGAAATTATTTCGGCCCTGGGCGGGATTGGAACCCGTACCGCCATAGTGGCAGCCAACTCGTGTCGTGTCGTGTTTGAGTGTGTGTGTGCGTGTGTGTGTGTGTGTGTGTTTGTGAGCTTGTGCATGTGCATAACTAACGGCCATCCCTTAGTCATAGAGCTGCATTAGAGCGATATGGCGAGTGAATGTGTCACTGTGTTCAGCGCCGAAGAGGTACAATCTCTACTTAGTAGAATTGAAGCCTTGGAGGATGCTGTTAAGTGCCTTAAAGAGGAGAATCGAGTTCTCCGCTCGAAGGCCCATAATACGGAAGACAAAATTAGCGATGAGCATGGATGGAATACGGTGAGAAATAAGATGCGGAAAAGTGGAAAAAAGTCCTCACCAGCCCCACTGAAATGCAAAAACTCGTTTCAAGTGCTGGCGAATCTGCAGGAAGAAGGAACTAATGAAATCCAAGAGAAGAAGGAAAGGGCAGACGCTGGATGCCTGCCCACAGGTAAGATTTTGGTAGTAGGAGACAGTCAAGTGAGGTATTTAGACAGGGTTTTCTGCGACAAAGATAGGAAACATAGGACGCAGGTGTGTTTCCCCGGCGCGGGCATAGGAGATGTTAGAGATAGGATTGAAGAGTGTCTAGTAGGGGAAGGTAAGGACCCAGTAGTTTGCTTAAGTGCCGGAGGAAATGATATAGGTAAGTTAGGGAGTGAGGAATTATTTGCGCGGTACCGGGATGCGCTAGACAAGATCAGAAATAGGGGAGGTGTTCCTGTAGTATGTGGAATCCTTCCGAGGCGTAGAGTTGGAGGCATGTGGCATTCCAGGGCTATTGCAATGAATTGCAGGCTGGCAAAACATTGTAAGGCCAATGGATGGGCATTTGTCGACAACTGGGACCGCTTTTATGGTAAGAATCACCTATACACAAGGGACGGAGTGCACTTGTCTCCCAGAGGATTTCGGCTCCTTGCTGAATCCCTTGAGCGAGAAGTAGGCATCCTACAGGGTTTTTTCGGGTAGATTATGTGGGAGTAGGGGGGGGAAGTATCGGAATATAGTTTAGGCAATAGAAACAACTTAGAGGACTGTGTAAAAAATCACCAAAGCAGGTGGAGGGAAGATAAACTTAAAGTTTACTATACAAATAGCAGGAGCATAATTAACAAAATTGATTTGCTGCGAGGTAAAGCATGCGTAGAAAATTTCGATATTATAGCTATTACTGAATCCTGGATCAACATGGCTAATAAACATTTCCTTCCGGAAATCGAAATAGAAGGATATAAGTTTTTTCATAAGGATAGGGTCGGCAGGAATGGGGGAGGTGTAGCACTTTTCGTTAAAAATACATTAAACTGTAGTATCAACAATTCGATTAGGGAAGAGGACTGTACGGAATCTATTTGGGTAGAGATTATAGGCAAGAATAAGAAAGTTATTATTGGCGTCTTGTATAGACCTCCTAACCTCAGCATTGAGCAGACTGATTCCCTGATTCATGAAATTCACAGAGCGTCCCAGTACAAAAACGTTGTAATCATGGGAGATTTTAACTATAGAAACATTGACTGGGAAACTTTAATAGGAGATCATGAAGCGAAGAAATTCCTAGATGTGGTGCAGGATAATTTCCTAAAAGAAATGATTACCGATCGTACGAGGGGACAAAATACCCTGGACTTAATTCTAACAAATAATGAGCACCAAATTAGCAGCGTAATAGTGGGAGATAGTCTAGGAAAAAATAAAAAGTACGAATAACGTTCAAGTACCAGACTTCAGGAAAGCAAACTTTGACAATATAAAAACCTATTTGAAATTGAATACGAAAAGCCAGGCGGACGTTTCAGACATTCTTGATTCTGGTTGCGGGGCAGGTAGTCAGGTGTGGGTCATGGAGGGTAATATGCATACCTTAGGTTAGGTCTGGGTCAAGGAGGGTAATACGCATACCTTAGGTCAGGTCAATTGGGGGCGAGGGCCCAACAGTCAGGTCAGTAATTTAAATGAAATGTATAACAATCTAACTGATCTAATTATTAACGCACAAAATACATTTATCCCCCTAAAGTCAACACGGAAAAATAGTAATACTCCCGAATGGATGACGGACAGATTGAAACATGAGATCGGAATGAAAAGAGGACTTTACGTAAAAATGAAAAACGGGGAATCACACCTTAGATCAAGATATAACGAAATGGCAAAGCTGGTTAAAAGGAATACACGTTCAGCGAAACGTAATTATGAAATCAAGGTTGCCAGTCAAGCAAAATCCAACCCAAAGGGTTTCTTTCACCTCTATAGAACAAAAAATAAAGAAAGAATAGGACCAATTAAAAACGATGAAAATGTCATGATTGAATCGGAAGAAAGAATGAGTGAGGAGTTTAACAATTATTTTCTATCGGTGTTTACTAATGAGAGGTTAGATAAAGTACCTGACTGCGATCCGATTTTCAGAGGGGATGAAGAAAGTAGTCTAACTAATATCAGCATTAGTAAAGAAGAAGTAGTCAAGCAGATTGACAGACTTAAAGCTACAAAATCTCCGGGTCCAGACGAAATTTTTCCAAGAATGCTTAAAGAGTGTAAATTTGAAATCTGCGACCAGTTAACTGAAATATTCAATAAATCGGTAGACACTGGTTCTGTTCCAACTGCTTGGAGGCAGGCAAACGTTGTTCCTGTTTTAAGAAGGGAGATAGATCGTCTATATGCAACTACAGGCCAATCAGTTTGACATCGGTTATAGGAAAAATGCTTGAATCAATAATAGTAAATAGACTCAGAGAAGACATTGAAGGGCATAATTTAATTGGTGTTTCACAGCATGGTTTCTCCAAGGGTAAGTCATGTGTGACTAATCTTCTATCCTTTTACACTAAGGTATATAAGGCGTCAGACAACAATGAAAATGACGATGTTATTTACCTTGACTTTAGCAAAGCGTTCGACAAAGTGCCACACCAGAGACTACTAAATAAAATCAAAGCCCATGGCATAGGAGGAAAAGTGTTAGAATGGATTAGAGCTTGGATTAGTAACAGAAAACAGCGGGTCACCATAAATGGAATAAAATCTAGGTGGGGCAATGTTACTAGCGGGGTCCCCCAGGGCTCGGTTTTGGGTCCCTTGTTGTTCATTATGTATATAAACGACTTAGACGAAGGGTTAAATAGTGATGTTAGTAAGTTTGCGGACGACACTAAAATAGGACGCCTAATTAGGTCAGGAGACGACGCCCAGATTCTGCAGGATGACCTTGATAAGCTGTTAACATGGTCGGTGAAATGGCAAATGAACTTCAATATCTCTAAGTGTAGCGTGTTAAACGTAGGGCTACACAACCCCGAAAATAGATACAACTTAGATAACACGTTTTTAGAAAAATCTGAGTACGAGAGGGACTTGGGAGTTCTGGTGAGTCCGGACCTTAAAACCAGGAAGCAGTGTATTAGCGCCAGAAATAAAGCTAACAGGGCATTAGGCTTCATTGCTAGGACGGTAACGAATAGAAGTGCAGAGGTAATTATTAAACTCTATCGAGCGATAGTTAGACCCATCCTTGACTATGCGGTACAGTTTTGGTCTCCGTCCTACAGAATGGACGTAAATTCACTAGAATCAGTACAGAGAAGAATGACCAAAATGATACAAGGACTCGGAAATTTGCCTTACGAAGAGGGGCTTAGGCACCTAAACTTACACTCTCTGGAAAGACGCAGAGTGCGGGGTGATCTAATATAAGTGTTCAAGTGGATCAAAGGCTATAACAAGGGTGATGCAAACAAGGTCATCATAATAAAACAACAGGGCAGGACTCGCAGTAATGGGTATAAACTGGACAAATTTAGATTTAAGAAGGAAATAGGCAAGAATTGGTTTACTAATAGGGTGGTCGATGAATGGAATAAACTTAGTAACCATGTAGTAAGCGCTGAAACTATCAGTTGTTTTAAAAAACGATTAGACAACTTTATGGATGGGGATGACAGGTGGTGATGGATACGGAGCTGCCTAGTGTAGGCCTTATGGTCTATTGCAGTCTCCTTTATTTCTTATGTTCTTATGTTCATTTATCCTGACGTCTGGCATACACGGGGAAAGGCCCCGAAGAAGTTCCAGGGTCGAGTCAGTTTCCCGTAAAACTGGGCAGTCCAGTACTCAAGTGCCTCGGATGAGTGGGTCGTCCTCGAACTTGTTATGACAACAGATCATTGGGAAACGGCGCACTCAGGCACTCTCCTGCACCTCACCACCCAAACTACCCCTAATACGCGCGCGCGCACACACACACACACACACACACACACACACACACACACACACACACACACACACACACACATAAAGAGGGCGCTTGCTTACAGTTGGACACGCACTTCTCCCTTCCCAGTTCTTTGATCCATTGGGGCTAATGACCCGTTCTCTCCTATTCTGTCCCATACCAAAAGGTCTCCTGTCAATTCTATCTTCTCCTTTTGATTGTCTGAGCAATGCTCTCAAATCACCTCTTTCTCTTCTTTCTTCCTTTGATGATAGGTGCAGTGCTTTCAGTCTCCTTTAATCGATTAAGTCGATAATAGGAACAAATTAAAACTACTTATTGAGAATGTGAAATATGTTTAAGTTGTTTTGCTATATAACGAAATATTTGAATAGAAAATTTTCCTCTGATTTTCGTGAGTTTGGTAGATTATTCTAGTCGCCAGGTGATTTTATTCACTGAGGGAAACCCCCAAAGGGTTCATATATGAAGTTAAATCTTTAATAAACAAGGCGTAAGCCTTTTTAAGTTTAGATGTGTAGACAATCGTTATATGATATATATTTTCACAATTTTCTTTATTAATTTTTTTCCTATTTTCAATTATATTTTACTTGATTTCACTTTAATCAAATTTATTATAATCCAATTTAGTTTAATCTAACTTGATATAATGCAATCGAATTTGAGTTTATTTCATTTTTAATTCTATTTTTGCTAAAATAGTTTTACTCGACCGGTGACGGGTTTTGGACAGGGATCGGTTCTAGTCGATCTTATGTGGTCCAATCTTGATAAAGTTCCTTTTGATAGAAAATTCAAATTCCATGATTTGAATGCATATACAGCTTTTATACGTCCAAGCTTATAAAAGTTATTTTTTGTATCAATTCCAATTGTCCAGAGTAAAGAAAGTTGCGTATCAACGATGATGTCAGTAAAGGTGTTGAATCATGACGCAATTCAAAGTAATCCAAAGATGATTTTCATAAGGATTTTGCTTGCCAAGAAACTCAAATTTTGAGTGAAGAAAGTTGTTGAGTGACGATGTCCAAGAGGATGTTGAATCGAACATCTCGAAGTTTTTGGACAAGATCTTGAACTGAAATTCGATCTTGTGGATTGTAAGTCATTGCCCTTTTGATAAGAAGAGAAATATCTTCATTTGGATCTTCTTGGGCGACAAGAGAGGCCAACAGATATCCGATCGAATAAACATCACTTCCTGAAGAAGTTCCTCGTCCCTTGAAAAGCTCGGGAGCAATGTGAGGAAAGGTGATGTGACCGGTTCTGTTTTTGCTGTAGACGGCCTTGCCGATTGGAACGGCGCTTCCAAAGTCAATAAGAGT
>NC_134779.1:44675690-44685690 GCF_046742065.1 Oratosquilla oratoria | reverse complement strand
ACACACACACACACACACAGTATCGCAGCGCTGAGGGGTGTTACTCCAACTCTAGTGGGCGGGGAGTTGGGGGTGTGTGTGTGTGCAAGGTCATAGCATTACCCTTAGATCGGACCTACGAGCTCTGAGCTCTCTTCCAGGAGGGAAATAGCTGTCGATCACGAGTCCAACACGTGATCCAAAGACCAAGTGAATGAATACACACACACACACACAAAGAAGCATACATGTGTATATATGTTGGGCTATATTTTTAGGAAAGTTAATGGGGCCAGTGAAAATCTATATTGTACATTTATTTAGGAACTGTGAGGTCTTGTGGGGGTGGACTCACACGCCTGAATCCCACGAATGGTATGGATGTTTGCATTATATAGATATGACCGTCCGTCGCTCTTAGTCCTCGGCAGTTATTGTTGCATCAGCCTATGTCTTGCAATCACTCGGTCTGCTGATGCTCAGTCAGTGAGTTTCTGTCGATATTAGATTGTCCTTTCTGAGTGTGAGATGTCTGGATGATGCAGTCGCTAATGTCATGACATAGGTAAAATGTAAAACGCCAAAATATTAATGCACACACGCGCACACACACACACACACACACACACGCACACACACACACACGCACACAGACACACACACATACACACACACGCACGCGCACACACACACACACACACACGACTCGGTGGCGTAGTTGATAGAGTTCCCGGCTGCCACTACTGCGGTCTGTGTTCGAATCCTGCCCAGGGCTAAAAATCGGTATCGCTGCGCTGCGAGTCGTTACTTCAACTATTGTGGGCAGGGAGTTCAGTGTGTGCGTGCGTGTTAGGTCACAGCATTACCCACAGATCGGTCATATACGAGCTCTGAGCTCTCTTCCGGGAGAGAAATAGCTGTCGATCACAAGTCCAACGCTTGATCCAAGATCATGGTGAATATCTCTCTCTCTCTCTCTCACACACACACACACACACACACACACACACACACACATACACACACACACACAAGCACGCACGCAAGCACGCACAAATGGTTACTTAGGTATACCCGTGAATAGGTATTCACACGCATGCACGCCCCTGGGCTAGCGGCTGAAGCTCCAACAGCCATTCCACGACCACCAACCCCAACACTGCATCTGACATCAATTTCACCATCGTCATCTTCACCACCATCTCTACCACCATCACCACCACAATCTCTACCACTATCTCTCTCACCATATCTACCACCATCTCCATCACCATCCTTACCCTCCATCATTATCAACCCCCAGCATCTCTACCACCATTTTTATCACTATCCTCACCATCTCTAACCTTCTCCACCACGACCGTCTCCACCACCGTCTCCACCATCACCTCCACCACGTGAGAATGTTGGTGGTGCATCTCTTCAACACGCTTTTCCTTTTCGCAGAATTTGGCCCTCCGGAGGCAAAGAGGCAGCGGCCCTCCTCCTCCTCCTCCTCCTCCTCTTGTTCCTCCTCCACCTTCTCTTCCCCCTCTCCTCCTCCTCCTCCTCCTTCATCTCCTCCATCTCGTCTTTCTCCTCTCCTCCTCTTCCTCATCTTCTCTTCCTCTCTCTCCTCATTTTCCTCTCCTCCTCCTCTTTCTCTTCTTTCTCCTTCTCCACCTCCTTGTCCTCATCCTTCTCTCCTTCTCCTTGGCCTCCTGCACCTCCTCCTCCTCCTCCTCCTCCTCCTCTTCCCCCACCTTCTCTTTGTAGTCCTCCTCGTACTTCTTTTTCTTCTTTTTTGTTTCTCCTCACCTCTCCCTGTCCTTCTGCTCCTCTTTTCTTCCTCCTACTCTTCCTCTTCGTCCTTCTCGTCCTTCTTTGCCCCTTCTCCTCCTCCTCCTTCTCCTCCTCCTCTTTCTCCTTTTCGTCCTTCTCGTCCTTCTTTGCCCCTTCTCCTCCTCCTCCTCCTGCTCCTCCTCCTTCTCCTTCTCCATCTCCTCCTCCTCCTCCTCTTCTTCCTCCGCATCCTCTTCCTCGTGTAGATGTCCTCCCTTGAGGCCCCCCCCCCGCCCTCCCTCATTCTCCTCGAGGGCGGCTTTGTCTTCGGCCTCTGTAGGTTTACATAGTTGTTAGCTCAGCTTCTACATGTAAAAAATGGTGATGATGATGTTGACGTTAATAATAAAAAACTGATAATGTTGATAATAATGATGATGATAAGGATGATACTGATGATGATGTTGACGTTAATAATAAAAAATTGATAATGTTGATAATAGTGATGATGATAAGGATGATACTGATGATGATGTTGACGTTAATAATAATAAACTGATAATGTTGATAATAATGATGATAAGGATGATACTGAGTGATAAAGACATTGATTATATTGATAATGATATTGATGATCATGAATGTCTACCCTCTTAAATGCGGCAACTTCTTATTTAATGGTTTTATTCTGGCAAAACTTAAACGATTTTATTCAGTTGAAGGTCACTGGGACATCTTGGGAGCGTAGTCTACTGGGATCTCCACTATGAATAAAATCGTCCAAATTTTGCCAGAATAAAATGTATTTATGGTGTCACTGTGCTGAAAGATTTATCGTTACCGTTGCTGTAGTTACTACATGATAATTAAAGTTATTGATGAGACAATATTGATGTTGATAATATAATCATATTGATACCAATTTTATATTGATATAATGATAGTAGTATTGGTATCAATATCAGTATCAAAATTATAGTTATTGCTTATACTGAAGCTGATAGTAAAAAAAATACATATACTAATTTTAACTTTAAAAACAAATTCACATTAAACTAGATAAAGAACCACAAAAACAAGAAGTACACGGATCCCATCAACACACACATCTTCACTTGGTGTCCTCCCCTCTTCTCAAGTCAACACTCCCCCCTTTCCCCCTCCCTTCCCCCTCCACCTCCCCCTTCCCCCTCCACCTCCCCCTTCCCCTCCCCCTACTCACCCTCCTGCACTCTCCTTCCCTTCCATCCGTCCCCCCAGGTCGCCCTTCCACGCCCACTCCACCACCCACTTCTAAACTCTACAAGTTATTTCACTTAACGTTCCCGCTAATGTCTTCTTCCACTAACTGGTTTACTTAAACTGGGTTTCCGGGATTTCTTGGGATTTAGCTCTTAAGCCTCGACTCTCAAGCCTTAGTCCTTAAGCCTTGGCCCTTAAGCATTGACCTTGAAGCCTTGCCCCTGAAGAATAGGATCATAAGCCTTAACCCTGAAGCTTTGTCCCTGAATTCTTGCCCCTGAAGCTTTGGCCATTAAGCCTTACCCCTGAAGCCTTGACCCTGAAGAATTGGTTTTTAAGCCTCGTCCTAGATATCTTGGCCCTGAGACCTTACCCCTGAAGAATTGTTTTGTAAGCCTTGGCTTCTGACGCCTTGGTTCTGAAGCCTTGGCGCTCATGGGATTTTGCTCTTATATTGGTCATAGGACTTTGGCTTTAGGCTTTAGGCTTATAGAAATCGGCCATTATCAGACATGACCTATATACATTTTGAACCATATACTCCTAGGTTTTCATCCTTATATTATCTCTTAGGTTTCTGACACTGAGGCTTTGTCTTATACCGTAAGCCCTTGGCATATGATACTTAGCATTTGGCCCCTTAGCCTGGTCCCGCTTTGGCCCTTGGGCTTGGTCCTTACCACATTTCCCCTTTTTCAATCCCTCATTCCTTCTTTCCCTCAACTCCCGTCTCCCCTCCCTTGGGTAGAGTGCCACTGTAGGGTCGCAGGACTCAAGCAATTACTCTTCAGCAGACTCTAATGGTGGTACGGCAGCTAGGGTGCTGTAGTCTCAGCAGTCGTGTTGTAGTTTCTGTAGTCGTGTTGTAGTTTCTGTAGTCGTACTGTAGTTTCCGTAGTCGTACTGTGGTTTCTGTACTGGTGCTATAACTTCTGTAGTCTTTTTTTTAGTTTCTGAAGTCCTACGGTATTATGAAATGGTATAGGACCAGGCATTGACTATATTGGGCCGGAGTTTATGTTTGACTAGAGCTGAAATAAATGGATACAAAAAAAAAAAAAAAAACTGAGAGAATGCTGTTGATACATATGGGGCTCACTGTGAAACTAGCTCTGGCGTTCCGTTATATCATTAATATTTCGATATTTTTCATGATAGATACAAATCTACAAATCATTCTATATGCTGTACA
Organism: Oratosquilla oratoria; assembly: GCF_046742065.1. Taxonomy (NCBI): domain Eukaryota; kingdom Metazoa; phylum Arthropoda; class Malacostraca; order Stomatopoda; family Squillidae; genus Oratosquilla; species Oratosquilla oratoria. Next base: position 44,681,516 of record NC_134779.1, on the reverse strand, counting down.
TATACATGTACATGTATGTGTATGGATTTATGTACATGTCCATGCACAGGTTTATGTGCATGTACATGTACATATTTATGAACATTCATAAGTGCATATACATATACATACTGTACATATATATGTACATGTACATATGAATATACATACTCATACTCGTATATATGAAGGTATTTTTCTACCGAGTCTCTTCTTCAGGATAGAATAGAATGATATATACACACACACACACATACATATATATATATATATATATATATATATATATATATATATATATATTTCATATGGACATACACGCGCGTGTGTACGAATTCGCATCACTATGCATTCCACCAAGTTGTATCTAGTACCGGTTGCATCTCCGGCTACCGGTCGTATTTCGCTCCTCTGGTCGTATTTCGCATCTCCATTCGCATCTCGCGTTAACGACTGCATTTCGCACCTGTTTGTTGCAGTTGAGCCATGTAATTTGCTGTTGCCCCATAAGTTCCTGATTCTTGGAATTCCTCGACGGGGATTCCACATCGTGGAGGCAAGCGCCAACGGCTCTGCTTTCTGCTACTGCGTGTTGCACTGTCGATCTTGAGGAACCAACGTACTTGTTATACTGTATACTTGGGATGTCTTTTTTCTTCTTCAGGAATCAAATGCAGGAGGAACAGTGGGCAACAGGTTCCCTCTGAAGAATCTTTTGCCGTGGACATCGACCGTCGAGGAACTCTGGAGGACAAGAGATTCCTCGACGTAACTGTAGTCGACTCTTCTTCCCGCTGGGAGATCGCACGGCTAAGATCTTCCTTCACAGGATTCGTCGAAAAAGCTCTCCGGAGAGTCTACTCTGCGCCGGAGGCCCGGACAGACTCTATATTATAATTCTTAGATACACATCAGCAGACCTTACCTGTAATTAACAAAACAACAGTAAAAAGAAAATATACTGAAGTGTTTTCACATAAATTAAACAATGCACACACACACATACACACACGCACACACATACACACACACACACACACACACACACACACACACATACATACATACACACACACGCGCGCGCGCACAAAAATTGTGTGTGTGTGTGTGTGTATAGGCATCTGTGTGTGTTTGTGTGTGAGTGTTTGCGGTCATGTTTGTACGCGTGTACGGTGTCACTGTGCTCAGATCAACTAACTTTTGGATTCTTGGGGCTCATAGCCGCTGAATAAAATTCCCTGACGAAAGATAGACGAGCTACATAGGTGCAAACCAGGCAAACAAAGTGTTAATCAAAGACAACAGGTCAACTTTCGTCACCCTAAACCCCTCGCCCCCCTTTTTTCCCCTTTTGGTCTTTTTGGGGGCCTTTGAAGACCGGGAGAGTCTGCGACCGTTACAAAACCAACAGAGGCAAAAAGCCAACAAAGAAGATAACGGACAAATGGCCCTCCGCCGTGGAACAATTGGTCTACCTGAAGCTTTTTTGACCCTCCCACCTCACTCCCACCCGTTCCCCCCACCCTATCCTCCCTCCCCCCCACACGCGCGCCCGACCCGTACCAACAAAAGACTTACTGTGCGCGCACTACTGGCGGAGGGAAGGTCGGCGGCCGCTGTTTACGGTTCTTGGTGGTGCAGCCACCCGTACTGTCTCTTGTTCTCCCTCTCTCTTGTTTTCCCTCTCTCTTTCTCTCATTCTCTCTCTCTCTCTCTCCTCTCTCTTCTCTCTTTATATATATATATATATATATATATATATATGTGTGTGTGTGTGTGTGCGTGTGTTTGTATATACTATATATATGTGTGTATATATACTATATATATAAGTATATATGTATATATAATATATATGTATATATGATATATATATGTATGTATATATATATATATACAGTATATATATATATATATATATATGTATATATATATATATATGTATATATATTTTCCCTCTCTTGCCCTTATTTTTCTCTCGCTCCTCTTCTCCCTTTCTCAATTGGTACTTCTTTTTCATATTATCCCTGTCTCTTATTTTCTCCCTCTTGCATTTACTATTTCTGTATCCGCGTGGAACTACATGTCAGTAGGTTTAATGCAGCTAATGAAAATCCAGTGTACAACAATTATTTCATTGTAGACGTTGACGTATTGGTACGGTGGACGCACATGCCTAAATCCCAAAACTTCAATGGATACATTGAATAGGTTATTGGCGTAGGAACGCCTCATTCTTCCCTTTATCGATACTCAGGGATTGTGTTGACCCATATCTGTTTAAACAGATGCTCAGGTGATGCCAGAGGCAATGAGATTCTTTCGACATCGAAAAGTTCTCTTCGAGTGTGGGAAGGTTGGGGTGATGCAATCGTGCCACTCTCACTTGAAATTGGGTAAATATTGTATATGGGTACATATACGGGTACATCTCTCAGTTTTCCTCTTTCTGTCTGTTTTCTTCTTCCCTTACTCTCTCCTGCTTCTTCTTTAAACTTAACTTTTTACACTCCCTCACCCACCCACTCTCTCTCTCTCGTCGCAGCCACTCTTACGTTTTCTTGCTCTTCCCTTATTGTGTTAATTACTTTCTCTCTCAGTTTCTCTTTTAACTTCTTACTCTAACTCGCTCTTTTGATTTCCTTCGCCTTCTTTCTTCCAGAAGATCCACCTATGCTGTCTCTTGTTTTCCTTTTCATCTCTCTCTCTCTCTCTCTCTCTCTCTCTCTCTCTCTCTCTCTCTCTCTCTCTCTCCTTCTCCTTCCCTCCCTTTCTCTCTCCTTCCCTCTCCTTCTCTCTTCTTCTCTCTCCCTCTTTCCCCCTCCTTGCGTGCCCTTTCTGTTTCTCCCTCTCTTTTTCTTTTCACTTTCTTCCTCCCTTTCTTTATATTTGTTTGTCTTTGGGTCAAACTGTGGAAGCCTGTACGTGATTGTCCCGTAAGACGGACGTCGGAGAAAATCACCTCCCCAGTACTTGTCTTCATATCCCATCGCCATCCTCAGCACTATCTGGATATGCAACCCCGAGCGGCTGGCACTCGACATTCGGGCCAGACACAAGATGTCTGTCAACTCGACTGTCTTTCCTTTTCCACATTAGGAGAGGTGACAACTGGCTACTGCGCTCGTCCTCCATATTTTCCTTCTCCTCACCCTCCTCTTCCTCTTCCTCTTTCATCTCTTTTATTTTTTCTCCTCCTCCTCCTCCTCCCCCTCTTCCTTCTCCTCCTCTTCCTCCTCCTCTTCCTCCTCCTCCTCCTCCTCCTCCTCCTCCTCCTCCTCCTTCTCCCTCTCTTCTTTCTCGTCCTCCTCATTCTCCTTCTTCCTCTCTTCATTCTCCTCCTCCTCCTTTTCCTTCTCGTCATCCTTCTCTTCCTCTAACCTCTTTCTTCTTCTCGAACTTTTTCTTCTCCTTATCTCAGTCATCTTTCTCCTTTTCCTCTTGCTCTTCCTCCTCTTCCTGCTGCTCCTCCTGTTCACGTTTAGGGTATCACTTGCAGTCCTTATTCTCGGGACTTTGGTGACATTCCTTCGGACGAAAGTCGCGTGGCATTCTTTTATGATTGGAAAATATTCTCCACAAAAAAAAAAAAAAATAATAATAATAATAATAATAATAATAATAATAATAATAATCATAAAATTAAATAGATAAATAAATAAATAGAATAAAAACAAAATAATAAATAAACAAAATAAAATAAAAGTGAAAATAGATCAATGATTAAAAAACCATAATAGTAAATAATATAAAATAGAATTAATAAGTTAATAAGTAAAAATTAATATAAAGAGTGAAAATAAACAATTTAATAAACATTTAAGCAGAAAAACAAACAAACAAATAACAAATGCCTAACTTAATTTTGGTCTCTTAACTTACAGTCTTCGGTACGATACTACTGTATTCTGTTATGGATAGGAGCGCTGACTATTATCTACCAGTTACCACAAACTTCTTAATTTTCTCCAATTTCTCCTACTCCTCCAAATATTCCAACTACTCCCGTTCATCCTCCTCATCCTCTTCCTTCTTCCGCCTCCTCATCCTCACTCTCTTTCCCCACCTCCTCCTCCTCCTCCTCGTCTTATCACAAGGTGACACAGAAACAGACTTGCACCAATGCAACACAACAGTCCGATGTTTCTTGCCAGAGAAATCTATGGGAGCGTCCAAGGACTGTTGCGGTTTTCCAGTTGGTGAAATTGAGGCAATTTTTTTTTTTTTTTTTTTTTTTATCATTATCATTCTTACTTTCTGGACTTCTTGTCCTCTATACCCATCCAAGTGTCCATCCCCATTTCATCTCTTCTCCCCATCTCCAGGTCCTTAACATTCATTTCAATCCTCTTCCTCATTCCCTTCATTCTCCCCTTCCCCCTTCCTGGTTCCCTTCGTCCACCCTTTCCTCTTCCTTTTCGATTCCTCATCTCCTTTCCTCGCTTTCCCAATTCCTCTCTCTTTTCTTCTTCCCCGGTCTGTTTCACCTTTTCTTCCCCCTCTCTTCCCATTGCCCCTTACTTCTCCCCCCTCCCCCTTCCCTGTTCGTCTTCCCCGTCCCCCCTTGCCCCCTTCTCCCTTCCCCCTTCTCCTTGCCCCCTTTCCCCATTTTCCCTTCCCCCTTCTCCTTCCCACCTTTCCCCTTTACCCCTTTCCCTTGCCCCCTTGCCCTTTCTTCCCTTCCCCCTTCCCACCTTCCCTTTCCCTCTTTCCCCATTTCCCCTTTCCCATTTCCCCTTCCCCCTGACCCTTCCCCCCTCCCTTTTCCCCTTTCTCCCTTTCCCCTTCCCCCTTCCTCTTTTCCCCCCTTCCTCCGGTCCCCCTCTCTCTTCCCCCTCCCCCCTCCCCCTTCCCCTCGTTTTCGGCCTGAGTGCCACAGGGCTGCCTTCTTCGCCCTCGTCTTTCCACGCAAGGCTGGGTTCCCCCCCCCTCCCTCGCCCTCGCCCTCACACTCACGCCCTAAGGGTACATGACGTGCCCACCCGCATCACGCCCACGGAGTGCCATGTACACCACGCCCATACCCATAGGAATCCCTACACCAAACTCTTGACAGCTATTCATACACTTGTGTGTTCATATATTCATTTCTTTTTTATTTATTTATGCATTTGTATTGTTTTTGTTAACTCATTGGTAATGTATTTATCTTACTTTTATTTGTTCATTTATTATTCTCTTATATGATTATTTATTTATTTAACCGTTTATCATTTTTTGTATAATTTATAATTTTCATTTATTTATTCATCTATTTATTAACCAATTGATCAGTCAGTATCTTGATTCATTTATTCTTTTATTTGTGTGGATTGGTTCATTTACTAATTTGAGTTGAATGTTTATCCATTACTTCATATATTATTTCGTCAGTCTGCTGACAATGAGTTTAAAAGTTTACTTGACTTTATAAACGCTTCCTCGCTCGTATATTTTCTTTTGCTTTCAGATTCATGTCTTTAGGCACCTCCGTAAAGACTTACACGTATAAACAGCGGTTTTGTGTTTTCTTTGTCCCAATAACCTAAACACGATTTGGACATCTTGTCCTTGCTGTAGGAGTCGTTGAAAGAGATATGTTTGTACACTACCATATGTGCTTATAGTATGTATGAACTTACGTGTAAAAACACACGCGCGCACACACACACACACGCACACACACAATAGTGTGTGCAAACACCATACAAGAATTTAAGAACAAACTAGATGTTGCGAAATACAAAGATGGGTCACCACGAGCATAGCTCCCCTTCCCGTACAATACAATTAGGTAAATACAACTAGGTACACACACAAACACACGTATTCACACACATACACACACGCGCGCACACACATACACAC
>NC_134779.1:44648190-44673190 GCF_046742065.1 Oratosquilla oratoria | reverse complement strand
TCTCTCTCTCTCTCTCTCTCTCTCTCTCTCTCTCTCTCTCTATCTATCTATCTGTCTTTCTCTCTTTCTCTCCCTCTCTCTTTCTCTCTCTCTCTCTGTCTCTATCTCTGTCTCTCTCTCTCTTCTCCCTTTATCTCCCACTTTCTCATTCATTACCTGTGTGTGTGGACACTTAATAGTATAATTTCAACCAGCGCTTCATAAGCTGCCAAACCATAGAATTAATAAATAATAATCCCTCTGACGTCATCCTCACAGGTGCCCGGCCGACGTATGACCCGATCTCGCAGACCCTTGGCGAGGTTCCTTTTCAGAAAAGGAGTGACGGCATCCAAAGTATACAAATGTATTGCTTATCTGTATCATCAGCAATAAAGTTAGATCTGTTCACAAAGGCGCTGCACAATGTTTAGTTTTCGTAACCATGGTTTTTATGAGACATAAAAACTTCGAACTTGCAAAGCTAACCTTTTTTTTATTTTATGCTAAGAAGAAATTTCTGAATATCATATTCTAATATCATATTTGTATCTATTTCATCGCTTCGTTCGCTTATCAATCTTTATTTTGAGCACGTTAAGCAATTCAATTGAATGTCTTTAATGTATAATTCATGTAACAATGCAGTTTAATTTTACATTATATTTTCCGTAGGGGTAATATATAATGTGCCTCTTGACACATTGTACAAGTTGTTGGATTGTAATTTTGCATTATAAATAAATTACCTTAATAGCGAGTCCAACCACCACGTGCGTCAATTACCTCGTTTAGTCTACTGCCTAGTTTAGGCCACCTTTCAAAATATGAATAACATTACCTGTCCGAGCCAACGAGTCTGGGAACGCGACAGTACACAACTGTACCAGTTACAAGTTCAGTCGATAGTACATCTGCACAAATACACACATTCATCCTTCATCATAATGGACACACTACAGAATATTGTGACACCCTGCAGTAAAGCTTAAACTGCAAATTATCAGTCAAAGAAAAACAGAACTTAATGTATTCCTCCTATCTAAACAGGCATTTTTACATAACCAGAGGAATATGAAAGACGAGTTTAAATTATATGCTCCTTAATATCTAAATATGTATACATATATAATATGTATGTATATATACAGTATACACACACACACGCACGTATATATATATATAATATATATATATATATATATATACATATATTGTATATACACACTATGTGTGTATGTTTGTGTAATGGGATGTATCGGTTTTCCTCTACGATATATTTATTTAGTTGTGTATTTATTTTAATATTCATTTATATATATCCATTAATTCACTCATTTTACATATTCTTATATATCTATTTATCTATCAATATATTTGTTTATCTATTTGTTTATGAATTTGTTTGTTTATTTTCTTAACATCGCGAACTAGAGAACTAACAAATTTCTGCCTGATCGCGAACTGAAGAACTAACAAAAAAGTTTTGTCTCCTTTGTAAAGATTATGACCTGCCAATCAACCTTCACTTTGTTGTAGGAAGGGCATCATTTATATGATCACTCACGCCAGCACGACAATGCAGTTGCAGCCCAAAGGGGAGCAACGAATGTGCAAATGCAGACACTCGATCCTGTCCCATGATACTCCAAAAGTACACAAATACATCTTTTGTTGTTGTATAAATACAATTTTGTTGACAAAAAAATCGCCTCAATTGTGAGGGAGTTGCTGAGTATGGAAACAGATTATTCAATAAAGGATGATGTATTTGTATTGTTGTAGTAGAATTTACGTTTTTCCATGTCGCTTATGTTTGAACTGGTTTATATCCTTTTACTCTTTATGTAGCAATGATTTGCCAAACTTCTTTTTCTATCTTTGGTGTCTTAACATCACATATGTTAAGAGGTATCAAATAAATTCGGGAAAAAAATAAGACAAAATAAACTACAGTCTGATAGAACAAAATTAAAAAAACAATAAAATAACGCAAAATCAAACAATAATAAAGTAAATTAAGAGAAACATAGGTCAAACCCTATGAGTTCTTGGTATTTTTCTTCTTTATCGAATCCCCAAAAGAAATTCTGAATGATGTATAACCATTGTATCGTGTAGCATTGTGATTTCATCACCGCCATATGGGTTGAGGTCCTTGCGATATCAAGTTCGACAAAATCAAGATACAGTACACTGAATCTCTCTCTCTCTCTCTCTCTCTCTCTCTCTCTCTCCTGTCCTCTCGTGCCCTCTCCTCTCCTTTCTTCTCTCCTTTTTTGTACGAGTGTCGTTAAGGAAATAAGGGAGCAAGCCTCATTGACTACAGTTGGCCCCTGATTAATGGTTGCGGACATTCCCATTTTCTAGATTCCACGAGTATAAACTTGAGTGTGTGTATGTATGTATGTATATATATATGTATGTGTGTGTGTGTGATTGTATGTATGTGTATGCGTGAGCATGTTTATGCGTGTGTGCATGTTCGTGTATGTGTATGTGTATATGTATATGTGCTGCGTATGTGTGTGTGCACGTATATTGTAAGTATATGTGTATGTGCTTGTGTATGTGTATGTGAGTGTATATTTTTGCATTTGTGTGTATTTGTATGTGTACGTGTACATGCAGTTCTTACTTCTTCAAACCACATTACTAGCTCAGGCCATTTTAGGTTATCCTTTGTATTCACATACGGTATAAACTTTTAAAATCCTTTCTTTTGACCTTCCTTCTTGTAGCGTCCACAGCTTACAGTCCTTCCTCCTGTTCCCCTCTTTCCCCTTCCTTTTACTGTTAAGCCAGTGTAAATATTTTCTTTACCATTTTCTACTTTTTTAACTTGTAGTCCTCTCATACCTTCTTTTGTCTCCACCACCACTTTCTCCCCTTCTGCACCAGTGTTTCTGTTTTCTTTATTTCTATTTTCTTTTTCTCCATACACTCCTTTTCATTATAATGTCACCTTATCTTCGGTCTTCCCTCCCCTCTTTTCCCATCCACCTTTGAATTTTTATATCATCTTCAGCCCTCCTCTCTCTTATTTACCTCTTTCAATTGATCGTTCCTCGTCACCGAAGACCTACTGATTTTTTTTCCATATACTTGCCTTCTTAATTTTCCTATCTTCTTTCTTGATGACATTTTACCTCGCCTATAATACACCGTTTACTTTAACGAGTGATCTATTTTCTCTTCTAATAAATCTCTGTCATATTGAAAGAAAAGTCGATTATTTTAACACAAGGATACACGCCCCAGGCAATTTTATCCTCGCCTCTTTTACTTTCCTCCAGCCCAGAACCCCAAAGTGTCCACCACTCGCTTCCATATAGTGATAATAGCTCTACTATGCCTTCTCCCATCTATTACACTGAGACTCGCCGACTGACTAAGAAGACTCTCATGTCTCTCATATCGTTTGTATTAGCCACTAGACGATTCTATTCATTAAAAGGAGAAATCCCAAGACACTAAAGGTTTAGTATCTGACTCGGCTAACACCTTTCGTACCGGGTGACAGTTTTTTTTTTTTTTTTTCCATCTCTATGACCCCCTAAACACCCCCTAACCTCCGCCCGCCCTTGATAGGGAAACTGCTCTTCGATGGTGCAAAAGTGCCAAACCACAAGAAGGGCACCAAGACCCGATTCCCGTAGAAGTGGGGACAACTTATACATCCTGACCTTCTAGTTCGAGTTATCAACGGTCTGAGTCGGTTTTCTGGTCTCCCACGTTGTACACAGACACTTCCTGTGTTCTTCCGTCGGCGCGAACCAGCAGAAGATAACTTCTCTCTTTCAGTAACTGGTGCCAACTTTAGGGCAATAATTCATCGAAGGTCGCATATCCACATACACTATAAAGACTCTCTCTCTCTCTCTCTCTCTCTCTCTCTCTCTCTCTCTCTCTCTCTCTCTCTCTCTCTCTCTCTCTCTCTCTCTCTCTCTCTCTCTCTCTCTCTCTCTCTCTCTCTCTCTCTCTCTCTCTCTCTCTCTTACGCACACAGACACACGCATACACACACGCACGCATACACACACGCACGCATACACACACACATACACACACACACACACAGATACACACACACCTCACACACATATACACACGCACACACACACACACACATATATACATACGTACACATACACACACACACACACACAGTCACATATAAACACGCACACACACGCGGTTGGTAGAGTCCTCGACTGTCACTACGGCGGTCCGGGTTCGAATCCTGCCTAGGGCTAAAATAATTTCAGTATCGCTGCGCTTCGTGTAAGGTCACAGCATTACCCATAGATGGGTCATACGAGCTCTGAGCTCTCTTCAGGGAGGGAAATAGCTGTTGATCACTAGTCCATCCCGTGATCCAAAGACCAAGGTGAATACACACACACACACACACACACACGCATTCATATATGTACACATACACACACACAAACAATCAAACAAACAAACAAACAGAAGAGAAAATACAAGTGACATCATTTCCGCTTTCAAAGCGATGAAAGGAGTGAAAAGAATTGCAGGAAAATATGTCATAGTTTGGGACGGATGAACAACAAAGGAACGCGCGAAGAAACCATCAAAGACAAGGTACTTAAAAAGGACAGAAAGAAAATTCAGTTGTCTGGAGAGAAGCATCGACCTTTAGAATAACATGGATAAAAAACAAATGAATCAAATAAAAGATAAAAAAAAAAAACAATCCTCACCCGAAAAAGAAAAGAAAAAAACAACAACAAATTATTTCAAAGTAAAATTTGTTCATGAAAGGTATAGTGATCGGTATCCCGCTGTATTCCAACACACATACGTTGAACGGTATTGAGCTTCGTCACTTAGTATTGCGTCAGTTAATGCTTAGCAAAGTGCCTGATCAGGTGACGCTTAGGAAGTGAGGGTCTTTCTACATTGGAATGTCCTGTTTGGGCGTGAAACCCTCTTACGAATCTTATGACGTGGATGAAATGCAAAGCACAACGATACACCACTAGCATTGCTCTTTTTCCCTGTAAATTAGAATTAAACAAAGACATTCAGGTAACAAATACACACACACACACACACACACACACACACACACACATACACACATACATAAACACACACACATACACACACCAGCTCAAGCGTGGCCAAGATAAAGGGTCTCAAATTGTTTGATGATAACCACAAGCTTTGGAGCGCGCCGCAGCAATTAACTTTGGCAACGGGCAAGATACTGCAATCGTTTCATTGATTTTGCGACTCGTCACCACCACCACCATTTTCGGCCCTGCATCCATCCTCTTCGCTCGTTTTGGCCCGGTGGGGGTGGAAGGGTCACGTTACCCTTACGTATGTATGGGCCCAAAGCAAAGATGGGGTTTAGTTGCTCGCTATCCCATTGTGTGTATGTGTGTGTGTGATTCACCATGGTCTTGGATCACGTGTTGGACTTGTGATCGACAGCTATTTTCCCTCCCGGAAGAGAGCTCATAGCTCGTATATGACCGATTTATGGGTAGTGCTGTGACCTTACCCTCACACTTACACACACACACACACACACACACACACACACACACACACACACACACACACACACACACACACACAACTCCCCGCCCACGAGAGTTGGAGTAACGACTCGCAGCACAGCGGTACTGAAATTGTTTCAGCCCTGGGCAGGATTCGAACACGAACCGCCGTAGTGGCTGTCGGGAACTCTACTGTGAGTATGTGTGTGTGTGTGTGTGCGCGCACGTATGCGTGTATGCATGAGTGCATGCGTGATTTCGTATCTGGGTACGTGGTGCATCTGCGCTTTATCCAGACAACATGTCAGTTTGATTTTAAAAGAGAATCTCTCTCTCTCTTCCCCTCTCTCTCTCTCTCTCTCTCTCTCTCTCTCTCTCTCTCTCTCTCTCTCTCTCTCTCTCTCTCTCTCTCTCTCTCTCTCTCTCTCTCTCTCTCTCTCTCTCTCTCTCTCTCTCTCTCTCTCTCTCTCTCTCTCTCTCTCTCTCTCTCTCTCTCTGTATATATTTGTTATTAATTATCTATATACTATCTCGTTACATTCGCCGAGTGGAGAGTTGATTTTAATCGCAACTCACGCGATGTCGACCTGCGGTCCAGTCCAAGCGCATATAACCTTAATTGATTCCTACCCAGGAAGACCAAACACATAAGGCAAAGACGACGACCTTTGCGCAGCTGAGGTACTTCTGGCGTCAGCTCCTTACCTTCATCTTGTCACGGTCAGACTGTAACAATGAAGGTCAAGGTCGCGCGTGTAAAGTTCATATTCATCGACCTCATTGGTCACTCGATGACATGGTGAGGAATTGAATATTCAATACATTACAAAGGATTACAAAGGCGGAGCATGCCGACAGGAGACCTTTTGGTCCATATCTAGGTCGGATGCGAAAAAAATCATAATAATACACAGGAGTTTACTTATAATTGAAGCGATTTTTCCCCCCGAAAGAATATTGTATCAATGTTAAACAATGAATGGTATATTTGCATCGCTCTGATGCATTATGGGTCAGATTCCATCGTGATTTCAAAGCCTTGGGAGACTTTCTTGCCCTCAAATGATGAAAGATATTTGACGCTGTCGTCTGCCCGATGGTGATATTCCTGAAAGACTCAAGGAAAGAACGATTGGCTTATTGTAGCAACGACTCAATATACCATCGTGTGCACGATGGTGTCGGGTGTCCGGTAGTTTGCCAGCGCTTCTCTCCTTATGAACAATACCGAGTCCATTTTGTTTACACAGAATTATTGGAATTAATAATAAGAGAAATACAAAGATATGTTAAACACTCAACAACGAAAGGTACACTTACACCGTACTGCTCAGTTGGTACTCGCAGTAGTTTAACAGAAGTATGGCTCGTTTGACACGTGCTTTTCGCCGTGCGCCGTCTACGACACGACGTCGTGCTCTTAAATAACCAAGGGTGTCTATGGACGTTTACACACGTGGTCGTGGTCGTGAGAAACGAGCCTATCAATTTACATTGAGCTTCGAGCTCATTCGAGGACCAAGGCACAATTAGAGTTGCTTCGTTAAATCCATAATTACTTTTCCTGAGTTCTGCTAGATGATTTTATTCATCTACAAGGTATTCTTTCGTTATCTTTTTTTATTATATATGTTTTTCTTGGAGTTGGTTTTTAACCCTTGAGCAGAGCAGAGTCATGACGTTTATTGCACTTTTAAACGCCTGCACTTAAAAGTAGTCAACGACATGGAGACTTCTGCGGGAGGGTCGCAGTGAAGAAGGAAGGGGTGAAAAGAGGGAGATGGTCAGAGAAGAGGTATGGAGAAAGGGGAGAGGGAGGGGAAGAAGAAGGGAGGAGGGAGGAGGAGAAGAAAGAGGGGAGAGAGGGTGGCTGTGCTAGTGCCACTAATGTGCGGAATTCCTGGCGTTTGTCTGCCGAAGTGAACAAAGGTTCTGTGGTAGTACCGCCGTTTGGCCCTGTGGTACGAGGGGGAAGGGGTGGGGGTGGGGTCGTGGTACGGTGGCGGAATGTGGTGGAGGTGGCGGCTTTTGCGGCGAGATATGTTAGAGCTAATGGCTTTTTTTTTTTTTTTTTTTTTTTTTTTAATACAGTGCCTGGTTCTGTAGTGTTCATGTAGTAAGGTCAATGACCCCTTTCTACCGGACTCTACTTCACCTTTTTATTTTGTCAAACTGCAGACTATTCTATTCAGTTTCAGCTCTGTAGCATCTCTGCCAACAAAGGGGTCGGCTGGTGTCACGTCATCACCTAGCATCAAAACAATGCCAACACAGAATATCGTGTTGACAACATTCACCATATGCCCCAAATGAAGTCGGCGCGCAGAACAGACTGAATATTTCACACAACACTCAACGCTACATACTCTTTCCACAGTGAGAACTCTGGGGCCAACCCAGTTACCGTGGCCGGATTTCACGAGGTTGTGGATCTCGTGCTATGGAGATGCTAGAATGCAGATTGATTTTTACTGCTGACAAGTTACCTTACCTATCCCTGTAATATATATATATATATATGTATATATATATATATATATATATATATATATGTATGAATATATATGTATGTATGAATGTGTGTGTATGTATGTATATATATGTATATATATGTATATGTATGTATGTATGAATATATGTATATATATGTATGTATGAATGTGTGTGTATGTATGTATGAATGTGTGTGTATGTATGTATGAATATATGTATATGTATGTATGAATATATGTATATGTATGTATGAATATATGTATATATATATGTATGAATATATGTATATATATGTATATGTATGAATATATGTATACATATGCATGAATATATGTATATAGATGTACAGTATGTATAAATATCTGAATAGAATCGCCAATGACGACGATGTCAATCAAATCATTCCGACAGTTGTCCCCGGACTCAAACCCGTTACAAGTTACAAGTGGGCTTGGTTCTTCGTAAAATTGAGATTAGGACGGCAGTTAGCAGTCGACTCAAATCCTGCGGGGTTAGATTAACCTCGAGGTTGAAGAATTTTATAGTCTCGGTAGCGTAGTTGGAAGAGCAACGACCTGCCACGTGCAAGTCTCGGGTTCGAGTACGGTGGGCAACTGTCGGAATTATTTGATGTCTGAAGATATATATATGTATATATATATGTATGTATATATACGTACCTACATACACAAGGAGGAACTAACTGGTCCATAAGAGATAGGAAGTTGAAGAAAGGCAACATTGCTCTCACTTGTTTGTCCTAACGATACTAAATACAAGATACCAAACATGGATGTTCAGTCTAGGAAGTCACTGGTCGACTGTAAAAAACTTGTGGAGTTACGAGTACATGGTCTCATCCGGTGACATAAGTTATCTGTAAAGAAGAACGAAGATCCACGTCTTCGAAGTCCTTGTGGTTTTTTGTCTTTCTGTATGGATATGAGACCTGGACCCTTACTAAGGTCTTGAAATCGAGTTTGAAAACCTTTGGTGCAAAGTCTCTGAGGAGGATCATGGGATACAAGATGAACGTTGAACCAGGATGTACGAACCCACTGGTAGTATGAGACAATTAACCTGACTTATCATCGAAAATCAGTAAAAGTATTGACTTTATAAAACTTATGCAGTCAACCCTCCACATGGAGAAAATTCATTTGGTACTACATCCATTAACATAGGAAGAATACGAAACGACTGAAATATAATTGAACAAGTTTGGAGAACTACAGACCAAATATCCAGCAACATCAGAGAAGGAACTCTCCGCCATGTTGAAACGAAATGTCTGTAGCTATCGAACACCTGTTCAAGAGTGCCTGAGGAGATTTGTTGACCAAGGCCAGAGCTCTGTTGGCAACAACCTGCGATGCGGGAAGAGATGAGTACATGTCACGCTCACTTCCACGCATATCAGCGACCACCCCACCTGCAGAGGCGAGCATTAGACATTCATACACCGTGGTGCTTCGAATTAATGCCTTGCGACAAGGCTCAATACATTAAGATCCTCGCTACCAAGGGGAGCCACGGAATTGAAAAAAGTACCCCAGCGGCAGGGGGAGTAAAAGGAGAAGTGACACCCGGTATTGAAGGGGTCAGACGAGATAGGATATAACCCGGGACTACCGAAGGAGGGCCAAGGAGATTAATAGAATAGCCTAGCGGCAGGTGGTGTAGAAAGAAAAGTGGCACGTGGTATGGAAGGGGTTCGAGAATTTTAAGTCTCGAATAGGTTTGCGGGTTCACGACTTTCTGTCGCCTCAATGCGGTGACATCCTCTCTACATTATGTTTTGTGAAGCTACAGGCAATTTTGTTCAATCTGGGGTAAACCCCACATCTGAAGGAAGTTTTAGTAGATCGAGACCCCAATTTACCTAACATTCAAGTCTCAAATGAATAAGATCTGACTTTTCTAACAGGATATACTATGTAAAGTGCGCCACTGTGTTGTTGGTGGTAGGTTGTTGGCTTGTCCACATGTATTCACATGTACAAGCGCGTACGTACACACACACACACACACACACACACAGTAAGTTTAAGTGATAAAGGCACAGTGGCGGGAAAATACGAGCATAGCCCTTATCCTGTCATTACATTTAGGTAAACACACACACACACACACACACACACACACACACACACACACACACACACACACACACACACACGAGGGATAGATAATGGGGAGGAATGGATGTGCATTGGTATGATTGCATAGCTTGAAGTGGGGCAGGGGAGGATGAGAGGAGGAGCGGGTAGCTTTTCTGCTTTATTCTTTATCCCCCGTTCCTCATTCTTCTTTCTTTGTCTCACTTCAGACTTCGGCAAAGTCCGGAGAAAGTCACGTGACTGAAGGGACGTCGTGGCGAAGCTCCGGAAACGACTTGATCCCGGACAGGTCCCCTAAATATCATTGGTCAGAAAGAAATTGTTGTATTCCAACCGAATATCATCCCCAGATTGTTGTGTCTACAAGGTTTTCGAGGGACAAAATAAATAAATGAATATCAAGTAAAGAAAGAAAAAGAAAAAAGGAATGACTCAACTCAAGAGAACACTTATTGGTTGATTCATCTTTACGGCGGTTTCCCTGAGCTAAATGAAAATGTCTTGAGTCAACCAGAACAAAATATCTAATGTGCAGCATTGTTACGAAGAGACCAATCTCATGAACCTCATGACCTTATCAAAATTGAATAGAATCGTCCGGAGACAAATAGAATAAAACATGTAGAGTATTTCACCGTAGCAAAAGACTTAACTGAACTTTATACTGTAGAGTCTCTGTTGCACTTGTAAAGCTGCTTTCAGGTAGAAGATGAAAAGATGAATAGGAATTATACACAAAATAGGGGTAGAGAAGGTATTATTTTTCGTTGTTAATAGACAGCGCTTCTGTCCTTGGTGACACTATTGTTTCGAAGAGGTGTAATTATGAAAACAGGAAAAGAAGGATGTAAGAAGGGTAATAAAAAATGGATAGCAAAAATTAAAAGCAATCGGCCTCTTTCTTCAAGTGGAAATTGGTCTCTGATTATAAAAGAATGCTGCTTGACTCTGGTCCTTCGGGGTATCATTAGTCATAGAAAATTTGATAATATGAATTACATTTGATACTTCATACATGTGAAGTAAGGTAAGATGAAATTAGGTAAAACGCGCATTCCTTGTAAATAATGTGGCCTTCATCAGAGATATTGAAGAAAGTGCGCAAATAAGAAAAAATTGAGTGTCTGAGAAGACGAGACTGAAGGCAAATGTCAACACGAGTAAAGCGAAGAGAATATGAGAAAGTATGTCCTGAAGGAAAGGAAATGGGCTCGAAGAAGTAACAACTTTTAGATACATGGGAGTGGATACGGAGGCTGATTGGAATATGGAGAAGGAAGCTGATTACAGAAATCTACAGTAGAAGCAACAAAAACTCTTAAAGACGTCGGAAGGGTACGGAATTTTCCATAATGGCACAAGTAAACACGTTTAAAAGTATACTGGAAACTACGTTACTGTATGGGGGTGAGTTCTAGATCAGTATTAGTGGAATAGGGTAATGCCGTATGCTGTCTGTGATGTACGTCTGATATCAACCCTTTCATTGGGTGAAGTTTTCTTGGGTTGGATTAGATCGCCTGGCGAGAGCCAAATCAAAATGGACAAGTCGTTCTCCATTGTCAAAAAGTCAAAATTATTTTAAATTTTACGGTGTGCGAGGTCTCCCTCAACCTATCAAAATCGTCTGACAATAGTCAGAAAAAATTACAGATTGATTTCCATAGCAAAAGGGTTAAAAGATACGAAATTTCCAAAAAAGGAAATACTCCCCAAGACAACGGAAAGGTAGAGGCAGTATAGACACACGATTAAAGGAGACACGCTAATAGAAAGAGTGTATGATGCAAGTGTGGAAGGGAAGAGGGGCGAGGAAGACCGAAGAGGGGATGTAAGACGGGAATTAAATTGTTTGGGAAAAACAGTGGAGGAAGTGGGTGTGCTTGCGCATGACAAGGACGACTGGAGATACATAGGAGAGAAGGAAGAGGAAATGGAGGAGGAGGAGGAAGGGAGGAGAAAAAGGATGGGAAGAGGAAGAGAAGGAGGAGGAGGAGGGGAGGAGAAAGAGGAGGAGGAGGGGAGGAGAAAGAGGAGGGGAGGAGGGGAGGAGAGGAGAAAGAGGAGGAGGAGGAGGAAGAGGAGGAGAAGGAAGTGGAGGAGGTGAAGTAGGCGGAGGAGAAGGTGGAGGAAAAGGGGGACGAGGAAGGAACGGAAGAAAAGGAGGGATAAGAGGAAAAAGTGAAAAAGAAGAATGAGAGGGAAAAGGACAAAATTGATGAGAGGGTACAGGAGAGGAAATGAGGAAGTCAGGGAAGTGGAACTTCCGAGCCCTATCACCATGAGGTCCTTCCATTCACCGAAGGAATTTTTCTCTCGTGTTGGCCACAACTAACCATATGAAGGCCTCTTGACTGAAGAGGGTTTAATGAGCGAGTCACGACCTCTTCAGCACGAGATCCTGTCCTAAATTGCAAAAAATCGCCTGGCATCAGCAAGAACAAAATGTGTGAAGGACGAACTAAGGGTTTAAAGGGGAGGATGTGTGTGTGTGTGTGTGTTTATGCTTGTGTGTGTGTGTCTGTGTATGTTCATGCTTGTGTGTGTGTGTGTGTGTGTGTATGTATGTAATTAACCGCGTTCTTGGATCATGTGTTGGACTCGTGATCGACTATACTACCCTCCCGAATGAGAGGTCAGTGGTCGTGTATGACCGATCTATGGGTAATGCTATGACCTAACACACACATACACACACACACACACACACACACACACACACACACACACACACACATAAAACTCCCTGCCCAGAAGAGCTGGAGTAACGTCTCGCAGTGCAGCGATACTGACATTATTTCAGTCTTGGGCGGGATTCGAACTTGGGCCGCTGGGTTAATAGTTGCGAACGCTACCACTGCGCCACCGAGCGTGTGTGTATGTGTGTGTGTGTGCGTGCGTGCGTGCGTGCGTGTGTGTGTATGTCTGTGTACGAGTGTGTTTGTGTGTGCGTGTGTGTGTTTGTGTGTTTGTTTCTGCGAGTGCGCGCGCGTGTGTGTGTTTACCTAATTGATTTACCTAATTATGGTGTACAGAAAAGGAGCAAGGCTCGTGAGGTCCCGTCTTCTACTCTCCTATTTATCATTGTGTGTGTGTGTGTGTGTGTGTGTACGTACGTACGTATGTATGTGCGTGCGTGCTTGCGTGCGCGCGAGTGTGTGCGTGTTTGGACGTAAGCACAAAGGCGTGTGCATATGTGTATGCCTTTGAGAATGAAATATCTCTCCCTCCCTCTGCCTTCCCAGTGGCAGCGCTTGGCTATCTCGATGTTTACTTTGTTAAATCACGTTCAGGGCTGAGAAGCCTTCTTCCCCGCCTTTGAGGGACAGAGCCTCCGAGTCCCCGCTGGGCGGTGATGTCATCGTCGTGTCAGGAAGGAGATCGCCGGGCGGCTGAGTGTATTGGGAAACATGCCTTCAATGTGATGGACTCTTTTGCTTCCGATGGAGTGCCAAGGAGATGAATGAAATAGCCTGGCGGCGGTCAGAATAAGGTTAACAGTATCACTCGGTACGGAAGGGAGGAACTCACGAACACAGCCGGGCATAAGATGAATGAAATCGTCTTGCGTTAAACAATACATAAGACTAGAGGGGAAAATGCCTCCATGGGTTGATACAAATGTGGAGAAGAATTCTGGCGAAGCTACAAGTGGAAATCAAGATCCGTTTCCACCCGAACACATTCCATTGGCCGAATAAAATCGCTTGACGACAGCTAGAAAAAATTAAATCGTCAGCAGCAGCAAGTGGGTTAATCAAGATTTAAACCTTTCACTGTGTCGCGGCTTCCATCGGCTGAATAAAATCGCCCAGCGACAGTCAATCAAACTTATTAGTAGTGAGTGTCAGTGAAAGGTATAAGCTTTGTCCGTAAAGTGTTGGGATTTCAACTTTCAAATTTATTTTCAGTAAATCACTACACCAGTCATATAAACACTTCAGCATGGCTCAAAGCAGCCTCATCCAACGTACGACCCGCTTTCAGCCGAATAAAATCCCCTGGCATTAGCCACAGTAATAAATCTACAAAAACGCGTCACCACAACAAAGATCTTACGGAACATTTGCGTGGCGATCGGCCATAAGCCTTGTGTGAATCCGGCTTCAGAGATCCAGCTCGTATGTAGGCTTCAGGCTCGTCCCAAGTCCGCAGACCCTTGGACCACCCCGGCTCTCCTAATGAAGGAGGCTGAAGATAGTGGGGGTTAGCATGTTGTAACAACCGATGGATTTTTATGCAATTAGTCACTTAGGGGGGTCTAGGATTTATGGGTCGTTCGTCATACGCTGCCCATTAAATATAGATACCCTACCCATTCTTGAACCACCCCTCCCCCCGCCCATTCCCCGGAATATGATAATCACCCATCTGCCTCTCCTTTCACTCCAACGTTGTCGATACTCCCTTGTTCTCATCCTTCCTTCTCTCATCATTTCATTCTTTTCTTTAAGGAGTTTTAGTAATTCACTTTTTGTTGTCTTGGAGTTGATATGGTGGAAACTTGCTCCTATCCTCATTTCATTTTTTTTTTTTTCTTTAAGGAGTTTTAGTAATTCACTTTTTGTTGTCTTGGAGTTAATATGGTGGAAACTTGTTCCTATTGAACCACTGATTTTATTTCTCAAAACTAATTTGGTAGTAATGAATTATGTCTTTGATCATGAGTTCTGTTCCACTTTGGAAACACATATGTATTGTCCCTGGAAGCAAAAAAAGCAAATCACCAGATGATGCACACAGGACAATTGTTAATTATACTGATCATCCGTCTCGAATGAACTCTGCAAACATGATCAGTTGAGTGACATTGTACGTTTGGCAATGTATTTTTATGGCTGACATTTGAATAAATTTCTTTTATGATTCAAGCTTTTTTTTTTTCTTTTTTTTTTTTTAAGAGGAAGAAGGATTTTCTAAGATTGTAATGAGATTCAACAAGTTTCAACAAGCTTGAGTGACTACTGATATACATATATTTCCTATTCAGAAGATATGCCATATAGTAATTACTGCAACAAGAGATACATATTGAGGATCGGGACTCTTCTACGAAGCTACACTACATGGAATAAATGTAATCAATCAAATGCCATTTGACAAACTATATAGCATAAATGTTGTTGACAAAATAGACGGCGATATTTTTTTTTTTTTTTTTTTTTTTTTTTTTTTTTTTTACAAAAAGACTAATTCAGCCTAACCTAAGCTAACCCGGCCCTCGCCCTCTATATAATTTTCCCATGAAGTATACCTTTGTTCCTTGCAGTTGATTTGGTTTTGATTGATTGATTTACTATTTTCTTAATTCAGAATACGGGTAGATACTGCATTTGTTCAGTATTCGGTATCCGGATGACGAGGAGTATGGGTAGGGGGGGAGGGAGTCGAGGATAGTGATGCAAAAAATATATATATATATCGTTTTTTTATGTAACATGTTTTTCGTCTTTTTTTATACTGCTAAAGTTGCACCTGTTTTTATATACTCAGTATTAATATCTGAACAACTTTGGCAGTGTAAAAAAAAAATAACTTTTTTTTTTTTTTTTTTTTTTTTTTTTTTTTTTTTTTTTTTCCCATCACTACTCTACGATCGTCTTTTGGTGATCCGGAAACATGGTCGTACCAAGGGCCATAAAAATCCATTTTATGTTGATCTCCGGAAGGAAGCTTTGCGTCAGAAACCCAGAACCCGGACACTCTTGGTACTGCATTTCCTTCAGTATGATAATGAGAAGCTCACCCTATGCAGTACTTAGACGCGACCAAAGTTGACACCTTTGCCTTATGTGCTCGGACCTCCGGAGCAAGTAGAAGTCGGTGAAAGCTGCTGGATCACAAAACAAGATCAGCAGTCGGGGGGAACGCGTTTGAAAAGAACTCGCTATTGCCTGTTTGTGTTAATGATTATATATATATTTTTTCTTACCATTCCAAGAATTCTGCACTGCGACATTAAGGTCACGATTGTTCATGCGGTGAAATAAATTTTACGAGAACCAAAGTTTCGTGATTATTATTATTATTATTATTATTATTATTATTATTATATTATTATTATTATTATTATTATTATTATATTATTATCATTATTATGTTATTATTATTATTATTATTATTATATTTTGTTATCATTATTTTATTATTATTATTATTTTATTATTATTATTTTATTATTATTATTTTATTATTTTATTATTATTTTATTATTATTATTATTATTATTATTTTATTATTATTATTTTATTATTATTTTTTTATTATTATTCTATTATTTTATCATTATCATTATTATTATTATTATTATTATAATATCAATAATATTTTGACATCTTCCTCATTGGATTGCTGAGAGGTAGCTGAATGAAATAGCCCGGAGGGAGCCAGAACAAAAAGAAAGAATACTCTCTTTCCGATCTCATTCATGTGTGTGTGACTTCCCCTAGGCCATCAAGGAAGAGTCGAACTTTTACCACTCCTTTCTAAAGTTCCCCCTTCCCCTCCTCCTCCACCTCCTCCTTCTCCTCCTTACCCTCCACCTCCTCCTTCTCCTCCTTCCCCTTCCCTTATCCTCTTCCTCCTCCTCCTCCTCCTCCTCCTCCTTCCCCTCTCCCTCTCCCTTCTCCTCCTTCCCCTCTCCCTTCTCCTCCATCCCCTCTCCCTTCTCCTCCTTCCCCTCTCCCTTCTCCTCCTTCCCCTCTCCCTTCTCCTTCTCGTCCTCTTTCCCCTACTTCCCCTCCCCATCCTACTCCTCCTCCTCCTACGCCACTCCTTCTACTCCCCTTCCTCCTCCTTCTCCTCCCCTTCCTCCTCCTTCTCCTCCCCTTCCTCCTCCTCCTTCTCCTCCCCTTCCTCCTCCTACTTCTCCCCTTCCTCTTTCCCCTACCCCTTCTTCCTTCCCCTCCCCATCATTCTGTGTCCTACTTACCTTTTCCCTCACCCGATTCTCCTTCCCCTTCCCCAGTACCTTTCCCCTCTTCCCGCCTTCCCCACCTTCCCCTTCCCCCCTTTTCCCCTTACCCCCTTTTCCCCTTACCCCCTTTTCCCCTTACCCCCTTTTCCCCTTACCCCCTTTTCCCCTTCTTCTTGCCTCACTTCTCTCCCTCCCCTTTCCCACCCTCACGTTCCCCCATCACTTTCCTCCCTACTTGCTGTTGGGGACGCAATAACCCTAAAGCATCTGACGTCTTCCCCTTCCCCCCCTCGCCTCCCCCTCCATCAAGACTCCCCCCTCCCTCCCCTCCCCCTCACTTTCTTTCATCCAAGATCAACCGATAAATAAGTTCTTCAGAAACGCCCCATTCACGTTTTCGAAAAACCGTTTCAGTTAAAAAGGAAATAATTTCAGGAAAAAATATATCCGTATATTCCACCCTCACCCCCTCTGCCCGCCCGTCCGTGCGCTTCAGAATCTACTTAGATATTCCTCCGGCTCCAAGAACACCACCGTATGGGGCGCAAGACTCTTTCCTTTCAAATTTCTTTTTTCTCTCTTTTTTTTTCTTTTTTTTTTTTTGTGCTGCTTCTAGACTGCTATTGTCTTTCTTCAGTTTTTTTTTCTTTATTCGGATATTAGTTCGTTAATTCATATTTTCATTTACTTATTTTTATTCACTTATTTACTTATTTATGTATTTATTCATTAGTTCATCTACCTACCTGTTTTTTTTTTACCTGCTAATTATCTATTTACCCTCTTATTTTTTATATTATATGTATTTTCTTTTTTATACAAATTTCTAATGTACCTTTTATTCTTATTCATTATCTTTCCCTGAGGCACCGTCAAGATAATCGATTCCTGCCTTCTGGATAGACAGGTATATGAAACGTTCCATCCTGATTGGCCAGATACTGTAGACGTATATTATATTTTCATGACCCTTTTATGAGGCAATATGAAGAGGGCGGAGGAATGAAACTGTATCCAGAGAGGCACAGACACAAAAAAAGAGAGGGGAGGGAGAAGGAGGTAGGAGGAAGTAAGAGCAAAAAGAGAAATAAAGAGAGAAAAAGAGAGGGAAGATATGTGATCAGAGAAAAAGAGGGAGGAAGAGAAGTAGGAGGAAGCAAGAGCCAAAGAGAAATAAAGATAAAAAAAAGAGAAGAAAGATATGTGAAAAGAGAAAAAGAGAAGGGGAGAGAGGTAGGAGGGAATAGGGGATAAACATGAGAGAAAAAGAGGGAGGAGGAGAAGTAGGAGGAAGCAAGAGCCAAAGAGAAATAAAAATAAAATAAAAGAGAAGAAAGATATGTGAAAAGAGAAAAAGAGAAGGGGAGAGAGGAGGGAATAGGGGATAAACATGAGAGAAAAAGAGGGAGGAAGAGAAGTAGGAAGAAGCAAGAGCCAAAGAGAAATAAAGATAACAAAGAGAAGATATGTGAAAAGAGAAAAAGAGAAGGGGAGAGAGGTAGGAGGGAATAGGGGATAAACATGAGAAGTTGAGGAAAAGAGAGATAAAGTAGAAATATAGTAAGAGAAAAAAGTGGTGAAGTTAGAAAGGGAAAGAGAAGAGGAAGAGGGAAGTGAGGGGGGAGGAGGGATAAAAAAGAGGAAACGAAGTCGAAAAAAGAGAAAAGGGAAGAGAGGAGAGGAAAGGTAAAGAAAGGGGAAGAGAATAGGTAAAAGAGTGAGTTAAAGAGGAGGGACGTAAGGAAAGAAAGATAAGAGTTAACAGAGAAACAGAGGGAGGGGGGAGGGGGGAATAAGTGAGGGGAAAGAGGAAAAGAAGAGATAAAAGAGAGGAAAGAAACAAGAGAAACATGAGGAGAGAGAGAGGGGAGAGAGAAGGATAGAAAGGAACGTGAATAAGATGAAGAGATTGCAAAGGAGCAGAATTTATCTGCATAAAAGAAAAAATACAAATAAATGATAAATAAAATAGGATAAATAAGTAATTAATTAGTAAATAAATGGATTAATTAGAAAATATCTGAGGAATGTCGTCGGCGCTAAAAGGTTCATCAGGATATTCTAAGGATCGTACTTTTAAACACTTGTCAGCTTTGACAAATGATATCTACTATCAAAAAGCATTTTTTTTTTTCCCTTATTTTTTAGCTAAATTTATCCGTCCTACTAGCGCATCTATAAAAATCTACCCGGAAAAAGCAATATTATAATAAATGAAGTTAGTAGAATTCATCTTTGTATTGATAACTACGAGAAGTGGTCTCCAAACCGTGCAGTGAGAGGAGATTTTGGCTCAAAATGAAGGTTTAATGGGAAGGTAAATGGAAACAATCTTGACATTCTTAAAATCCTTGAATGAAGAAAAAACAAATAAAACGCTGAGATGAGGGTGTGCGATACAGTTTAGTTTTAAAATGTATTTGGATGGGTATCTAATCTTACCTACTCTTTCTTCCTTGTCCTTTTTCTCCTCCTCCTCATTCTCCTCCTCCTACTCCTCCTCCTCCTACTCCTCCTCCTCCTACTCCTCCTCCTCCTTCCCCTCCTACCCCTCTTCCTTCTCCTCCTCCTTCTACTCATCAACTTTTTCCCATTTCTCCTTCTCGTTTTCCTTCCTCTTCCTTCCCTTCCTTCTCTTTCTCAGTCCTTTTGCTTTATCTTCTCCTCCTCCTCCTTATCCCTCTTTTTCCTCCTACCTTCTCTTCCCTTCTCCTCTTTCTTCTTCCTTATATTTTTCTTCCTACCTCCTCCTTCCTCTTTCTAACTCCTACTTCTTTCTTCTTTCTTCTCCTTCCTTCTTCTCCTTCCTCCTTCTTCCTCCTTCTTCCTACTTTCTCCTCCTACCTCCCCTTTCATCTTCCAAGCCTCTCCTCCTCCTCCTCCTCCATCCTCTTCTTCGTCCAAGGCATACACGTAACAGTTGTCATTCACAAGTTATGAATTTATAAGGGAAATGTTACTCTTTGATGCCCCGTTGTGTGTGGACGCGTATCATTACGCGAGCGTGTTCCGCACGGCACTGTTGAATCACGTACGAAACAACTGCGTACGTAAAGACTCGTTAGCGCTCACATCACACGTGACACGACGGGCAGCGTATGCAACACACGTGACTCGCTGAAGAGCGTATACAACGCATGTAACACTCTGAACAGCATATATATATATATATACTGTATATATATATATATATATATATATATATATATGAATATATTCACTATAAACCCACTATCGGAGAAATAATAACGGAAAATACAGGGAAACTGTATATTTCGCCTACTATCTGTAAATATACAGTTTCCCTGTATTTTCCGTTATTATTTCTCCGATAGTGGGTTTATAGTGAACTTTTACAAATGTGTTATAACATACTAATTTCCAATATATATATATATATATATATATATATATATATATATATATATATATATATATATATATATGCATATTGACATGGTCACTGACTTAACTCCCTTCGTTATAGAGGGACGTTATAATAATGAATGAAATGGCGAAAGCCAGAATGATATAGGAGTGCCACCCGGCACGGAAGGTAAAAATAGTGGCCTAGCGAGGGGTTGCCATGGAGATGAATAAAATCACTTGTTGGCAGACGGGACGATGAAGCAGATGCTGCCTGTTGAAAGTTGTATCTTTAGGTCATTCATCATAAAATTAATTCCAGATTAAAGCAATTAGACGTTTTTATACTTAAGATTTATGACATCTTTATTCAGTCCCATTTATTTAAGAAAAATGCTCTCTCTCTCTCTCTCTCTCTGTATATATATATATATATATATATATATATATATATATATATATATATATATATATCTGTATATCTCTTTCTTTCTCTTTCTTATTCTCTCTCTTTATCTCTTTTTCTCTCTTCTCTCTCGTCCATACACTACAGTATAGGGTATGAGAAAGATCCTATATCTACGAAGGAGGCGTTAACAAGACACCCCCATTCCCCATCCCCCGATCCCCCATCGCCCATCCCCCTTTTCCCCTATACCGCAATCTCCCCACCCTCTACGAAGGAGCCGGGAACCAGGACCTCCCGCGCGGCGTGGGAGACGACGGGGACGGGAGACGGCGACTTGGCGTGCGGGAGTCAGACCCGAAGTCCGCATATTCGTGACGATGGTGTGGTCATGGCTATTGATTAGGGACTCTCCTGCCGCCAGGGAAGGTGGTGGGGGCGTAGAGTGGGGGGCATAGGGAGGGTGGCGTAGAAGGGGGCATAGGGAGGGTGGCGTAGAAGGGGGCGTAGGGAGGGGGGCGTAGGGAGGGTAGAGTAGGGAGGGTGGCGTAGGGAGGGTGGAGTAGAAGGGGGCGTAGGGAGGGTGGCGTAGAAGGGGGCGTAGGGAGGGGGGCATAGGGAGGGTGGCGTAGAAGGGGGCGTAGGGAAAGGGCGTAGGGAGGGGAGTGTAGGGAAGGGGCGTAGGGAGGGGAGTGTAGGGAAGGGGCGTAGAAGGAGTAGAGTAGTCGGAAGGGTGTTGGTGGGAGGAAAAGAGGGAGTTTATTTTTGCCGAGTTATTGATTTGTTTATTGATATTTGTTATTGTCATTATTTAACCATTGTTTTGACGGATGATGTTGATGGTATTGGTGTTGATGACGATGTTGATTCTCTTGCTTTTTGAGTATGCTATTACCACTATCATTATAGTTGTTAGTTTTTCTATCATCGTTATTACTTGTGATTATCATTCACTAGCTTGTATCTAAATATATAGAATAAATGAAAAGGAAGAACAGTAGTTTTAGAAAAAAATAACATGAAGGAAGGAAGTGAAATGGTGAACATAGTCGTAATGGGAGATGATTAAGGAAGATGATTATGAAAGATAACTGTGGGAGTAGAAGGGAGGTAAGGAAGAAGAGATATGGGATGTTGAATGGGGATTGGGGTTCATGGGGAAGACTTGTTGGAGTGTTGGAGAAGATAGACGATTGTAGAATACGTGGGTATGGGTTTTGTGGTGTCATTTAGCATTAACCAGCGCTTCTGTTTTTGAGGACAAGAGACAGAGGGAGAGAGAGAGAGAGACAGACAGACAGAAAGAGACAAAGAGAGAAAGAAAAAGAGAGAGAGGGAGAAAGAGGAGAGGGAGGGAGAGAGAGAGAAAGAAAAAGAGAGATAGAGAGGGAGAGAAATAGAGAGAGGGGGAGAGGGAAAGAGAGAGAGAGGTGGAGTAATAGAGGAGGTAAACAAGAGAAGAGTAACAGAAAGAAGGCAGATATCAAAAGTGATCAACATTCTTCTTTCAATGAAGATGAGTCCCCCAATCTTATAAAAGAATGCTACGCGACTCTAGTCCGCAGGGGTAAAATTCTGAGCGTCCATTGCAGGCCGGACAGTTAAAACGCGTCGATCAAGTTTTTGTCTAAATGGATCTTAAAACCTCGATCGGCGTTGCATTGGGCGAGGTCACGTGATAAGGTGGTGAGGGGGCGCGGGTCACGTGATACTCACGTGATGCGTCACATGTGTGACGTGCGGAGCTTTGTGGTCCTGGTGAACGGGGATGGGGTGGTCCAGGGGGCAGCAAGTAGGACCATTTGATAAAAGAGGAAGGGAGAGAGAGAGAAGGGAAGAAAGAGAGAGAAAGAGAGACAGGGAGAGAGAAGGAGAGGGAGAGAGAAGGAGAGGGAGAGAGGGGTAAAAAGAGAGACAGACAGACAGACAGAGAGAGAAAGAGGGAGAGAGAGAGAAGAAGAGGAAGAGAAAGGGAGAGAGGGGTAAAGAGAGAGAAGGGGAGAAAGAAGGAGAGACAGGGAGAGAAAGAGGGAGAGATAAGGGGAAAAAGAAGGAGAGAGAAAGAGGGAGAGACGGGTAGAGAGAAAGAGAGAGAAGAGAGAAAGGGAGGGAGGAAGACGGAGAGAGGGATAGGAAGAGAAAGAGGAAGACGAAGAGAGGGAGAAAGGGAGAGAGGGAGAGGGAGAGTGGAATAGTGGGAGAGAGAGTGAGAGAGAGAGGGAAAGTGGGACTACGAACATATAAACACAGAAATGACGCCCGAATTCACGGAACCTCCAACTCGCTAGTGTTTCATTTGGATCAATGTGGTCATCTCCCAGACTGGAACTAGTTAGAAGTGTTCCACACAGGATTAACGAAAAAGAAAAGGAAAAGAGTGGAGGCAGCCTACATCGCCTCCCACCCCTACATCAACCATAGGAATGGGTTCACAAAGTTAGCAGGAGCAGCAAGCAGGTTGATCATCAAGGACAGATAAGGACAGAGAGGTAGACAGAGGGGGGCGCGACATGATCGGATCCACCAGAGGAGTATAGGGGGATAGATAAGGGCATGGGGGGGGGCATGGCAAGGATGAAGTAAAAGTTATGGTCTTTCTGACATAGTATATATTGTGAGAATGTCCTGATAAGGACGAAACGTCAGTGAATAGAATAAAAACTCCAACTGTTTTGTGTTTGCCTCACCACCTTTTCGAATATATATATATATATATATATATATATATATATATATATATATATATATATATATATATATATATATATGTAGAGTGCATATAAAATGTAAAAAAAAAAAAAAGTAAATAAACTTTTCTTATCACCAAACGTTTTTATTTAGTTAAAGGTGTCGTTTGATGATAGCCACAGAAATATACATAAAAACATTGACAACCTTTTTGAAAAAGATAAGAAAGACGCAGCCGTCACAAGGGATATATTTTTTTGTTTGTTTTCTAATGGGTTTAACGTCGTGAGCTCCCCCTATCAGGATGCTAGCACGATGCCCCTTACAGAGGACTTTATAGTGTGGAATTTTATGAACTGTGCCTTTGGCCAAGCTCGCTGTTGACAGGGTTCGAACTGTCGTCACCTCGACTCCCGCCGTAAGTGGCGACCCTCTAAAACATATATATATATATATATACATATATATATATGTATGTGTGTGTGTGTCTGTGTGTGTTTTCCATTAATCCATGCTATTCTTTTTTTTTTTTCTTTTTTTTTTTTTTTGCATTTTTGCATTATATTTGCTATATTTGTTCATCTTTAATTTCTATTAATTCATGTATAAATATTTATATTACAAAGGCGGAGCATGCCGACAGGAGACCTTTTCGTCCATATCAAGGTCAGATGCGAGAAAATTATAATAACGAAAAATAAATAAATAAATGAATAAATAAAACTATAGTAAAGTAAATAATAACATAAAATAAATGCAAAGGTATAGTTAAATAATAAATAAACAGGTAAATAGTAAGTAATAATGAATTCACATATAACTAATGATAAAAGAAAAGCAAATAGTAATAAACAAACAGACAAATGGTAACAAAACAAGCAAACAATATATATATATTTTTTTTACCTTATCATTATCTTTGTTATATTTTTTCACTCTGTTTCGTTTTTCTTTGTCTGCAGTGCACCGTGGCGATGAGATTTATGAGGGGCATTAGAGAGGAGGGCGTAGCTTTAGTCAAAATCGTGAAAGTAAAATTACTTTCAAACTCCTGAGCTCCATAGAGATGTGGCCCAGGGGTTGTAGGAGGCTGAAGAGGGGCTGCAGGAGGCTGAGGAATAGAGGGGGCTGGAGGGGTGGATGACAGCCAAGACGCAAAAAAAAAAAAAGAGAGAGAGAGAGAGAGGAAAAAATCATGTATTGATCACTGTTAAACATTGCGCTTTTCAGTTACGTCACAGCCCATCTAACCAACCCCCGATAATCCTCCCCAACCCCAACCCCCCCTAACCTCCCCTTTCTATGCTTCCCCCCACCCTCTCCCCATAACAGATATATTGCACTCACACATGGAGGCAGTATTTGCAGGTATGAAATCGAGTGATGTTTTTAGCGTACCTGACTAAACGCTACAAAACAGCAGCAATGTTATGGAACTCCGGGCGCCTGGCGACAAGACTTAGGTTGAAAGCATATGGAGAGATACAGATAGATAAAT
>NC_134779.1:44633190-44643190 GCF_046742065.1 Oratosquilla oratoria | reverse complement strand
ATATATATAATATATGTATATATATATATATAATATGTATATATATATATATATAATATATGTATATATATATATATATATATGTATACACACACACATATATTACAAACGAGGAGCATGCCGACAGGAGACCTTTTTAATCCATAGATAGATCGGATGCGAAAAAAATAATTAATAATTAAATGAATAAATAAATAAAATTAATAGATAATGATAAACAGAAAAACAAGAGTAATTTATAGTGATAAATCATATAAATATTAATAAATAAACAAAATAGAAAAATAAGGTAAAATAAGTGACAGGTATTATAGCATATTGCTCAGATGTTTATCTAAATGAATCTTAGAACTTCGAACTATACTACATTGCATTCCCTCTGCAGGACGTTTTTCCCTTTTATTTACTACACGGTTGGTGAAGTTGTTTCTACCCACTTCTATATCAAATCTTCCTTACAGTTTGAGACCATTATATCTTGTCTGATTTGCATTCACTGTGAGAAATTCGGCATTTCTGATGTTGTCAATTTCCTTTAGAATCTTAAAGACCTGTATCAAATCACCCCTGAGTCTACGCTTTTTTAGGGAAAGTATATTCATATGTTTTAGTCGATATATGGAATCTGTTTGTGGTTCGCCGTTGTACTTCTTCGAATCTGTCAATGTCTTAAATGAAATTCGGCGATCATACAGATACAGCATATTCCAAATGTGGATGAACTAACGATTTATATAGCTTGTTAATGACAGATGGACTTTTGAAATAAAAAGATTGCGCAATCAGTTCTGGGATCTTGTCTGCTTTCTCTGAGGTAGAAATACACTGCTTAGACGATTTGAGATCATTACTGATATATAATTACGCCGAGACCCTTTTCACTATCCACTTTTGTTAATGAATTTCCAAATAACTTGTAATAGTACTTGTTGTTATTTTTACCTATGTGCATAGTCTTGTGTTAAATTTCATTAGCCACTTTTCAGAAAATTGCTGTAATCTAAATCTTCTTGAATATCTAACTGATTTAAGTGATCATTTGCCATTCCGAACATTTTTGTATCATCAGCAAATTTGGTGAAAATAAGTTTCAGACCGTGTTCTATATAAATCCATAAATAGTACGAATAGAAGTCCAGGAACGGAACCCTGAGGAACTCCACTCGTATGATTTTTCCATCTAGAAGTTTAGCCATTTAGAACAATTATCTGTTCATGATCGTTTAACAAATCACTAATCCAGCTTAATAGTCTACCATTAATTCCGTGTGAAGCTAATTTAGCAAGTAGTCTTTCGCGCAAGATGGTATCAAAAGCCTTCGAAAAGTCCAGATATATTATATTTTGTTGTATCGTTTGAGAGCTTCCGCAGGAGAGCATGTAACTTCACTCACACACCGTCTTCAATCCCATTGTTTCTGTGAACAAACTCCTATATAACCATCTTTCCCATTCCAAAAAAAATTCGGCAGGTTAGGTCGATTTGCACCAGCCATACATATAGTCTTGAGTTGATGTTCACGAAAAAGGCTGGGAACAAGTCTAAACTGAGTCTCACATAACAATATCCTTTCCAGTGTTACACCCATTTTTCTCCTCAAGAACTTGGTTCGAAAAAATGTCAAGATGCCTCTTCAAGTCAGTATCCATCTTCATTTTCTCACCCGTACAACAAGATAGGGAGAACAAGGGACTTGGTTCTCCTGCATAAATGTCCACAACGACATGTACTCTGATTGAGAGAGTCCATAATACCATGGGCAATACCAACACTTCGAAGTATTGACATGACCCGTCACTGTTATGCAACACACTACCAAGGTATATAAAGGTTTCCAAAACGTTAGTACCCTCACCAAAATGCATGGACACACTGAACTCTCATTCAGCGAGCACCCAAACGCCTGGATCTTGGTCTTGGTCTAGGAGACCTGAGTTCCAAACGGTCTTGCCGCCTTGTGTTGTGACTCAAGTGTTGCAACCAGGATCTCCATCAACTGCACAAGAAGTGCAGCATCATCAGCAAAAACAAGGTCAGTGACCTTTATGTTGCCAGTGAGCACTCCACATTGACTTTGATCGACAAATCTGTCCAGTACCTAGTTTATGCAGGTGTTGAAGAGTGTTGGGATGAGGAGGAAAATTTACCTCACTCTTGAATTAACATAAAAAATATAGACATGTCCCCTTCACACTTAAAATATACATGGGAAATATAGCTGGATAGATTGATGAACGAATAAATTATTGAATAGATAATATAGTGAATAAACAAGTGATCACACAAATAGATAACCATATATATCAAGGAAATTGACTGGCTTTATCTTCCATTGGTACTTTGGAAACAATCTAAGGAAAGCGATGATCGTTCTTATATACTTTTAGCAGCGACCAAACGATAATACCTTAGGAACCTCCCCTGAATTTGGGATCTGAACATCGCTAAGTGATTTTATTCAACCTAGGCCTCACCCTTACCCCCTGGCAGTTAAGGGTTAGATAGGGGTTAGGTCAAGGGTCACTGACCCCTTTCGTGAGTAGGGCACCCGCATCGGGTCACTGTAGTGCAGCACCTTGCGTGCGCTGCGTCATCTCAAGATCTAAAAATGAAAGAAAAATATTATTTTGGTTTCCGTACAACTCGAGGTGCACTTAACCCGTCCAAGACTTGTCAACCGATCTAAACCGAATAGAATTGTTTGTTATTCATTCATGTTATTTATCTATTTGTTTATTATTATTTTCTATATCTTTAGTCATACATTTATTTATATTTTTTGTATATTTACTATTTATATTTTATATTTTCTTTATTTATATTTTTCTTTATGTTTTATATTTTCTTTATTTATATTTTTATTCTTATTTTCTCTTCATGTATTGTACATCTATTCATTTCATCGTTTATTATGCATTTTTTATTCAACATTTATCTGAGTATTTTTTTTCCGTTTTCTTTACTTCTCTGCAACTAATCTCGCCATCGACCAGAAGCTTTTGTCATATTTCTTTTCTATTTGCAAACCCTGTGCTAACCACTGCAATTTCACATCACAGATAACAGCCCGGAAAGTCGAACGCTCTGTCATTACGAAAAAAGGTAAACACAGACTAACTTGTCACAAACTAACTTTTTTCTCTTTTTTTATGCGCGGCCTCTTATAACTCGCTCCTACAACATCGTATAATCTTTTTTTTTCTACGACATCGTATAATTCCCTACTACAACGTCGTATGATTCCCCTCTGCGACATCGTATGATTTCCTTCTACGACATTGTATAATCCTCTCGTAAGCCGTCGTAGAATTATCTCCTACAACATCGTATAATTTTCCACTACAACATCGTATAATTCTCTCTTACGACATAGCAAAAGCGGACAGAAAAGGACAAGCGTCATGTTCGAGTCTTGTAAACCTCAAGCGACTAAATAAACCTCTTCAGCTGAATAAAATCGTCTGACGTCAGATGGACCAAAACCTCCAAAGGTGTCTCGATGGGGGGGAGGGGGAAGGGAGGGGGAGAGGAGGGGAGGGGAGGGGGGGGGTCTTTAAGGGCCGGGCGCAGGTCTGAGTGTGGGCAGTTCCCCCCATCGAGCGAATCCTAATGTCTTGTGAGCTCTCCAACTCCTGAGTTGAGTCAACTCGACCTTTCGAGAGCTCGATGACCCCACCGTCTTCTCATCCTCCAACCCAACCCCTCGACCTCTTTACTTCCTGCCTTCCTTGCCCCCTCCCTTCCTCTCTTTCTTCCTTCCTCCCTTCCTTCCTCCTTTCCTACCTTACTCCCTCCCTCGCTTCTTTCCTCCCTCCTGTCCTTCCTTACTCCCTTATTTCCTTTCTCCCTTCCTTCCTTCCTTCCCTCATCCTTTCCTTCTCTTCCCTCCCATTTCTTCCTCCCATCTTTCCTGCTTTTCTTTCTCCCTTTCTCACCTCCTTCCTTCCTACCTTCCTTTCTTTGTCTGTCCTTTCTCTTCCCACATCTTCCTTCTTTCCTGCCTTCGTTCTTTTTTTTCTCCCTTCCTCCCTCCCCTTTGGTTTGTTCCCTCCTTCTTTCCTTCCATCCTGCCTTTCTTCATTCCTCCTTTCCTTTTTCTTCCTCATTTCCTCCCTTACTTCGTTTCTCTTTTTTCTTTCCTTCCTCCTTCTTTCCTTCCTTTCATCCTTCATTCCTTTCATCCTTCATTCCTTCTTCCTTCCCTTCCTCCTTTCCCCCTGTACTCCCTCCCTCCTTCTTTTCCATCCTCCCTTCCTTTCTCCCCTATTCCCTTTCATTCCTTTTATTCCCTCCTTCTCCGCTTTCTTTCTCTTTTCTTTCCTCTCTTTCTTCTTTTCTTCCTTCTTCCTCTACTTTCTTATTTTCTTCCTTTCTCCTTTACTTTCTTCCTTCCTCCTTTATTTCCATCCTCCTTTTACTTTCCTATTCCATTCCACTTTTCGTTCCTCTGTTCTTTTCATTCCGGAGAGGAGGTCCCGGCCTCTCAGGGCCTCACCTCCAGGTGGAGACGTGGAACGTGGAGACGCTTTGGCTGGTTGATAGGCTGATGGGACTTGTTCCGCACATTCCGACATCACCATGAAATCTCTTTGCTAAGTGAGTTATGGGACGAATCCATAGCCTTGTCCAGAATCCTGAGGTCTGTGGGTTTCCAGCAAGAGAGTTCCGGGCCAATGAATTGATTGATTTTCCATTACTTTCTTAATTTCCTTCCTTCCTGACATCCTTCCAGACATCATCCTCTCTTTCTTGTCTTCATGCCTTCTCTCCCCATTCATCTTCTTTTCTTCCTTCCCCTTCTCTCCTCCCCGTCTTTCTTCCTCCTCTTTCATCCCATTCTTTCTTCTTATCTTCCTCCTCTCTGCTATCCCATTTTCTCCCCCCTTCTCTCCCCTCTCTCCTCCCCTTCTCTCCCCTCTCTCTTCCCCTTCTCTCCCCTCTTTCCTCCCCGCCTTTTCTCCTCCTCCTTTCTCCTCCTTTCTCCTTCTGATACCTCCTCCTTTTTCCTTTCCATTCTCAATCCCTCTCTCCTCCATTCACTCAACTCCCACTTTCCAAATCTTCTCTCCTCTCCTCCCCCCTTCATTTCTCTCTTTCTCTCTTTCCTCCCCCTCCTCTCTCCCCTCCTTTCATCCTTTCGCTCCTGTCGCTGTTCACACCCCTCTCCCTCCCCTCCCTTCCCCTCCAGCTTGGCGCATTGACGACAGTTTGCTACTGCATCACTCGAGGTCTCTCGCAGCTCCTCTCATTTGTTTTCATGAAAGCAATTTTCTCAAAATTTCGCCCGAAATGTTCGGAAATCCATTTCATTATTTCGGTCGCTGCCCCTCCCCCCCCTCGCCTTTCCGTCTTCGCTTCACAAATGAATATATATATATATTTTTTTTTTCTTAATCTTATTTAATCAATTCACAGAAGGTTTGAATTCTCTGTCCGGAGGTAGTTTTTGTGGAAGATGCAAAGGCAAGGGAAAGACGTTAGGAAGAATAATCTCCCCATCGTTTGCTTTCAAGTCCCATCAGCACCATCACCTTTAGCTGGAGGTGCCCCGAAGGGATGGTATTCGGTCTCCGGACCGGACCTAAGATATCCATCAGTTTTTTTTTTTGTTTTTTTTTTTCACACGAGAAGTGGCAACCGGTGACTCTTCCTCTCCTCTTCCTCAAGTCAATAGGTTCTTCATTAAGATATGTGTAACAACTTGAGGACCGTTACCGACTACTATAGGAGCGCGGGTTTCCAGTCACTTTCATCGAAATTTTCAAATTTAGATGAAGTTGCATTCTGTCATATACATACTCTTTTTTTTTTTTTTCTTTTTTTTTTTTTGCCATTATTGCTGATCAACTTTCCTTTCATGATTTTTACGATTTTCACTGAGTGATGCACCTAGTCCAGTGACTATGGGAATTTTTGTTATCCACTAAATGGTTGCTAAGTTAAGATAACCTCTTCATGTCCGTTCTCCTTATTCTCTCTCTCTCTCTCTCTCTCTCTCTCTCTCTCTTTCTCGATCTCGCTGTCTCTCGGTGTCTCTCGGTGTCTCTTTCTATCTTTCGCTGTCTCTGTCTCTCGATCTCAGTCTCGATCTCGCTTTCTCTTGCTATCTCTATCTCCACCTATCTATCTATCTATATTTTTCTTTCTCTCAAAGTTCAATTCCCCCACGTGGACGGACCACCCAAGAGCAATTCGTTTTACGTCAAAGTAATGACACAACGCAAAGTCATAACTCAAGACACTCAAATGTCCGGACAGACCGGCCGACTCAATATATAAGGACCGCTAATTGAAACGAATTGCACTAAACCTTTGCAATCTACTCGGCCGAATTAGAAGGGGGGGACATCATCAGAACCGCATAAGACGATGTGTTGTGTTCCTTCATATGTCACATCCAGCGTCTCGAACGTAAATCTTCTCAAAAGGAACGCTGATAGTTGTTCACTTCTGAGGAGTGAGTGAGTGTAGGTGGGAGGCGAGTCTTTGAGTGTATGACTATTTACGTTGTTGTAATTTGCCTAATTATCATCTAAAGGGAGAGAGCTACACTCGTGGGGTCCTGTCTCTCTCTATATCTATCAATCTTAGATTTAATTGTTTTTTTGTTTTTTTCGTCTTTTTCCTCCTTATGATTATTCTAGGTATCTTGTCTTTTTCATTTATTTTCATGGCCTTCTGTCGCTCACCCATTCCAAATAAAGATATTCTTTGTATTTTTTTTTCAATTACTTTCATTGCTCTGAACACTAATCACGTCGCCTCTCTTTCTTCTTTCTCCTATTAACGGGATATCCAGTTTTTCTAACCTTTCCTTATACGGTCTGTCCTCAAGGCTGGAAACTGTTTTGGTTGCTGTTCTTTGTATTCTTTCGTGGGTTCATATATGTATGTTTATGCCTTTGTGTGTGAGGGAGAGATAGAGAGAGAAAACGGAGTGGAAATAGTTACATGAATTAGGTTTTGTATATGGAAAACAACAATGATGCTATGACGATGATTATAGGTAATCATGACAATGGTAAAGATGATGGTGATGGTGATAGTGATGATAATAATGGTGAGGGTGAGAAAGAGAGTGACAGCGATAGTGATGGTGATGACGATGGTGATAGTGACGGTGATGATGATAGTGATGACGATGACGATAACGATGATAATGATGATGATAACAATGATGACGGTGATGGTGAAGAAGTCAAGAATGATTTATGTCCAGTACAAAAGAGCTTATTGTGTTAATGTTGATTTGCGATGACTCATTTTCTTTGGAACTCAGAAGGCAGTCTCAGTTGGCTGAGAGAAACTTTGGGCTCTTCAACGACTTGAAATCAATTTCTGATTGACCCCTCACTTGGATGACGAGTCGGCCACTGCCAGACCGTTAGAGTCAGTCAATTTCAACTCCAGCCTTACAAAACACACACGCGCGCGCACACACACACACACAGACACACACACACACACACACACACACACACACACACACACACACACACACACACACACACACACACACACACTGGTAGAGTTCCCGGCCGCCACTATGGCGGTCCGGGTTCGAATCCCGCCCAGGACTAAAATAATTTCAGTATCGCTGCGCTGCGAGTCGTTACTCCAACTCTAGTGGACGGGGGGTTGGGTGTGTGTATGCGTGGAAAGTCACAACATTACCCATAGATCGGTCATATATGACCTCTGAGCTCTCTTGCGGAATAGAAATAGCTGTCCATCACGAGTCCAACACATGACCCAAGACCATGGTCAATCACACACACACACACACACACACACACACACACACATTAACACAAACACACACACACACACACACACACACACACACACACACACACACACACACAAGCACATACAAAATATGGAAATCCATTATCTTGTTGACGTCATGTATAACAGGAGTCGTTAACTTGATGGGCGATTCCCGTCTAACGTCGGTGCCCTAAGGCCCCCATTCATCGTCGTTTGGCGAATACCCTATGGTCGCTCGCAGGTAAAACATAAACACGTACTAAGGTTCTATGACGTTTGTAACTAGCAGGGAAATTGACATGAAAGAGCGTGACGTCATTCTTCACTTAGCAAAGAATGACGTCAGATGTGACCTTACTTTCCTCTTGGCAAAGAATGACGTCAGCAAATGTTTTGGCGTCATTTTCCTCTTGAAGAAATTTGACATCAGAAAATGTGACGTAACCTTCCTCTTGTAGTGAAATGACAGCGTGACATAATTTTGGAAAACAGTGACGTCAGATAATGTGACGTCATTTTCCTCTTGGCGAAAAATAACGTTAAATAATGTGACGTCATCACTTGAAAACGAATGACATCAGATAATGTGACGTCACTTCCTCTTGGAGGAGAATGACGTCACCAAAGATTCTGAAATCTTGTTCAACTTTCAGCTGCTGGACTCTGAAGGTGTCTTAGGTCATCGGATAAACGATCTTGAATACACGTCGGGCACGCGACAAATATCTTTGAATGCCTTTAGAAAACCCAACGTGCGGATTTTCAATATAGCCGAGGCACTCGTCTAACGAACTTGAATACCGGAAGGGTACCCGACGAACGATCTTGAATACCGTTGAAGGACCCGAATTGAATACATATAAGATAACTAAAGAACAACTGTGAATAAGTTCACGACCCCGGCAAACAATTATGAATATGGTCAAGACAAGCGACGAACGATCTTGAATACGTTCAACAGACCCGACAAACGAGTTTGAACATATTCATCACGCCCGACTCACGCTCTTGAATACATAAAACACGTTCAATGCTCCCGGTGAACGAACCTGAATACATTCAAGGGGGTGGGGGGGGGAAGCATCCGGTGCACGATCTTGAATTATGCTCAAGACACCGGGCGAACGCTCTTGAATACGAACCCGAGGCGCAGGAGATGACTGGCCCTGGAATTCAATTCCCTGATGAGGTTTTGATCTGCCGGCGACGGCTTCTTCATGAGCCGGTCTGCGTTCAAATTGCCGTCATCAGGAGCCATCAGGACGCAGGTTTCATCTTGAGGTTAAAGAAAAGAGATGCAATGATATTAAATACTCCGTGCCGCTGCCCAGATTTCCAGCACCCTGGGTCACAGAATATTTATCACCTTAAAATTTCATAAAGTGCTGGAATCCTCATATTCTGATTTCATCGTCTCTTGTATGGCTGAGTAGGGGAAGGATTTCCTCGGCTGAGTAAAATCACCAGGCGGCATGTAAAAAGGATTACAGTTGTCTATGTATAAATCGGGATATTCTATTAAACGTAAGCTCAGTAAATCATATGGCAGATTTCATTCAGTTTAGAGAGCAGATTCTGGCCTGAAGGGAGTCTCTATCGGACTACGAGTAGACCCCATTCAGGTTGGAGCTCACTTCAAATGAACAAGTCAGTCTGTCCCCAGTTGGAACAAAATATCTGAAGTCCGTCACCATTACCAAAAGCCGAATAATAATAATAACAACAGTAACAACAACAACAACAGTATCAGTAACAACAATAACAACAACAGTAACAATAATAAAAAAATAATAGTAATATAATATAATAATATAATTATAAAATAATAATGATATAATAATGATAATAACATAATAATATAATATAGTATAATAATATAATAATATGATAATATAATATAATATGATAATATAATATAGTATAATAAGAATATATAATAATAATAATAATAATAAAAACACGACTATGAAGATTACTCCTCTGAAGGCAAAGGTGCCAACCTTTGATGTTGGGTTTTCGTCGGAAAAAGTGTCGTTGAGATTTAAGACGAAGGTGCTTCAGGTGCACTTCATAAGGGCTTCAGAGAATTCCACCAGAGGGTTCAGGTTTTAAAGGGAAGGGACATTGCTTATGTGCATGTGAAAACTAATCTTGGCTAT
Source organism: Oratosquilla oratoria (assembly GCF_046742065.1). Classification (NCBI taxonomy): domain Eukaryota; kingdom Metazoa; phylum Arthropoda; class Malacostraca; order Stomatopoda; family Squillidae; genus Oratosquilla; species Oratosquilla oratoria. The sequence goes on along the minus strand of NC_134779.1, from coordinate 44,633,260 downwards.
AAGATATTAAAATTCGTTACAGGCAGAGGAGATAGACATTGTAGGAAAGAGGAAAGAAGAAGAGAAAGGG
>NC_134779.1:44613190-44628190 GCF_046742065.1 Oratosquilla oratoria | reverse complement strand
ATCGACTGCCGACTGCCACATCATGGTAGCTGAAAATGAATACTATTAACTCTAAATGGAAGACCGGTCAATTTTTTACTTCGATAATTTTGTTCTGTTTAACGCCAAATGGGCTTATTAGGTGTGGAAGCCCTCGTCTTCAAGAATCTCTTGTCATTGGGATTCGTGGAAACTCCTTTTGACATTGTTAAGACTCCCCGTCAAGCTGAAATGCTCTTTAAGAAGTAAGCCATCGAACCCTTTGAAGTAATAAGAAGATATCCGACGGACTCCAGCAGACTCCGACAGATCCCGAGGGACCTCAAGAAATTCCAACAGCCCCCGACAGACTCATCACTTATATCGGCCCAGCTCTGGTGGATGTTGGTTCCTTTACCGAGAGAGAGACGCACATACACACATCTGGGGATAGGATGTGACGGATAGAGTTCTTCTTACGATAAAGATTTTTTTATTTTTTTTATTTCATATTTCGATTTTTTTTTTTTTTTCTTTTTTTTTTTTTTTTTTAATGATGCCACACGGAGTCTGGGGTCATGTTAATATGCTCATGCTCAGAAGCTCCTGAACTCAGGTCGTTGTAGCCTGTGGACCCTCACTAGTAGGAATCGCATTGTCATATCTCTCTCTGTTTGTCACCTGACAACTTTTATTCATCTGTGAGAGTGGTTTTTCCAATGAGTTTCCCTTATTCGGGGCAACAGGAGTTTCTTAAATTCATTTTTCATTGTCTGTCGTCAGGAAATTTCAATCGGCTCATAGAGGCGCTTTTCCCACCAGGTGAAAGTGTACTTTGGGCCTAAGCAGCTGATTTTTTTTAAATATTATCTATTTAATTATTCATTTATCTGTTTATATGTTTATTTATTTGTTTATCTGTCTATTTGTTTATATTATCTACCTGTATCTTTATATTTACTTATATATTAATATGCTTACTTTGTGTATTCATTTATCTATTTATACATTTTGGAAAATATACAAATACATAAATGTATATCTCTTTATGTACCTGTCTGTCTCCTTATCAACCCATTTCCTTTTATCTATGTATCAATTCATCTATCTATCCAACTCTTTATATACAATATCAACATATCTGTCTATATACATATATATATTTACATATACGCTACATAATATAAACACGTACGCTTATGCACAGAGAGGTAGATGAACGTTCATGCATAATGGATATCGGGTTGTTTACATATACAATGGAGATGTGCCTCGTCATTGTCGCCTACGAGTCGTTTGTTATTCACTCTAACGCTTCCAGAAATCCCCGAAGGGAAAGCCGCTAAAGGCCGACTTAAACGCCTTCATCGAGGTAACCACTTTGTTTTTCTTTTGCGCGTCTATCAATAACTCGTTTGTTGTCCATATTTCTCATGCTATTGTGTTGCATTTATTTCTTTATCTATTTACTGCTGTGGTTACTCTTTATGTTTTTAATACTATCGTTAATTTTCTTTAGCTTCATTGTCATTAGTATCATTATCATTGTTGTCGTCGTCGTCGTCTTTCGTCGTCTGTCATAGTCATTATTTTTATCATTGTTATCATTGTTGTTGTTGTTATTGTTGTTTATAGAATTATCACTATTATCAACATCATTGTTATTATCATTACTATAATCATTATTATTATCATTATCATTGTCATTACTATTACTATGAACATAAAGTATCCCTTTTAATGTCATTTTCCATTGGGGCTTACTTCGAGACATAACGGACCTCGATCGATGGAGACTACGTTAATGAAATCAACTGGCGCCAGGAAGAATAGTAATACATGAAGTATGTCACAGCGTTGAAAGTGTTGATTGTTAATTTCGTGTCTGCATAAGGCTGCCGAAGTATTGGGTTGGTTCATAAATTCATCGATGTCAGGGTATACTCCGCCCGGAGGGAGGCTCCCGATGGCTTCCAGTTGGGGGGGGGGGGCGTTGTCTCTTTTCATGTTGACTTGTGTTGAGGGTGATGTGACAGAGCACTTTTTCTTCTTCTTCTTCGTCGTCGTCGTCATCGTCGTCGTATTTTTCTTATTCTTTCTCGTACTTTCCTTTGTCGTATTTTTCTTCTTCTTCCTTTTCTTCGTCGTATTTGTCGTTTTCCTCTTCCTTTTATTCGTCGTATTCTTTTTCTTCCTCTTCCTTTTCTTCGTCGTATTTTTCTTCTTTTTCTTTGTCGTATTTTTTCTTCTTCCTCTTCCTTTTCTTCATCGCATTTTTCTTCCTCTTCCTTTTCTTCATCGTAATTTTCTTCTTCCTCTTCTTTTTCTTCGTCGTATTTGCCTTCTTCCTCTTCCTTTTCTTTATCGTATTTTTTTTCCTCTTCCTTTTCTTTATCATATTTTTCTTCCTCTTCCTTTTCTACGTCGTATTTCTCTTCTTTTTCTTTGTCATGTTTTTCTTCTTCCTTTTCATTTTCTTCGTCCACTTTAAATTATTCATCATATTTTACTTGTTTCTGATGGTGTGTCAGTGTGTATCAGCATCTACCAAACAGCGGCTAAGGACTACACGAAGGCTTCGCATATTGCTTTCCCCGAAGAGAAAATATAATTTCGAAATCGCAATGCTTTCCTTTTTATATACTGTCGCTGTGGTTGTCCTCAATGGGTTTCGAGTCCATTTTCATTCCAGGGATTATTTGACTTTAATTTGTTCTAGTTCTCTTTTATCTCACGTGGATTCATTGCATACTTTTATGTATTGTTTGTTGTATATTGTCTCTGTTAAAGTCATCATTGGTCTGTTATGCATACGCTGTTTGATATGACGGATGATTTTGAAATATAAAGGTTCTTAACAATGTTATATACTTTATTTATATTTCTTTCCTCCTCCCAAAGTCTAGCAGTAGCTTCTCCGTATGTCCAATCTTTATGCTGATAACATAACATTAAAAGAATTTTCCAACATTCCCGAATTCCTTTTCTAGATACTTCTCAAGCAATGTTTAGCTTTAGGAACTCAAAATAGGAATGGATGATTGATTGAGAGATACGGTATTTTAACTTGTACTAAGATCGGGAGATGTTATTGTTGGAATAAATCAGGGACTCATTCAGAGGAGGAGAGGTCACAACTGCGCTCAGATTTGAGGTCAAACTTTAACTCGGAGTCTGAGACTGAACCAACCAGAGGAGACCATAGCTACGCTGAGACCCAGAGCGGTCAAAGATGTGCTTGCAAGTCTTGGGCCTGGACATTGACTGTGTGGCTTAGTTCTTTGATGAGAAGAGCATCGAGTATGAGGAACCTGCGAACGTCGTGGCAGGTAGCCTGTATTTCTTTGTTCCTCTCGATGTCTTCTTTGTTGGCTCGATGCTCTCCCCTCGTGTGGTCGCTTGAAGCTCCTGCATTACATTGACAGCTCAGGTGGTGAGCTAACTTCATCGATGTCATGCCTATATAGGCAGAAGGGAGGGCTGCACGATTTCCCTTTTCGGCAGTTGAACATAAGAACAATATGAGAACGCTGAAGGGTGTCTGATCCCTGACAGGGACTGTTTCTTAACACTAAGTTATTGTTTTTATTAAATAAACTGAAAATGTTAAACGTTTTGAATGACAGATTGCCCTGGGACGCCAATCAGTTTCTGTGGTTGGTATCTCGAATGCGCATGTCATTTTTCCATGGGAATCCGCTAAAATTTTTTTTTTTTTTTTTTTTTTTTTTTTTTTTTTTTTTTCTCCATAGTTGGTGGGCCATTGATACATGATTGCCAAACGGTTAGATAATCCGGATGGTGACCAAAATGTTTCTCTACAAATACCGCGATCGGTGAGTATTTATGTTATTTAAGCCTTTCTCAACAGAGTGGTTGCCATGAAGATGAATAAAATAGAGTGGCGACAAGCAGAATAATAGGACAAGTGCCACCCGGTATGGAAGGGATTAAAGCCGCGCTGAGGCGCCCCAAAGCCCTGACATATCGTTACTTGATGATGACAGTATACGACGTTTGTATAACGTAATGTTTATGACGCCATTACCTTATGTAAGAACAGCGACGTCATTCAACCACCAGAATCCAAGTGCGTCATAACCCGACAGAGTCTAAGGCGATTTCCTCAGCTGAATAAAATCGCCCGGGCGTAGAGAGAATAGACATAAAACTCGAGTAAGGAACACAAAGGGTTAAGAGCAACTCTAGGCCACTCGCCAAACGACGTTGAATGCGTGCCATAGGTCTTGTGTCCACCAGGGCCAACCGACGCCCAACCTCACGCCCGTAAATCTTCCTGTCACGCCCATTTGTCCTTATTTCACGTCGGACGCCCATATACGACCCGTGGGCGTAGACGGCGACAAATCTCGGCTTGCTCATGTATGTGTGTATGTGCGTATCTGTGGATATGTGTGTGTGTATTTGTTTTATGTGTGCGTGTGTCTGTTTGTGTGTGTACGTGTGTGTGTGTTTGTTATTATGTTTTTAATTTTTGTATGTGTGCGTGTGTCTGTTAGTGTGTATACGTGTGTGTTTGTTATTATATGTTTTTATTTTGTGTGTGTGTGTGTGTTTGTGTAGGTATTTGTGTATGTGTGCCTGTGTTTGTGTGTGTGTGTACGTGTGTGTTTGTATAGGTATTTATGTGTATGCGTGCGTATGTTTGTGTGTGTCTGTGTAATTGTGTGTATATGTGTATGCGTATGTGTATTTTTATATATATATATATGTATGTGTGTGTGTGTGTGTGTGTGCGTGTTTGTTGGACGACACGTCAAGAGGGTAAATGGGAATAATCAAACGCTAATGTCCAATTCCTCGTACACTACATTGTACATTAACACAATGACCGTGAGGTCTTTGCGTCTCGGACGTACACGCCTCAATTCCGTGAAAGGCTTCTGTGGTTACATTATATAGATTGTTGACATAGTAACGCCCAGTTCTCCTAATCATTGACAATCGGGTTGCGTTGGCCTATGCTTACCAGTCAGTTGGTTAGGTGATGTATAGGCCAGTGAGGCTCTTGACGCTGGTATGTAAAGGTTTGTATGTTACAAACATATACATATGTATATGCATATACATAAACATATACATATGCATATACATATACATATATGCTTATACACACACACACACATATATATATATATACATATGCATATACACATGTACATATACATATATAAATATATATATATATATATATATATATATATATATATGTATACATATACGAGTCTAGGCTTTCTAATCGCAATATGCAGGAATCATCTCTACTTGAATTTGTCTAAGAGAATACCCAGTTGACGGGTCCTTTCTTATCGCACATCTTGACGTCGGATTCTATGACTAAACACTTTTGTTTCTTCTGCGCCTTCCGATAAGCTCTCGACTGTGGTGGCAGGTGAATCATCTACAGGCTCACTGTGCTCTTTTATCACACACATATTTATGCACGCGCATATATATTTATATACATAAACACACAGATACATATATGAATATACGGGACTTTTACACAGTATAGATACACACATATACATGTCTAAAGACACATATACGTGCATATGTACGCACACATTTACTCACGCACGCATAAACATGTACATGCACACACATACATGTACACAAATATACTTGCACATAGTACACATACACACACACACACACACACACACCTATACACACACACACACACACACACACACACACACACACACACACACACACACACACACACACACACACACACCTACACACACACACCTACACACACACACACACACACCTACACACACACACACACACACACCTACACACACACACACACACACACACACACACACACACACACACACACACACACACACACACACACACACACACACACTACTTTTTAACCAGAGTAATGAATGAAATAACCTGGCGGCAGCCTGGAGATAGGTAAGGGTGGCACTTGGTAAGTGAAAGGTGAACCGCGATATTTCTTGACCAAGCGGGTGCCTCCGAGATGAATATGTTGGTCTGGTAGCAGGTAGGTCAAGCTGAAAAGTGGCACCCAGAATGGAAGGAGATAAAGCAATTAACCCAAGAAATTACACGTTCTTGCCTATGATATGTTACCGCATACCACAGTACAAGTGATATTACGGTGGCGATGTATTTTGTATTTTTGTTGTATCTGACCCCAAATGATTTTATTCAATGGAAACGTGAAGTTTAGACTTAAAGTGTTCTCTTGGAATCAAGGCCTCTTCATTTGAAGAGGAGGTCATCCGGACAGTCGTCTGGCGACAATCACAGACAGGTCTCCATAGCATATTACCAAATAGAAGGGATTATTATTACGAATCACCATAACGGTACGCACTGTGATTACCCAATTCTGAAATGATATATTACGTGCCGCTTTGGTTACCTTCTCATTTTGAAGTGTGTGAAACCTGATTCGAATCATGCTGCTATTGGTGACTGATCCCTGCACTGGATGTGCGAGCACATAGGGTAAAGGTGACATCATTTGTCGCAGATTAAGGTAGTCATGTTGCACTATGATACCTTGGGTAATATTAAATATTGTGGGACCCATGCCAGGTACTTGATAGTACTAGTCCTGCAAAATTGACGTCAGGGGGAATCCTCTCCCTGCTTTGTACCAGTGTTCAAAGCTCATCAGCATCCTTACCGCTCCACCTACAGGTGCCACCCTGAGGGACTGACGTTCGGTCTCCGGACCAAACCTAAGATCTCTAACAGCTTCAACTCTATTACCTCCAACTTTACTCGCAACGAAAGGAAACAGCCAGTGACCACTCCCTTACTTGTACCGTATCCAGTCAAATCGTCCCCAGGTCAAATCGTCCCTGGGTCAAATCGTCCCCGGGTCAAATCGTCCCAGTGCCAAATCGTCCCCGGGTCAAATCGTCCCAGTGCCAAATCGTCCCCGGATCAAATCGTCCCAGGGCCAAATCGTCCCCAGGTCAAATCGTCCTCGGGCCATATCGTCCTCGGGCCATATCGTCCTCGGGTCAAATCGTTCCAGGGCCAAATCATCCCCCAGTCAAATCGTCCCCGGGCCAAATCTTCCCCGGTTCAAATCGTCCCCGGGTCAAATTGTCCCATGGCCAAATCGTCCCCTGGTCAAATCGTCCCTGGGTCATATCGTCCCCTTGTCATATCGTCCCCGAGTCAAATCGTCCTTGGGTTAAATCGTCCCAGGGCCAAATCGTCCCCTTGTCAAATCGTCCCCTGGTCAAATCATCCCCGGGTCAAATCGTCCCTAGGTCAAATCGTCCCCGCACTCGAAAGGACAATTTTCATACCTCGAGTGTCCCGCATGTAGAGGGACCATGTTCAATCGTCGCAACAATGCCATGGAGTGACGAATATCATTATCATAATATGGGCAGCCAATTGAGTAACTACTAGCCCAGCTAATATCTGTAAAATGATTACATTATAAATTTATAAAATGTTTTGTTTTGGAGAAATGTATTAAGATTTAAACGGTGTTATTTGTGGTATGTTTATGTTTTGTTACTAATTTCATTAGTTGGTTCCCTCATCTTAGGTTAGGTTTTGTTTGGTTTGGTTAGGTTCCATGACCCAATAAAAAAAAATTGGGGCAAGTGGCGCTTCATATCAAGCAAATAAATTATGCAAAAATTATTGTCAGTATTTCAAAGAATTGCGCATGCATTGCTGCTGAGGCGATGACATCGATAGTGAATAAACATCGCTTATACAGAACCCCCGGCACAGAACCGAGGACGATTTGACCCGGGGACGAATTGAGCCAAGTACAATTTGACCCGAGGACGATTTGACCCGAGGACGAATTGAGCCGAGGACAATTTGACCCGAGGACGATTTGGCCCGAGGACAATTTGACCCGAGGACGATTTGACCCGAGGACGATTTGGCCCGAGGACAATTTGACCCGAGGACGATTTGACCCGAGGACGATTTGACCCGAGAACAATTTGACCCGAGGACGACATGGTATGACCGGGGACGAATGGCACGGGGGCGATCTGACCGGTAACCCTTCGTGCTAATCTCAAGCGGGAACAGAGCTCTCCCACACGACACACACAACAGTTCAAAGCTTCTTTCCAGGGGGATCAACGGAAGACTCTGAGACCCGTTGCCGGTCACTGTGGGGCTGCGGGATTTCAATAGATAAAATTCGAAGCAACATATATTGCCATATAATGTGCATTGTGTATAATATACCACGTAACTTCTGTTGCACCTTGGGAACTATTGGTGTAGTAATTTTCTTTTAGGTATATTCGTGCGATGTTCTGGTAGGATCACCCAGTTATGTAGAAATACCACCTGGTAATTATTTTACTGTTACTTTGAAAAATAAGTCAAGTTACTTGTTACTATCTTCTTTATAACTCCATCAGGTCTGTGTATACGTTTATATACATACGTACATACATACACACACACCACACACACACACACACACACACACACACACACACACACACATATATATATATATATATATATGTGTGTATGTGTGTGTGTGTCTGTGTATATTAATTTATACATTCATATCTCTATGTCTGTGTGTGTGTGCGCTTGCCTCTTCGTTTGTGTTTGAGTTTGTAATTGTGTTTGTATTTATATTATCTTTACATATAAACTAATTTACATTCCCATATTAACATAGACTTATGTATTTCATTTATATTAATATTTAAACACACATTTGACCGGTGATCCAGACATTGTATGTTCACTTCCAGTCATACAGGAAAAAATATTATAACAAAAGATTAGAAGGAAACAAGAAAGGAAGAAAAAAAAAGATCCAACGGGGTCACACAGAAACGTTTTTGAAAAAATTCTCTTCATTCCAACGTTTCATGCGGCCTGGATACTTTTTTGGGGAGCAACTGTGCCTTGTCACACAACGTGACTTCCATACATGAAGATTGCCTATGTCTGGCTATCTCACTTTACACCTCGTCCCGTTCTTCTGGAAACTGCTTCTACGAAGTCATCCCCCGTCAGCTGCTTTTTATGTGCCGGCGGCCGCGCGCGGCGCGCACATCCACGGGTCAGCTCGCTTGTGCACATGCATGGTTGGGTGCACTTACAGGTGCAAGTGCATAGTTACACACGCGCGCACACACACACACACACACACACACACACACACACACACACACACACACACACACACGGCTCGACGGCGCAGTGGTAGCGTTTGCAACCGCTACTACAGTGGTCCGACTTCAAATCCCGCCCAAGGATTAAATGATTTCAGTATCGATGTGCTGCGGGTTGTTACTCCAACTCTTGTGGGCGAGGAGTTGCGTGTGTGTGTGCGTGTAAGGTCACAGCATTACCCATAGATCGGTCATATATGAGTTCTGAGCTCTCATCCGGAAGGGTAATAGCTGTCGATCACGAGTCCAACACGTGATCCAAGACCATGGTAAGTTAGTGCGAACGACTGTCGAGCGATGGAACATGTGTGTTACTGAGTGGACGCCGCGAGATAGGAAGCGTGGAAGAGGGAGACCAGACAGATGGAGAGACGAGATTAAGAAGTTTACAGGAGTGACGTGGCAGAGGTTGGCGCGGTCGTGTGAATCCTGGAATGCTATGAAGGAAGCCTTTGTTCAGCAGTGGACTCAGGATGGCTGATTTGATATATATATATATATATATATATATATATATATATATATATATATATATATATATAATATATATATATATAATATATATATATATATATATATATATATATATATATATATGGAGTAGGAAACACAGGAGTGTTAGTCTGAGTTTCTTCCTGACTAGTTTCGCATACCTGCAAAACTATTCAGGAATAAACTCAGACTAAGACTCCTGTGTTTCCTACTCCACTTATGTCAACCTGTCAGTGTCTCAACATTATATATATATATATATATATATATATATATATATATATTAATTATATATAATATATATATATAATATATATATATATATATATATATATATGGAGTAGGAAACACAGGAGTCTTAGTCCTGAGTTTCTTCCTGACTAGTTTCGCATACCTGCAAAACTATTCAGGAATAAACTCAGACCGTAAGACTCCTGTGTTTCCTACTCCACTTATGTCAACCTGTCAGTGTCTCAACATTATATATATCTATACTGTATATATATATATATATATATATATATATATATATATATATATATATAATATGCGTCCGTTGTGCATCAGAAATTACATGAACTCATGATTCTAAATATGCAGAAAAAACATAAAGGAAAATAATAAAATGAGACCAAGCGTTTTCGTCTATTTAGACATCCTCAGGGTACATGCGTCCATTGTGGTCACCATATATCACTGGACAACACCTAATAACCCCCCCCTCCCCACACACCTTAATCTGACCTAATTATTCCCGGTTTAGACCCAATTCATCACGTGTCTGTTCCAATATAGTAAGTAACCATTGTTAGTGGGTCAGGTATTCCCTTTTATTTAATAAAATGAGTTGACACCAAGGATGAATAAAATGGGTTGACAGGCACTGTTGGAGGATAAAGCGAGGTACATTGCCTGGGGTTAACTTCAGATGAATAAAATCGTCTGACGGCAACTATTGTAAAACGAGTCAATTATGACATAGGAAGGGGCCAATCAGGAGTGCCTGAAGTCTTCCTGAAATGAATTAAATCACTTGCTGGCAGCAGCATGTTGGACTGAAAGGTAAAAACCCACGTTCACCAGCGCTTCTATCTTGTGGACAATCTCACGAGAAGCCCAGTTGAGAAAAGCCTGTTTAAACTTCACAAATTCTCACAAATTGCCTCGTCATTTCGCCTCACGATTTTTTCACGTCACTCCCTCCATAAATCTCTAATCTCACGAGTAGCCCCTTTTGGTGTCTCCACCTGATTTCTCACGGCATTTTTCTTCCCTTGAATCTCCAGCTTCACGAGTAGGCCGTTCTTTGTCTCTCACGACTTTCTCATCTCACTCTCTCATGTTATCTCAACAGTCTCGGGAAATATTCTCTGTTCTTGTCTCAGAACTTGAACAAGATTGTTCTTCTTTATTTGCTTGAGTCGCATATCCACCAAACCCATTATTGTAAGAAAAAAAAAATAATAATAATGATGATAATGCTTATAATAACGATGATAATGATGATAATTATAGTAATAATAATGAATAGTAATAATTAATAATAATGATGATAATGATAATAATAATAACAGCAACAACAATAACAATAAGAACAACAACAACAATAATAATAAATGACGTCACACAAATGACGTAAGGACACGCTATATAATATATGTATATGTAAACAATTCCAAGAGCATGCAAACATATATATATATATATATATATATATATATATATTGAAGCATTTTATGCTTCTTGTACCTATACTAATATGTATATATAAAGAACTTACTGCAAACTCGTGCACTCGTACATGTTTTAAGTATTTGTATTACGTGGAGAAATATAAATGCTTATATATATGTGTGTATATATATATATATATATATATATATATATATATATATATATACACACTAAATAGCAATAATATTGATGACGTCACAGGTTGGTATAATAAACAATGACGTCACGAAAATGACGCAAGGGCAAATTATATTATTATATCAGCATTGATGCCTTGAACATTGATGTAAACAATGACGTCATTAACAGTGACGTCACGTATAATGACGTCACTTATTCTTGCCGAATGAGAAATGAAGCCATTAAAGTTACATCATCTGTCGCCCTTACGCCATCTGCCGTAAGTCGCCCAACCACCTGAGTTCCCAGTACCAATCACAGTATCAGCTGGTATGACCAATCCTTCCTATACGACCCATCATAACCAATAACCAGTATATAACCAATCGTCATTATCATGATTGGTATAACCAATCATCGTAACAATACACAATAGTAATGGGTCATAATTGCTCATGACAGTGGGCCCCACACATTCAATAATATTATATAGATATAACTCGTGTAGTTCAATATTATCGAGTTTGAAATATTGTAGAGCCATGTGCGAGGTAACGACAGTACTGAGTCGATATAATGTATCAATGAAACGGACGGTGTGGATGCTTTAAATTAACGAGGTGGTGTCATGGAAATGAACAAATTTTACAGGTTGAGGTCGTAATGAGCGAGTGCCACCCTTTAGTGAAGGGGTGAATGGAGAAGGGCTACAGACGCCTTCGTTGACTGAAGAGAGCGCCAAATTTAGATTAAACTCTGTTGCATTGGAAGCCAGGATGTTGATACGATTTTGATGGTTGGATGGAATGTAGTGTCGGTCAACTATCTTGTATATCTATTTATTAACGTATTTATTTACTTAATCATTTAATTATTCATTCATTCGTTCATTTAGTAATTTATTTATTCCTTTATTTATTCATGTATTTGTTTATTTGCTTGTTTGTTTATTTGCTTATTAATATTTCTTCATCTATTTATTATTTACCTAATTATTTATTTATCTGTTCATTTTTTTAGTCATTTATTCAAATACTTATTAATTTACTTATCTATATTCATATTTATTCACGTAGGCATCTATTTACCTATTAGTTAACTAAGTTATTGATACATTCACTAGCTCGTTTATATATTCACTAGGTTATTTGATTACGTATGCATTTCTTCTTTTCACTTGTGCCTTATCTCTGTCTGTTTTATATACTCACTCGTTCATCTACCATTCACTCCAATATAACTAATATCTTGTCCCTCAATCAAACCAATCATTCGTGATGTCTCTTGTCAACAATACATTTTCATAAACTGTCTGTTTAATATACTCACTCGCTCATCTACCATTCACTACAACATAACTAATCTCTTTTCCCTCAGTCAAACCAATCATTCGTGGAGTCTCCTGTCAACAATGCATTTTCATAAACTATCCTCTATTCTTCATTGTCCCAAGGCTGCTTTCTAAGCTTATTATCTATATTATTTATTTAATTATCTATTATTACTTTTATTATCTATTTTATTATTTGAATCACTAGTTGTTAGATTATTATTATTTATTATCTATTCTATTATTAGTTTTATTATCATTATTCATTTATATTTGTCATTTACATATCAATTTATTAAATTATATTATTATTATTATTATTATTATTTTTGTTTAACGTCACAAACTCCCCCCTGTCAGAAGGCTAGGACGGTGCCCCTCACAGAGGGCTTTGTAGCGTGGAATTCAATGAACCATGCCCTTGGTTCAACTTCGCTGGTGGCAGGATTCGAACCGCCATCCCCTCGACCTTCGCCGCGAGTAACGACGCCCTAACCCGCTTAGCCTTAATGCTACTTTTAAAACTATTCTCACTGTACCAAAGTTGCTTCTAAAGTAAACTAGTCTCAAATTCCTCCTCAAACAAGGCTCTCTTTAAAACTATTCTTTACTATTCACTAGATAAGCACTGTTTCTCAAGCTTACCATCCCCCAGTCCCTCTTCTAAACCATTCATTTCAGAAGCTTCATTTTGAACAATGTGCTTTTCCTGAACCATCCTTTACTATTCATTGCTACTATCCATGAATGACCTGTTTTCAGCTATTCATCAATTCATATAACAAAATTTGATAAAAAAAAATTATCACATCTAAACCATTCTCTACTATTCCACACTTTCAATGAAACCATTCTCTTTGCCAACCCTGCCTCAATGCATTTTTTTCCAAAACCACAAACTACTATTCATTGCCAATATCTATCATTACCTCTTTTCCAATTCCTTAACTAAACCACCCTCTACTATCCATTTCTACCATCCAATACTGCCTCCCCTTGCAATCCTTCACCTTAGCCATTCATGAGGCAAGTCTTCAGCAAACAATGCCCTTTTCGAAACTATCCTCTACTATTCATTACTCCATTCCTCCCCGGCCAGCATTAGCAAGGTATCCTTTCTCTGTCAATAGGATTTCAATGCTACGTATTGGGTTTCAAGAGGCCTTCATTAATTAATTAGTTCATTAATCAGTTTTGTGTGTGTGCATTCGAGGCATGCTTTACCGTGCCCAAGAGATCCTATAACTGCAGGCACATGCTCACATACACGTGATGAGGAACCATTTGTGTATATGTATGTATATACTGTATATTATATATATATATATTATATGTATATATATATATATATATATATGTATATATATATATATATATATTTATTTATATATATATATATATATATGCGTAAAAACCACCAAGGAAAAAGATAAACTGATGACCAAGCGCTTTCGTCTATTCAGACATCCTCAGGAGCAGTTTATCTTTTTCCTTGGTGGTTTTTCCGCATATTTAGAATCACGAGTTTATGTAATTTCTCAAGCATATATATATATATATATATATATATATATATATATATATATATATATATACATATATGTATATATTATCTAAGTATTATTTGTATTACGTGGACAAATATAAATCTTTATACTAAATAACAATTTAGGTCACAGCAAATATATATCCGCTAAGGCAGTACGAGTATTTCCTTTACACAGACATAGACAAATACACATACTACAACTTTATAACTGAAAACTCATGCGCATACGAGAATACAAGCAGTCCGGCATTGTTTATGCATGAGGTTATATGAAATTGTATACGTAAAATGAGTAGCTGTATTTCAGTATATATGTACACATACACGAGTCAAGGGATTATTAGTTCATGCATACGCTTATATATGTATACATATATATATATATATAAATATATATGTATATATATAATATGTGTGTGTGTGTGTGTAAATATATGATATATATGGATAAATGTGTGTATATATATGTATATATAATGTATATATATATATATGTATATACTATATATGTATCTATATATGTATATATATATATATAAATATACTATATATGTATATATATATATGTATATATATATATATATATAAATATACTATATATATATATATATATACACATG
>NC_134779.1:44603190-44610690 GCF_046742065.1 Oratosquilla oratoria | reverse complement strand
TGAAGGAAAACTCCCCTAGCGGAATTTAGAAAAAAAAAACAAAGTCGAAAACTGCAGTGAAAATTTTGATTTAATGAAAAGGTTAATTTAGCCCCTTGGCTACTAAGGGGGTTTTCTTCAGGTGAATAAAATTCCCTTTTACAAAGAACAGAGGAGTGTTTCTCCGTTGTATTCACCTCAGGGAGGGTGGACGTCTGCCTGAACGGTCTCTTTGGCGATCGGGACCCTCCTCCGGATCGGGACCCCGGTGGTCCTCCAGTTGAACAGGTCTGGTCTTTACCACAATAAAATCTTGGTGACCTCCCATTTCGCCAAATTGCATTTCGCCAAGTTACGTTTCGCCAAATTCGTTTATGTAATTCACCAAACTTAGGTTAGATTAGGTTAGTTTTGTTTTGCAAATATTTTTTCGCGAAAAGGGAATAAGACATGATTTGGCGAAATGTGAGTTTACAAAATGTGATTTGGCCAAATGGAAATCATTCCAAGATCATAGGGGGGAGCCACGATATTGAATGAATAAGCATCTTCGGCCAGTTCCTACTCTACACATTTTTTTTTGGCTGTCGCCTGGTGATTTTATTCAAATGAAGATAGAATCCCAGTGTAGAGGTTTCTCGTGTCCTAAAGAAATTCGCTTGGCGGTAGCTTGAAGCAAGAGTATAAAGTGAGTCCCGGGATTGATGGGGTTAAGTGCAGCAACTTCCTCCCCCCTTTTCTTGGCAATTTCCTGGATTACTCACCGCTTCTCTCAAACTCTCCTCCTTCTCCTCCTCCTCCTGCTCCTCCTCCTCCTATTTATTCTCCTCCTCTTCCTCCACCTACTACTTCTCCTCCTCCTTCTACTACTTCTCCTCCTCCTCCTCTCCTTCTCCTCCTCTCCTTCTCCTCCTCGTCCTCCTCCTCCTCCTTCTTCTTATCCTCCTTCTCTTCATCCTTCCACTCCTCCTCCTTCCAATCTTCCTCCTTCTACCCTCCTCCTTATACTCCACTCCTCCTCCTTCTCTTCCTCCCCTTCCTCCCTTCCCCTCACTCGTCATTCTCCTCCTCTTCCTGCTACTAATACAATTCTTCCTCTTTCCTTTCGCTCCTACTCCACCTCTTCCTCCTTCTCCTCCTTCCCTACTGCTCATATTATTTCTATTTCCCCACCATCTCTTTTTCCTCTTCCTCCTCTTCCTCTACCACCTCCTCGTCCTCCTCTCCACCTCTCACCTCCCCGTCTCCTCTTCCCTCCTCTGCTCCTCCTCCTCCACCCCTTCGAACGTTCCAGAACACCCGTCGTCATGGAAACGGTGTATTACAAATCAGGATTCTCCACCTCGTTTGAACGAACGTTTCCAGAATGCCTGTTCCACATTTCTTTGTCCACTTTCTGTATTATTTCATTTCGTTCTAAGAGAGAGAAGGTATGTACTGCTCACCGAAGAATGGTTGGTAAAGGTGGATCTGGTGGACACGTGGATCTGGATCTGGGATGGGCATATGTGGAGGATAATGTAGCATTGGATCATTTTATACACACAGATACATACATGCATACTATATATATACAGTATATATATATATATATATATATATATATATATATATATATATGTATATGTATCCATAATGTGTGTGCGTGTCCTCACGTGCATGTGTGTATGTATGTGTGCGTGTGTGTGTCTGTGTGTGTATGTATGTGTATGTGTGTGTATGTATGTGCTTGCGTGTGTGTGTGGGTGTATGTGTGTGTGTGGGTGTGTGTACGTACGTAGTGTATGTGTACGTACTCTGTAAGGATTTGGAAGACGATCCTCTCCATAGGGAGATGTGTTGCATATTGAGAATGACACGGACGAATTTGTGTTTCATTATGACTGACGGACTCGTTCTACCCTTCGAGACGCTGAATACAAAATAAAGAAGAAATCCCAAAATATTTATGTATATCCATTATGCATATGGATATGTATGTGTATATGTATATGTATGTATATGTATATGCGTATATATATGTATTTAAATGGGTATATGTGTGCATGCGTGTGTGTGTGTGTGTTTATGAGTGTGTGTATGTGTGTTTGTGCTTGTGTGTGTGTGTGTGTGTGTGTGTGAATATATGTTTGTGTATGTGTGAGTGTATATATATATATATATATATATATATATATTTATGTATATATATGTATGTATATAAACTTTTTGTTGTAATGTCACTAAAATGGCTTTGATCTCATGGAACCAAGAGTTCTTTAAAAAGAGTCTCACTCCTTTCAGACTTTAGCTTTGAGACGTTGCGTGACGCCCACGGAAGGGCACGCCGAACCTTGAAGGGTGGCAGACGTAGCGAAAAGCTTCCGAAGTGTAATCAAGGGATAATATTTGTTTCACTGAAGTAAAAACTGTCCATGGATTTTTTTTTTTTTTTTTTTTTTCCTCCAGAGAGGGACCTGAAGCACATCCGAGAGCTAGACCTTCTTATGTAAAATTGATATTAAAAAAACAAAAAAAAAAAAAAAAAACGATACTTCCTTGGGAAGCGTTCGAACCTGCAATCACAACACCGATTTTTTAGCGGACCTAGAACCACTTACCCAGAGCGGAAGTCACTGTCCAGCGCACTCGAACAAGGTCGCAGATCTTCCCGATGATACACACGCAGGTACTTCGCCAACGAAGAAGTACATGCACAGGTACATAGGTTTCGGTCACACGTACACACGTGTCTGCCGACGTACAAGGGTCGGCGATACTTGAGTCAGACGACAAAGCAGATAATGAATAAAAGTGTCACGCATGGTAGACGGGGTAAGTGGGTGGGTGGTAGTGATGTGGGAGGAGGGGCTTAAATACTATCTCTGATGACGTTAATACATACGTATATACATATATATATATATATATATATATATATATATATATATATATACATATATATACATATATATATATATATATATATCATATATATATATCATATATCATATATATATATATATACATATATATATATATATGCACACACACACACGAGTACATACACATCCCCAAGATCTGTATGCTTGCTCTCGTAGAGTTTAGGTCTGCAGGGAGAGGATACCCATCACTTATCTTTTCCATAATCCCTTCGACCTAATTGAAGAGGGAGTGGGCGGACGGTGGGGGGGGGGGACGGCGAGGAGGAGCGACAACGACGCCCTCCTTCACACACACACATATCCCTTACTAGACATTAACACGTTTGTCCAAATTAGGAAGGTTGAAATGCACACGCGCTCGTGTGTATGTGTGTGTGTGTGTGTGTGTGTGTGTGTGTGTGCATGTGTTTATGTGTATGTGTGTGTGTGTTTGTGTGTGTGTATGTGTCCGTGTGTGTGTGTGTGTATGTGCTTGTGCGTGTACATATGTACGTGTGTATGCGTGTGTGTGTGTGTGTGTGTGTGTGTGTGTGTGTGTGTGTGTGCTTGTGCGTGTACGTAGACGTATAGCGTATAAGTGTAATTGTGCGTATGCATGTGTGTATGTGGATGTGTGTGTGTGTGTGCGCTTGTGCGTGTACGTATGTGTATAGTGTATAAGTGTAATTGTGCGTATGCATGTGTGTATGTGGATGTGTGTGTGTGTATGTGTGTGCTTCTGTGCGTGTGTGTGTGTGTGTGTGTGTTCGTGCGTGCGTGTGTGTATGTGTATGTATATGTGTGTTTGTGTATGTGTATATGTGTGTGGTTGCGTGTGTGCATTACATAGCATATTTTAAGAAAAACGTAAGAGAATAACAGGGAAGGAGACTGGAAGAAACTCTAAGGCCCACACTAGGCAGTTCCATGTCCATTACCACCTATCATAAAGTTATCTAACCTCCTCTTTAGGCAACCAATAGTTTTTGCCCTTACTAGAGGGTTTCTAAGTCTATTCCATTCGTTAACCATTCTATAAGTAACTAGTTTTTACCAATTTTCTTCTTAAATCTAAATTTGTCTAATATAAATCCATAACCGTGAGTTCTGCTCTGTTGTCTTAATATGATGATTTTCTTTGAGTGGAAACTAAATTCCATTAGTAAAAAAAAAAAAAAAAAAAAAAAAAAAATCAACTCAATCCAACCTAATTCAACCCAACCCAACCCCACCCAACGCATCCCAACCCAACCCCACCCAGCTCCAACCCAACCCAGCCCAACCCAGCCCAACCCAAGCCAGCCCAGCCCAACCCAACCCAACCCAACCTAACCCAGCCTAGCCTAACCCAAGCCAGCCCAGCCCAGCCCAACCCAGCCTAACCCAACCCAATCCAACCCAGCCCAACATGACCCAACCCAACCCAATGCAACCCAGCCCAGCCCAACCCAGCCTAACCCAACCAACCCAGCCCAACCCAGCCTAACCCAACCCAATCCAACCCGGCCCAACATGACCCAACCCAACCCAATGCAACCCAGCCCAGCCTCACACAACCCAACCCAACCCAACTGGGTCCTCGACACGTTCGTTGTTAAGAATATCTTTTGCTCTTTCTTTTACTGCAAAACGTGACGCGACCTGAGTAAAACTCACAAGACTCGCACCCTCCCCACTCCCCACTCCTCCACTCTCCTCCTCCTCCTCCTACCTTCCTCCCTCTCTTCTTTTTGCTAGCATCATATTTCTAAGTAAAATTGACATGCCTTACTTCTTTCTCTTCCTCACTCCCTCAAGTCTCTCTACACTTCACCTTCTTCTTCTTCTTCCTCCTCCTTCTTCTTCTTCCTCCTTCCCTCCTACTACCAGTCTTCTTTTTCTTCCCTCTCTCTCTCTCCTCTCTCTCTCTCTCTCTCTCTCTCTCTCTCTCTCTCTTTCTCCCTCTTTCTCTCTTTCTCTCTTCCCCATTTTTTGTATGTAAATTTATGTGGCCTTCTCACCGTTTTCCTATTTCTCTTTTCCTCTCCACTACACCTCTCCTATTTCCATCTTCTTCCTCCAGTTATACTTATCTCCTTCCTTCCCTCCCTAAAACAACCTCTCTTTCTTTTATTTATCTTCCTGCTTTCGTCCACATCCTTTCCATCTCCATCTCTGTTTCCTCTCTTTCCTCCCGTCTTCATTACCTCCCTCCCCTTCTTTCCCCTCCCTCCTTCCTTTCCCCTCCCTCCTTTCTTTCCCCTCCCTTTCCTCCCTCCCCTCTCTACTCTCCCCTCACTCCCATCACTCCCCTCCTTCCCCCTTCCCTCCCTACCCTCATTCTCCCCTCACCTCCTTCCCCCTCGCTCCCTTCTCCTCCCCCTCCCTCCCCTCCCCCTTTCCTCCCCTTTTTCTCCTCCCATCCCCTCCCTCCCCTCTCCCCTCTCCTCCCTCCCCTTCCCCCTTCCCTCCCCTCTTTCTTCTTCCCTCCCCTCCCTCCCCTCTCCTCCCTCCCCTACTTCTCCCCTCCCTTCCCTCCCTTCCCTTCCCTCCCCTCCTTCACCTCCCCTCCTTCACCTCCCTTCCCCTCCCTCCCCCCTCCTTTTCCTCCTCTCCCCTCCTTCCACTCCCTCCTCTCTCCCTCCCTCCATTCTCCTTAATTTTTTCTCCTTTCTTCTCCTCCTTCCCCCCGTCCCTCCCCTCCCTCCCCCTCTCTCCCCTCCCTTCCCTCCCTCCACTCCTCTCCTATTTTTTTCTCCTTTCTTCTCCCCCCCTCCCTTCCTACCACTAACCCTCCATCCTCCCCTCCCTCCCACCCTCTCCCTCTTATTTTTTCTCCTTTCTTCTTCTCCCTCCTCCTTCCTCCCCCCTTCCTCCCTTCTTCCGCGGTGCACGTTTTAAAGTTATGGAACTTGATCTTGGAATGCTCAGGAGAATTCATAATATTTTATCCTCTCCAGTCGTCGGGTTCCCTATTTCAAGGAATAGAATCAGTTGACAACACTCATATTACATCTATAGAAAACCTACAACATGATTAATTTATTCCATTTTTTAAATTTATTTCTTTATTGACCCTCAGGTGAATAAAATTGATTACCAGCAGCCTGAAAATATATATGAAATATGCATGCTCGAACTTTAGCGAACTGGGATTTACAGCCCTCAGTCTGGAGGAGGTAGGTTATATCCCAGCTGTATGAAGTCGTCATGTTTTGTTACTCTTGACTTTAATGAAGAGAGTTGAAAGCGAGTTTACACATTTTGCTCTGTTCACGTCTTTTCTTCGTGTTACCGGAACGTAATGCGACAGTTTGGTTTGGTTTAACCCTTTTACTGCAGAGTGGGTGGTGTCATTTATATGAATGAAATAACTTGGTGGCAGAAAGAACAAGAGAAATGAGTATTTTCAATAATAAAAGTGGCTGGGATAGTACAGTATATTAACCTTTTTGCCAAATGAGGGGAAAACACGAAGATGAATGAAACATTTAATCGGTAATCATAATGAAAATGATAATGCCACAAGATACGTAAAGGACTAAAACTACATTAGTTCTGACATTTTTCCCCACTAGCTAGTTTATCAGAGGTGATGAGAGGCACAGTGCTACCCTGCACTTAAGAACACAAAGGGCATAAGAATGTATGTTACGGTCATCACGAAAGAAGCAACAGGATTATGGTAGACAACGCGCTCAAGCCTCTCTCATCCCTGATTCATTATCCTCCTTTTTTTTTTTTTTTTTTTTTTTTTTTTTTTTTTTTTTTTTTTTTTTTTTTTTTTGGGGTGGGGTGGGGGTGAAATGTCACTTCCACGGGCTTTGTTTCAGCCCGTGATGCTATCCTCCAGTTGTACCGCAGCTTGATCTCGAGTTGACATTGAGTTAAAATATATGTCAACAGGAAGACCTTTCGGCTTATAATGAGGAATGTTATGGATAAATAGTGATAAGAATAAGAAGTTTAAGGTAGAAATTAGATAGATATACAAATGAATAAATACAATAATAGTAATTCTTTATCTGCACTCTTCTCATCAAATATTGTCACCCGTTCCCCCTATAGCAAACATTTCTGATAAAAAAAATAAACATTTGTAAATGAAACATGATACATTTACGAGTGTGATGTTATGAAATTAGATATGTTGTAAAGCTGTATGACTATTGTTTGTAAAAAAAAAGATGAATACTTCAACAACTTGAGTCTGAAAATTCCTCTCCTTCCCCCAACCTCCTTGAAACCGTAAGACTCCCCCCCACTCCCCCGTAAGGTCGATGGGAGGAGGAGAGGGGGTGAGAAGGATTTCCCCATGGTTAAGAACCCCTTTTCTAAGTTAAGTTGTTATCATCGTATCTCATGATAACAGGGCCATCTTTACTATGTTATAGCCTTGCACTCAATTCCTTCGCGAACTACAGGTTGCTATGTTGGCGAATAAAATCACCTGACGACAGCTAGAACATAAGCAAAAATGACAACCGGTACAGAAATGCCAAATTAAGGTCAGTACTTGTAAGATTACTCTGCTTCCTTGAGTGCATTAGTGACATAATCGGAAACGTGCTTGTCTCGCATTTGCTTTTTTGTGGGTTCGAATCCCGCACTCCTCTCCGATTCCCAGCAATAATTGCTA
>NC_134779.1:44585690-44598190 GCF_046742065.1 Oratosquilla oratoria | reverse complement strand
GTCAGTCCCAAAACAGCTGTCAGGTATCTCCACAAGCTGAGTTACTATGGCAGAGCTGCAAGAAGGAAACCACTCCTTCGTCCATTCAATATCAAGTGCAGAAATGATTGGGCTGTTGAGATGGTGGAGAGACCTGGGGCCTTTTGGAACACTGTCATTTTCTCTGATGAGTCACAATTCGCATTATTTTCTGACAGTGGAAGAGTGTGAGTCAGGAGACTCTGTAGTCAAGAGCTGAGCTCAAAAGACTGCAGCCAACAGTGAAAGATGGGGGCATTTCAATAATGGTGTGGGGTGCAATTTGGAGTGATGGTCGATCAGAGCTTGTGGAGTGTCAAGGAAACATCAAATCAGGCAAATATGTTTCTATATTAAAGGAAGGACTCATTCCAACATTCTCCAGTGGTAGAATAAGTAAAAATGTCTTTCTATTTATGGAAGATGGAGCTCTTTATCACACTGCTCAAGCAAAACAAAATTTGTTGAGCCAAAATGGGATCAGGAAACTTCCATGGCCAAGTCAGTCCCCGGATATGAACCCTTTTATGATTACGACGGGAACCATGACAAGAAGTTCCACAAGATGATATTCGTGAACTAATCACTAGCATGCCTAAAAGGGACCTTTCATTAAAAAAAGCAAAGGGGAAGTCAACCAAGTATTAGTTATTCACATTGTGACCATTTATAAGCACTGTAATTGTATCAATTGCTTGTTTAATGAATTAAACGATTTCTCTTAGTGTCTGTTCAATTCTGTCATGTCTGTGTATATATACATATATATATATATATATATATACTGTATATATATAATATATATACATATATATATATATATATATGTATATATATATACACAATACACACACACACACACACACACACACACACACACACACACACACACACACACACACACACACACATATATATATATATATATATATATATATATATATATATATATACATTACCTATTAATTTATCAACCTTTTTTTTTAAAGATTTACTGATTCATTGATCTACTTATCTATTTATTTTATTTCATTCCATTTTATTCAACTTTATCTTACTTTTGCATATATGACCCACAATACTCAGGCCACCGTTGACCCCTACTACTAGCATCTCCCTGACACTACATACACAGAAAAAATCTATATTCTTACAGAAAGAATAAACATTTATATTTGAATTCTAGGACAAACACAAGACCAAACGATATGTCAGCATTATCCAATCATGAATATAATCTTTAAGAGAGTCTGATCAAGCGCTGTGCCCTGTTCGCTCCCCCTCCCCCTCACACAAGACCACCAACACTGCGTCTGCCTCCCTGTCACACTGATGTCACTGCAGACAAGCAGGTAGACAGGCAAGCACGGCAGCACACAAGCACGCAACCCGCAAACTCTATCCAGACATCCCTTCCTTGCATGCAGGAAATTACCGGGGACCCGCTAACAAGACCGGAAACTCAGGGAACCCCCTGGTGGGGTGTCTCTCAGGGACGCGGCAGGGACTCCGTAGGGGAGCGTGGGACTCTTTCCCTTGGCTCTGTTATTCCAAGGGCGCCACGCTTGGGCGCCAGACAGTGGAGTACCACAGGATTCAGGCTTTGTCCCTCCGGGCCATTACAAGACACATTGAATGAATGAATGAATGAATGAATGGCTGGATGAATGACTGAATGAATGAATGGCTGAATGAATGAACAAGTCAGAGCAATAATGATTGAATGAGAGGAAGGACAAATGAATAAACGAATGAATGACTGAATATATGAAGGAATACCAGATAATGGAATGTGTAATTCAGATAGTGGTCAAATTAACTAGAGAAAGAAGAATAAATGATGAGTGAATCGTGGGTGAATTAATGAATATATGAATAGATAAAAATGCCATGTGAAAAGATGGATACATTGACGAATGAGTAAATGATCTAGTGAACTAATTAACCAATTCATTAATTAGTTAATGAATGAATGAATTAATAAGTAAAGAAGATAGAGACGAGAAAATGGAGACAGGAAAGATAAGGAAGGAAGTAGAGAAGAAATAAGGTGGAGAAGAAGTGTGAGAAAGAGGAGGAAGAAAAGGTGGAGATAAAGGAAGTGCAAGACAATGGAGAAGGTAGAGGAGATAAAGAAGGAAGAAGAAGAGAAAGAGGAAGAAGAGTAGGAGGGGAGGAGGAAGAACATAAATAATTGTGACGAAGTATAAATGATGTAGATGATGATGTCTGAGAAAGGATTGGAAGAAGTAGAAGATGGAAGAGATAGAGAAGAAAGAAGAGGAAGAGAAAGAGGAGGAGAAGGGGAGAAGGAAGAACAGAAATAATTATGACGAAGTAGAAATAACGTAGATGATGATGCTTGGGAACGGATGGGAAGAAGTAGAAGATGGAAGAGATAGAGAAGAAAGAAGAGGAAGAGAGGGAGGAGAAGGGGAGGAGGAAGAACAGAAATAATTATGACGAAGTAGAAATGACGAAGAAGATGAGACCTGAGAACGGATGGGAAGAAGTAGAAGATGGAAGAGATAGAGAAGAAAGGCAAAGAAGAAGGGAAGGAGGGGCAAAAGGTAATTATGATGAAGGAGAAGATGCTGCCTGAGGAAGGAAGGGAAAGGAGGAGGAGGAGAAGAAGGAGGAGGGAGGAAAAGAATAATTTACGAGTTCGTAAAAGAGGCTAATCCCATTTAACACTGTGATATACTTTCCAGACTTTGTTCTGCCAAATGTCAAGTGATTATTTATCTAATCTGTCTTTATTTATTTATATGTCTACTTACTTATTTTTTTACCCATTTATCTATTAATCTATTTATTAATTTATTTACTTACTCATCTATTTATTTATCTATTTCCACCTATTTATCTATTTATTTATTAATATACTTATTTTTCATTGACCTATTTGTATATTTATTAATTTATTTATTTATTCATCTATTTATTTATTTTTATTGATTGGTTTATTTATTTATCTATTTACTCATTTATCTATTAATTTACTTATGCATTTATTTATCTATTTTTTTTTATTTACTTGTTTATCTATATACTGCTTTTATTTTACTTTATTAATTTCTTCATTTACCCGAGGACAAAATTCAGGTTTTGATCTATGAAAATCCTGTTTATGACCCTTTCCTAAATGAAATCACCTGAGCTTAGCCAGAATAAAATTGATCAATTGCATTGCCTTAAAGACGAACTTAACAACTTCCGTACCGGTAACACTTATTCTGTCATCCTGACTACAATTCCGTGGCATCTCCCTGTTCACACTAGCGGTTTGAACCGCGTCGAAACCGCGGCGGTACAGCATAGTCAAGTCAAAACTGCGCGATTGTATATGAACGGCTCCATTGAATTATATTGTAAATGAGCCGATTGGTACTTGTCCTTTTAATTTGGTTGCCGTTAGGCGATTTTAATCAGTTGTGTGTGACCCTTTCGGTAGGAAGGATGTTAAGGAAAGTGAAAGTAATAAAGATATGAAGAAGAAAAAATCAAAGTAAACAAGAAGAGAAACAGAGGTAAAAAAACAAAAAAAAAACAGAAAAATGGATGAGAAAAACTAAACACACATCTTAATATCATTCGTTCCCCCATCCATTCCTTTCTTTCACTCTCCCAGTCCACTTCTTCCTCTCCCCCTTTCCTTTTCTCTCCCAGTCCCTTAATTCTCTCCCTTCTACTTCCTTGCTTTTCTCCCCATTCTCCCTGCTCTCTCCTCTCCTCTCCCATCTCCTTTCCCCCTATCTCCCTTCTCCTCTCTCCCTTCCTCTTTATCTTCCTTCCACTCCCCATATCTCTTCTCTCACTTCATCCCTTCGCTATCCTTCCCTTATCTCCCCCTCCCTTCTCTCACTCTCCCCAATCCCCTTCCTTCCTCTTCCCCCTCCCCCTCCCACTCCCCTCCTCCACCGAGCGCGAGGTCACGTGACTCGAGTATATGCAATTATGCGTCTGTCTGGGGCCTGACTACCTGCGCTGCTGCAGTCAAGGGGGGGGGGGGGTCGTGGGGGCGGACCACTGGGGGAAGGGGGCGGAGATCACGGGCTGGACGGGGAGGGAAGCCCCCTGAGCCACAATCCTCCCCCCTCTTCAACCCCCCCATAACCACACCTCACCCCCTCTCTAGAATCCCCCCAAGAGGCTCCCATTACAGACCTTTCTTCCTTTCCCACCGTGTCACACTCCCCCAGGGGATTGTCTCTCTTTTGATCTTATCCCAGGGTGATAAGGTAACCCAGGTTTGGTATTAAAACCCCAGAGAAATAAATTAATCCCCTCATTAATAGATTAAGTCCTCTAATAATTGATCATTTCTTCACCTAACCTTAACCCACAATATGTCAGAGCTTCAAACAGACATCTTTCACTGTCGTTGTATTAATACAAAGTTATTAACAACATAAATCACTTATTTTTGAAAAGAGTTACAGAAATGTATTAAATGATTCAGAACGGAAGCTCTAATTGATCATGGGTCACATTCAAATGTCCGGATACAAGCGTCTCCTTGCCAAAGATGTTAATCCAGTCATACTTATATCCATTCACTCCTGTAGCGGTTCCTTAACTGAATGAAATCACCTGACCAGAATTAAAGATATAAAGTACGTAACCTTGTTAAATAGGTTATTACAAAGCTACATTGCTCTGTCTAAACACGGGGTTTTAAATTCCCTTGATACCGAGAGAAGTAGTACGTAAATGATAAAAATCGTCTGACGGCAGCTTGAATAAAATTGAAAAGTGGCACCTGCTACTGAGAGCGATAATCGAGATGGACTATAACCCGTTCACTAACTACCGGGTGACACGGAAATGAATGAAATCACTTGACGGCAGACGAAACAAAAATATAAAGAACCACCCGATACTGAAGTATCTATGATTTTCTCCATTACGTGGCTTATCCTTATCCTTATCTTGTTGAACCTCTTGTGGAGGTTGTCCCAGGGACCACCCGTGAGTGGGTCTTTTTCCTCTGAAGGCCCTTGCATCATTTGGAGGGAAACCGAGAGCTGTTGACGTTTGTACACACATTGCGTTGTGCGAGAAAAGGCGTTCTCATGATAAGCTCAAGTTCTAAATATGATCAGTATCTATCTATAATATATATATATATATATATGTATGTATGTATGTATATTTATATATATATATATATATGTGTGTGTGTGTGTATGAATATTTACATGTGTGTATATATATATATATATATATATATATATATATATATATATATATATATATATATATATATATATAAATATATATATATATATATATATATATATATATATATATACATACACACTCACACCACCCCCTTCCTCCTCTTCCTTTCCTCCTCCTCCTCTCCCCTACTGTAACCACAGTCCCCTAACCCCCTACCCCCTTACTCTGTGACCTCTGAGGTCGCAATGTCCAACCACCTGACCCATGCGTACATTCCTAACTTGTCATTTTTTCTCACCTCCCTTTAAATGTAAATAATCGCTTCCTTATCACTCTTCTGTTGCATTTTATGTTCTTCTACCAATGTCATCGTATCTATTTGCATTTATATTGTATCCCCCGTATATTTTAGTAGTATTGTTCTTGTATATCTTGCACAATTGTCACCAATACTGTAATTATGTAACTTTTGTAATTTTTGTCACCGTTACTGTAGTTATGTACATTTTGTTATTTCAGTTTACTCTTGAAAATGTCATTAAGACGAAACGTTGAGCTCAAATAATGAAAAGAAATGAAAGAATACAGTTATCTAGTTTCAATTCACCTGGTTAATGGCGAAACTAATCAGGAAAATCGAGAATACGAGGAAAAAACTGAATAACTACAACAATATATATATATATATATATATATATTATGTAATGTATGCATGTATATTTATATGCATATGTCTGTCTATATATATATGTATATATATATATATATATATATATATATATATATATATATATATAGACATGACAGAATTGAATAGACACCAAGAGAAATCGTTTAATTTATTAAACATGCAATTGATACAATCAAAGTGTTTATATATGGTCACAATTTGAATAATACTTGGTTGACATCCCATTTGCTTTTTTCAATGCAAGGACCTTTCTGGGCATGCCAGTGATTAGTTCATGAATATCATCTTAAGGGATTTCGTACCATGTTTCCCGTAGTAATCCTAAAAGTTCGGGTTTTGAAGATGGCTTCCTGTTCTGTTTGCGAAGTTGTCTGTCTAATACACCCCAGAGATTCTCAATAGGGTTCCTATCCGGGGACTGACTTGGCCAAGGAAGTTTCCTGGTCTCGTTTTGGCTCAGCCAATTTTGTTTTCCTTGAGCAGTGTGACAAGGAGCTCCATCTTCCATAAAAAGGAAGACATTTTTACTTATTCTACAACTGGAGAATATTGGAATGAGTCATTCTTTTAATACAGAGGCATATTTTCCCGAATTAGTGTTTCCTTGACACTCCACAAACTCTGATCGACCATCACTCCAAATTGCACCCCACACCATTATTGAAATGCCCCCATCTTTCACTGTTGGCTGCAGTCTTTTGAGGTTAATCTCTTGACTACAGAGTCTTTAGACCTACAATCTTCCATTGTTAGAAAATAATGCGAATCGTGACTCATCAGATAAAGGGACAGTGGTCCAAATGGCCACAGGTCTCTCCACCATCTTAACAGCCCAATCATTTCTGCGTTTGGTATTGGCTGGACGCCTTTCCACTCATTTGTATACCATACATCAATATATATATATATATATATATATATATATATGTATATACATATACATATATGTATATATGTATATGTATATGTATATATGTATATGTATATATATA
The DNA here is from genome assembly GCF_046742065.1 of Oratosquilla oratoria. NCBI lineage: Eukaryota > Metazoa > Arthropoda > Malacostraca > Stomatopoda > Squillidae > Oratosquilla > Oratosquilla oratoria. The sequence continues at coordinate 44,591,305 of NC_134779.1, read as the reverse complement.
TATATATATATATATATATATATGTATATATATATATATGTCATTAAAATTTGCAGCAGCTTCTGCGTTCACGAGTTTTTTGCTGACATTCTCGACTTTTCTTATGCTGGCGCGCTGAGTCGTGCTAAGTTCTTTAATTACCTGACCAAATAGCATTGGAGGTATAAGTAAAGGCATCGGAATTATCTTCTCAAATTTTATGCAGAGCTTTCGCCTAACTGTTAGGCATCTTCAGTGCTAATGAGTACAGTGTGTGGGAAATGATCATAAATACACAATACACAGATCACAGACACTTCCGTGCTGATCCGGTTGACCAATCAGGAGGCAGGAACGCTAAGCTCCGCCCCCAGGCCTAGCGGCTGATCCGTAAGCTGACCTCGATGTCTTTTGATGTGGGAATAATAAGTGGATCCGGAGTCTGTCTGTTCATCGTGGGTTTTTTTTATCTTTTATGTATAAGGCTTCTAGGATAAAAACCCCACGATGAACAGACAGACTCCGGATCCATTTATTATTCCCACATCAAAAGACATCGAGGTCAGCTTACGGATCAGCCGCTAGGCCTGGGGGCGGAGCTTAGCGTTCCTGCCTCCTGATTGGTCAACCGGATCAGCACGGAAGTGTCTGTGATCTGTGTATTGTGTATTTATGATCATTTCCCACACACTGTACTCATTAGCACTGAAGATGCCTAACAGTTAGGCGAAAGCTCTGCATAAAATTTGAGAAGATAATTCCGATGCCTTTACTTATACCTCCAATGCTATTTGGTCAGGTAATTAAAGAACTTAGCACGACTCAGCGCGCCAGCATAAGAAAAGTCGAGAATGTCAGCAAAAAACTCGTGAACGCAGAAGCTGCTGCAAATTTTAATGACATTTGCCTTAAAGAGGATCTGCTGCCCAACTATAGCAATATATGTATGTATATATGTATGTATATATGTATGTATATATGTATGTATATATATATAGATACATATTCATTCACTCGTCTGATAATTCATATAGCTGAATTTTTATTTATCTAAATATACATACATCATTTTAGTTGCCAATTAATCCATTTGTTTACAAAGTTATAGATCAAATTCTGTAATCCCTGTCATCATACTAATGTGTATAATGTATACACATATATATTACATATGTACATATATACATATAAATGTAAATATATATATATATAATATATATATATGAATATATATAATATATAAATATATATTCGTGTGTGTGTGTTTGTGTTTGTTTTTTTATGTTTGTGTGTGTGTGTGTGTGTGTGAGTGCGTATTGTCAAATCATCAAGGTAGAAATAATTACGGAGAGCTTTCCGATAAATTTCGAAGACAGAATCAGTTACACTCAGATACGGAATTTCTCCCTACAGACGACTCAAACTCACAAACCATAAAACACAAGCTGACCACCCTGACTCCCGGCCACAATAATCCCGGCAGCTGTTCTCCTTGTCAGCCCTCCGAAGTCAAGGGCTGACAATTGCCAGGCCTGAACAGCAGTTGCACGGCTGATTAGGTTACAGGAGTCTAAGATCCTCGCTCGAGATATATTTCTCCAAGTTTGCGCGTAGGCGACCTCCACATATAGGTTTACATATGAGGTAAAGTGTGCAGGGTGGCCGCACCATTAGATACTCGTTTGGATTTGCGCAGAACGAAGATTTTTTATGACATTTGATTTGCTCTATCCTATCTTTTTTCTTTTTTTTTTTGTCTTATTTTGTTTTATCGTTGTTTTATCTGATATATATTGTTATGTTTTATTCTATTTTATTATATATATTCATTATTTTTCATTATCTATTTACTCGTATATTAATTGACTTGTACATATATCTTTATCTATTCATTCATTCATTCATTCATTTTTTCAATTATTTCATTCTATATTCTTCTTACAATCACGAATGTGTGATAGATTCATAAATATTGAAAAAAATTATTTTCATGATTTATTTACTCGTATATTGATTGATTTATACATATATCTTTATCTGTTCATTCATTCATTCATTTTTTTCAATTATTTCATTCTATATTCTTCTTACAATCAAGAATGTATGATAGATTCATAAATATTGAAAAAAAAAATTAGAGAGGTGATATTTCACGTCACACAAGAAAGTTGTACATAAGTATTAATTACCCAAACCAGACAATACCGCTTGTAGAAAAATGCCATAGTTTACTCATTCACATTTCATCATGATGCGTCAAGAAATGATCATAAGAGGGCACCTCCAAAGGTCATTCTAGGATTGACGTCATCAACCAAGTGCAATAAAGTCAGAGTTGAAAAGAAAATAGAAATTGAATTTATATATGTATTATTATTATTATTTAATGTTTACAGCCCTCCTGTCATCCAGGAGGTGCCAAGATAAGAGGAAGGGAGGAGGGTGGAGGGGAGTGGAATATATAGGAAATGGAATGGGTAGGAGTGGTTTCTATGCTTTTTTCTTTTTGGCTACCCCCCGTTTAAGGGGGGAAATGTCTTTGGTATATCTAATGTTTACAGAGCAGTCTATGGAAGGAATTTTCCCTTGCGGTTCCTATTTAATGGACATTGTAGATACAAAGAATTTATTTAATGGACATTGTAGATACAAAGAATTATGAAATCCCAAGAAACAGTACGAAATAATGTTGGAAAAATTGTGAGACACGGACAAGTGTCCCAAATATAACCCCACATATGAAAATTTATGTGTTAACCTAAGTGAATATACAGATCATATCCGTATCATATCTTAGGTGGGTATAGCATTAGATGTCTTGGAATATTGTGTTAGTTTTAAATCTAGTTTAGGCCAATATCAGGGTAATATTTTAAAGAAAATTATCCATTAAGGGTGCCAACTTTTATTTTTACAAACTGAAAGATCTATCGAGTGTTTGATTTTTTTTTTTTTTATTTATTTATTTACTATTTTGTATGTTTATTTCTCTTAGTTTTGATATAATTTTTTTAATCTTATTTCTTTGTGGTCACAATTTGTCACTGTAATTGATTGTAGTATATTGTAGTGCTGGTTCGACATTTTTCATTGGTATCTGCCCCTGAATATATTAGAGTGTGTGTATGTGTGTGTGTGTGTCTGTGTGTGTGAGTGTATGTATGTGTGAGTGTGTGTGTGTGTGTGTGTGTGTGTGTGTGTGTGTATGTGTTTCTGTGTCCATGCGTGTGTTTGTGTAAATGTATGTTGTCGTGTGTATATGCATGTTTATTTGTGTGTGTACCTGCATGTTTGCATGCGTGTCCCTGTGTATGCGTGAGATCTGCAGTGACTGACATGAGGGAGTGGGAGGGAGGGAGGAGTAGGAGGGGTAAATGGAGGTGTGACCGAGGTAACAACTATTGGGGGTGAAGGGGAGGGGGGAGTAGGGGGTAGGGGGAAGGAGGGGGAAATAGGGGAAGAGAATCACAGTTTCACGTTTTATCCCTGATTATTCATCCATAAAATTCACCCCTATGTACGGATATCACAAGATACAGTTTCCAGCAATTCCACGACAAATGTGCTATACTGTCATCTGGGATATCTGCTACATTTGCATCAAATACGATCAAAATTAGCACCATTTACAATGCACAGAGATGACCCTTCATCTATGAGGTGCTGAGATGGGATGGGCGTTATATGAGATAATGCATGTGTAGTGGGTCCGTGCTTGGTCTTGGCCATCACCTTATAAGGAGTAAAAGGCAGTATGTATATATACTGGTATATACTGTATATACATATATATATATATATATATATATATATATATATATAATGTGTGTGTGTGTGTGTGTGTGTGTGTGTGTGGGTGTGTGAGCGGGTGCGTGTGGTGTATATATATATATATATATATATATATATATATATATATATATATATAAATTAATCACGAAGAACCCACAGATTATTATTTACAAATGTACCACAACATTTTGTCTAAGTAATATATGTCACACACAAAGTATAGATAGCCCAAACTACCTTTATTCACAGTATTGTACACCCAGAAATTCATAATGTTACCAGTTTGCCAAATAGAGCTAAATAATTTTTTCCGTGGAGGCAGCAGTACCACCGGGGGCACCCGAACCTGACCCATATTATATCAAAACTTTGCAAATATAATTTTTGTTGTTATTGCGTTAATACATTTTTTGTATACAGAGTGTCACTATTAGTCTTTTATTGTTAGGGAACTGCTGTGTATAGAAATAGATTTCTGAATTTTCCACAACGGAAGATATGTTTGCAGTTTCCGTTTATATCATGGATGATGTTCAGATGTTCGCAGGGCTTAGTATGTTCCCCGTACTTGCTTACATTAATCCCTTCTCCATCACATGGGTGTCACTGAAATAAATAAGAGTATCCTGGCAGCAAAAAGAATAAAATAAAATGTGCCACCAGACACAGAAGAGGTTGAAATAGACGGACTATAACTCCTTCCCTACGGACGCGTTGCCACAAGAATAATAAATAAATAAATAAAATAAACAAATAAATGAAAAAAAAAAACCAGGTGGTAGCCTAAATCAAGTCCCAGCCGGTACGGAAAGTATCAATAACTTCTTTCTCACTAAAGGACGAGTTTGATTCCCAAATGCTACCGAAGTGTTTCTCATACTTCGGCAATCCGAGCACAGAAGGCAAAGGAGTTTTCTATAGCCCAAGCCGTCTCCTGGCACACCTTGATCCTTATTACAGTGAGTTACAATGTCAAGGTATTGATAGATGTTCGACAAACAACTATTGTAAAGAATATATATGGAGATACAAATATATAGACACCGTTCATGGAAACCAACTGGCGAAAAATAAAAAGAAGGATCAATAGCAATATAGATAAATGGATGACCTGAATTATGTTGAAATAGATAGATGTAGGGGCAACACACATAAGAATATTTTAAAAATTGGTATATAATAGGAAAGATGCAGTTAGGATGATATATGAGAAAATAATCATACTGTATGCAGATGCAATTTTTTTTTAAGATTTCCATTACTATTCTAATACTCATGGATATATACTCTGCTGGTAGACATGCAAAAACAACAAGAGAGAGATAGATAGATCGATAGAGAGAAAGAGAGACAGAGAGAGAGAAAGAGATCTAAAGCGAAAGACAGACACGCTAATAGAGATATGAAAATAAAAGAATAGACAGAAAATGGAAAGAAAGAAAAATGGAGATAGTCGGGTAGATAGGTAGAAAGGTAGACAGACTATCCTGGACCCTTTCTATAAACACGGGGGGAAGGTTCGTTGGGGCGATAAAGCAAATAGGAGCCTCCCCCCTTCCCCCTTCCCCCCCCATGCCTCCCTTCCATCAAAAAGATGAAATGGAAATTCGAGAAGGGCGGCGCCAAAAATGATTTCCTCTACAATAAAGTGAAATTCGCGAAATTCGGTCCGTATCAGGGACGGCCGACCGTCGGAACTGGCACTACTGCCGGCGACAGGCCCGTCTCTTCTTGTTCTCTCTTTCTGTCTTCCTCTTTTTAATTCTCTCTTTAATTCTCTTTAACTTTCTCTTTTTCTTTCTCCCTCTCTTTCTCTCTCTCTCTCTCTCTCTCTCTCTCTCTCT
>NC_134779.1:44558190-44583190 GCF_046742065.1 Oratosquilla oratoria | reverse complement strand
AGGAAGTTTCTTAATTTGCATGAGCGGCACCTCTGACGCTGCGGTTAACATCTGGGGATATACCCAGCACAGTAGCCTCCATTGAGTACATATATATGCATACACACACACATATATATATACATATATATATATATATATATATATATATATATGTGTGTGTGTGTGTGTGTATGTATGTACATGCATTCAGTGGAGGCTACTGTGCTGGGCGCGAACCCAGATTTTGACTGCAGCGTCCGAGCTACCGCTCATCCAAATTATATATATATATATATATATATATATATATATATATATATATATATATATATATATATATATATATATATATATATATATATCTACATTATGTATATAATATATAAAATGTCTGTGTGCGCGCATTTACATAGTTGTAGTTTACGGGAAGGGGAGCTATGCTCGTGGTGTGTTTGTACATGTGTGTGTATGCATACATGAGGAGTATAGGCTTCTCCCTCTTATAAAGGGGGTTACCGATCCAAAGTATACATTCACCCTACACCCATCCCACACCTGTCCAATACCCATTCGGTATCCCTTCCATGTCAACATCTCATAAATGGAGGGTCATTACTTACTCTCGCCACACCACTCGAGTGAAAATGAATGCAGCGAGGCATAGCGCTTCAACGGCAGGGCCCGAGAACCTAAGCTTACCCCAATTGATTCAAAGGATTACAAGGGATTACAAATGTGGAGCATGCCGACAGAAGACCTTTTGGTCCATAACTAGGTCGGAATCGAAAAAATAATAATGATAAATAAATAAATCAATAAAACTTATAATAACATAAATGATAATAAATAATGAATAGGTAAAGTTAAATAATAAACAAACAGGCAAATACTAAATAATTATAAATTGACAGATAAACAATGATAAATGATAATTAAGCAAATAATAATAAACAGACAATTATGGAACAAACAAGAAGAACATCTTATGGGGTTAACTCAATTCTTTAACCAGTCACAACCATTCTCCATACACTGTTTATGCATACACATATTCGTATGCATATATGTATACTTTGTATGTATATGTATATATGTACTTTCATTGTGTTCTTGTCCTAGTCTTGTCGTAATATGACGAAGACCACATTATGCTTTGCATAGATAAACAAGTCATTTTATTTCTAGTTTTATGACTCAACTGACGGCCATCTTGTGGATGCCGCAGACATGCTTCATCCACGAAACCTCGTACATACGGCGTCCTGGGACAATTTGTTGCGGACATAAGTCTTTGTCCAGACAAGAACTTCGAGCTTTAGCTTCAGAGTTCGAATTACGTTGGATTCGTCTCGAAGATGGCGTATGTTTTCATCGCAGTAATATACCCAAAGGCAAAATACGAAGGAGGACTGGGTAAAGAATGTGTTCTACGTTGAACAGCAAGAAGTTGGTGTAGCCATGAACGACTTTAATGAATAAATAAATGAACAGTTGAATAGATAAAGAAATACATACATAAGTGGATTTATAAATTCATAAATTAAATTATTCAATACATGAATAGATAAATGAATAGAATAAAGAAGATATATATATACAAATAGATAAACGAGTAAATAAATAAATAAGTACACAAAAAGAATGATCAATAAATAAGACAAATATACGTATTCATATATATATATATATATATATATATATATATATATATATATATATATATATATAATGTATGAATATGCGAATATATATGCAAATAATATATACTAGTATGATGTCTCAACGGCTCACCTAGTCACAAACTTCACATTATAGCAATACCTTCTTCATAACTAGACTTGATGGGATACAATATTCAAACAGTGCAACAGCTAATCAACCGAAATTATTATGAAAATATGGCTTTAATGTGAGCTTTGAGACTGTCTTAGTTTTGAACAAAGCTCTAGTGGAGTTGCGTGTGGTGGTTCTAGGTTCAATATTTGACTAGTTCATATATATATGTATATGTACATACACATACATAGGTGCATATATATATATATATATATATATGTGTGTGTGTGTGTGTGTGTGTATATATACATACATATCTACATCCATATCTATATATACTATATATATTCATATACATCAACATTTATACCCATGTCTATATCCTTACCCATGTCCATATCCTTATCCATATTCATATGTACACTTATAAATATATATCCTAACTTATATCTAATCTATATTAGCATCTATATCTATGTAAGTATATATGTACCTATATGTACATGTATACATATGTATTTATGTATATAAATGTGTATGTATTTATATACATATTTATGAACGTATGTATGTATGTGTGTATGCATGCATGTATATATCTATTCAAGCATGTATGTCTTAATGAATTTATGGATATGTATGTATGTGTGTCTAATGTTTTTAAATATACCTGAATGTGCAAATTGGTGTCCTTGCTTTTGTTTGTTAATTTCTTTGCGTTTATATGTGTGTCTGTATTAATTGCATAAAAACAGTTAATGTCTTGAAATGAAAGATAGATAATTTTCTAAATATATCAAAAGAAAAAGAGAATGAATTTCCCGCCAGTGGGAGATATTCACAGAAGTACCTGTCGGTATAAATTAGTAGAAATTTGCAATTCAACGGAATATTAAAATACCACACCAATTTTGCTTTGACTATTTCCTTGCGGGATTCCTGGTTGTATTCTTTATTCTGGCAAAAACCGGATGAGTTTTTTTAAGCGAGAGATGTAACTACGCTTTCTTGGCTCCTTCCCCAACCCCCCACCCCCCGTACAGGTGAATGCAATTGCCTGCGGGTTTAAAGAATAATCATACAAATCGAATAAAGTTGTTGCATAACTAATATTTTCTAAGATATTTATTTTCTTCTTCGTTGTGGTAGTGGGTTCACACGTTAATAATATTTTTGGTTTTCTCGATTTTTTTTTTAGTGCCATCTGCATTTTTAAGAATTGTTACAGATTCATCTAACTTTTTCAACTTTTCCATTGTAGCTGTGTTTTATATTTCACCGGAAACTAAAATATTTTTTTTAAGATAATACTACATGCCATTCTTTGGGCTTATGCATATTTATTAATATTTTCAATATTGAAGGACCTTCAATGATATGTGTAAAATAGCCTGGCAGTCTGATTTTCTAATTACCTCCACTAAGGAGGTTACGTTTTCGGTCTTGTTTGGTTGATTGGAACTTCATGCTGAAAGTTAATAAATGTCAATCCGCATTAAGATGTTGATTTCTGTTTTTAAGATTCGCGATAATGAATTATTTTTTCTATCTACTTATTTGTTTATTAATCTATTGATTTTATATTTGTTTATCTATTTATTTCTTAATTTCTTTATCTTTCTTGTAGTATGGCTCAAGAAAGTCTTCATTAGATTTCGGTGATGTCTCTGATCACGATCCGTACCTGATAATTTTGTTTGTTTGGTAGTAATTCCAATTCAAATGATATATGAACCAATTTTGTTGGAGAAGCCCAAGTATCTTTTTACGCTAGTCTTGCCAAATTAAATTTCCAAGAATTATTCTATTTTCTCATAGCCACCGTGCACTTCCCCTACAGTTCTATGTTACGGAGCATTTTCTGAATATGTTAAGTGATATCAAACGGAAACAAAGTTTCAGAAGTGTAAATAAAGAGGGAAATGAACTGCATTGGCGAAGGTTTGCCTTTTTCCGTATTTTTCTAGTTTCTGTAAATTTGATTTAGAAGGAATATTTCACTCCTGATACAAGGACGAAACCATTATAAGTCTATATTATTTTATTTTATTTTATTTTGTTTATTTTTCGTTCCTTCATTTTTCCATTAATTTGTATACCTATATATTCATTCTGTTAGTTTGATCTTGATAGGATAAATCACTCATAGAAACAGAATGAAATGAAATTTTAGTTTTCATTTTTATATAATTTAATTTTTATTTTATTTTTCCATTTACATATTTAGTACGTCTATGTACTGCATTCCTTAAATCCTTCAACACAGTGACATTCTTTACATATTGCGTTCAGACTAAGAAATGCCAAAATATTCAGCTGAAATGACGGACTCTGTCTCGAAAGAGGCCTCGTCCGTCCGTGACCCATTTCAGGACTAAATCTGAAGATCAGCTTCAGGAAACCACTTGGTTTCAGCTAAAACAAGATTCACTAATAGTGTCGCCTTATTGAAGGGGTCAAATTTCAGACTTCTGACGCCATTTTCCCCTTTTTGGAACGAAGACTCCCGTCCTCTTCAAAGCGGTCTCCCCTTCTTAATTAAGGTTTTTGTGAGTTTTTATCTTGTGTAACGCCGTTTCTGTGAACTGAAATAGGTCTGAGGTTCTTGCACGAGGTTTTATTTGAATGTTCTCCCGGAATGCACAAGTTTAAGACTATATCTGCCTGGAAGCTTGCCAAGCATAAAAGTATGACCACAAGGACTGGAGGAGAAGGATGCCCACGTCTATGTGCATTCCTCTAATGGTTTATGTATGTATAGATCAACAATTATATATATATATATATATATATATATATGATGTAAGCGGAATAGGAAACACAGGAGTCTTAGTCTTGAGTTTATTCCTGACTAGTTTCGCAGGTATGCTTTTTCAAAGGAATATGTGTACAAACGGGCTGTGGGCATTATATACATGGGGTGGACCTCACCACCTCTCCGAGTTGCCATAGTTGGTGGCGAATGTGAACATCACATTGTGGCTCACGTAACAATGAAGACATTTTTACAATTAAATATGATAACACTAATACCAAAGAAATTATTAATAGAAAATGTAACAATAATAGTGATAACGATGAAGATAAATATCTAATTAATAATATTAACAATAATAACAAAAATGATAGTAGCAATACAGGAAATAATAACAATAAAAGTAATAATAATAAAAACTATAATAAAAATAAAAATGATAATACTAATAACCAAGAAATAAAAAATATAATTTATTTCTTGGTTATTAGTATTATCATTTTTATTTTTATTATAGTTTTTATTATTATTACTTTTATTGTTATTATTTCCTGTATTGCTACTATCATTTTTGTTATTATTGTTAATATTATTAATTAGATATTTATCTTCATCGTTATCACTATTATTGTTACATTTTCTATTAATAATTTCTTTGGTATTAGTGTTATCATATTTAATTGTAAAAATGTCTTCATTGTTACGTGAGCCACAATGTGATGTTCACATTCGCCACCAACTATGGCAACTCGGAGAGGTGGTGAGGTATCCCATGTATATAATGCCCACAGCCCGTTTGTACACATATTCCTTTGAAAAAGCATACCTGCGAAACTAGTCAGGAATAAACTCAAGACTAAGACTCCTGTGTTTCCTATTCCGCTTACATCAACCTGTCAGAATGTCTCAATATATATATATGTGTGTGTATATATATATATGTATATATGCATACATATATATATATATATATATGTATATATGTATACATATATGTACATATTATATATAAATATATATGTATATATATATATATATATGTATTTACATATATGTATATGTATATATATATATATATATATATATATATATATAATGTATATATATATGTATATATATATATATATATATAACTGCCACCGGTCGTTGTTGGATTCGAACTTGGGTTCACGTCTTGCAAAACTCGGTCGAAACCAAACTGCCACATGGCAGAATATTTCCATAAGAATACGCGTTCCTTTCTCCCCTGTTAGCTGGCAATTTGTTTCCCCCTTCCCCCTCAAAAAACTCACTCTGCCTCTCAAACCTCTCTTTCACCACTACTTCTTCCCCTCACCCCTCTCCTCGTCTCTCTTTCTGCCTCTTCTCTTTTTCCACCTCTCTTTTTGTTTTACTTCACTTCTGCCTCTTCTGCTCGCCTCCTCCCTTCTCCCCACACCCTCCCTCCCCCTCCCCCCTCCCCCGTCCTCTCCCCCCGGCCCTGGGGTAAAGGCTTACTATAACAAACTGCCCCCGGCTCGTATTTCGAGAGCATGGGACCTTCCCCTGTGTATCTTTGGTGGTGTTGGTGATAGTGGTGGCAGTGGTGGTAGTGGAGGTGGTTATGCTGTTAGTAATACTAATGGTGGTAGCTGTGGGGGTGGCCATAGTGTTGGTAGTAGTTATGGTGATGGTGATAGTGATAGTAATCGTGGTGGTATTATATATGTTGGTAGTTGTAATAGTTACGGTAGTGATAGTGATGATAGTGATGAATGGTGGTGGTAGTGGTGATAATGGTGATAGTGATGGTAAGTTTAGTGATATTAGTAATAGTGATAGTGGGAGTCATTAGTGGTGACAGTGATGGTACTGGTCATAGTTGTGGTAGCGGCTGTGATTATGATAGTGACAGTAATACTGGTAGTGGTAGTGATTATGGTATTGTTACGGAGAGTGGCAATAATGGTAAAAATTCTCATGCTTTTGAAAGGATATGGGCTGTTACAACATTTCACTTTCCCTATGATGATGATAATGATGATGATGATGGTAATGACAACAATTCTGTGATATTGCAAATGTTGGCGATTTTTGTCTCCATAATGATGAAGATGTTGGTAATCTTTTCTTCATGGTACTGAACATGTTGGCACTAAATTCTCCCTTGAACTCTAAAACCAAGCTAGTGCTTTTCCTTGGGGGCCGTGACAAGAACAACAGCGTAAGTCCGGTGGCAGAGATGTTGGCAGATTCTCTGTGTTGGTTTCACACACACCCCCACCCCCCGTGATCCCCTTCACGTGCCACTACGGACAAATTAACCTGACCCATGGCATACAAAAACTAAGCAGATACATCTTAGGTTGCTCTTGTTGTTGTATGAATACAATATTGTTGAAAAATATTCTATACAGGCTACTGTATATATTAAATGTTCATGAACACAAAATACATGACGGCAACTGTTGGTATGAAGATAATAGTGATAAATAACGATATCAATAATAGAAATAATAACGATAAGACAAAATAACGATAACAGTACTAACGATAGAAATACTAACAATAGCAATACTAACGATAGAAATACCAACAATAGCAATACTAACGGGAGTCGTACAAACATTAGGAATGAAAGTGGTATCAATGGTAATTCCAACAACAACAATGCATACGATAGTGATGATAACGAATGCAATAATAAGAACAATTATGATAAAATCAACGAGAAGATTAACCTATAGGGAAGATTGTCACCAGTAAGAACCCAGCGGAGAGAAATCTGTCCAGAAATGTGCCTGGAATTGGTCAAGTGACTCTTACATTACGTCACTAAGTTGCATGAGTATTGTCTATTTTTTGGGAGAATGTCATGTGTTTCTTTTCAGGACATAAAGTATATACCGACCATTTCATTATTGTGATTTGCCATATATTGAGTCCTAATTACGTAAAAAATAAAATAGAGAGAGAGAGAAGGAGAGACAGACAGAGAGAAAGAGAGAGAAGGATAGAGAGACAGAGAGAGAGAGAGGAGCTGAGTTTCACCTCCCCTAGTCACCACTATCACCACCACTGTCGGTTCTCGATGTTTACACTTAAATTTGACTTGTAATATCACTCGTCTCAAGGCCCCTTGCCTTCTTTTTCCTGTAGTCTCACTATTTTCTAGGCCCCGTGCCTAGTTCTCTCGTCCTTTGGGTTAATAAAAGGGTGGTGAATTTTCTTTCTTCTTTCACTGTAATTTCACCTTCTGCTTACACTCGGGATCTCTTTCTCTCGTCTCTACATCGTCTCCTGATCCTCTCTCGATCCTCTCTCCACACCCTCTGACGAGATCCCGTATCCTACGCTAAGCTACCTTCGTCTGACGTCACTAATTTTTCTAATCCAATCTCCGGTGACTTCTGAAGTAAATGTCACTCCTTATGGGCGTGACTTTGAATTCATGCACCAATAGTTTTTTCCTCCTTCTCCACCTTGCACCAATCCGGAAAGCCATTACAATGCCACTAGCGATATCGTTTACCTCAGCATTAGTCAAACGAAGCTAACCTGCGCTTACAGAGTTTGATTACATCATCGATTATAAAACAGTCACCACCGTCGGTGTGTTTACATAGACATAGCGTCACCTCATGTTTTCAAAACAACAGGCGAGCAGGCAGGCTCATTTACATTCGTACAACTACCGGCCTCTTACACTGAGCTATGATTTATGATGTCACCCATACCCTGTGTGCAAGGACTGCTGAATCAGGTGGGAGCTCTATCTGATGGCTCGGGATTAGTACCCCGGCCCACGTGGTGTCAAACGAGATCGTAACCAACGCTCCACAGTAACACAGAGACACCCAATACGTATTGGCATCAATACATTAAACCTTAAGAAACCGTTTTGTACACAATGGAGAATCCGTTGCCAGTGCTATAGTTGCCAATAACCGCCAGATGATTTACTACGATGTGTGGTCGGAGACCTTCGAATAATCTTTATCCTTTTTTATAACCCGTAAATGCCCTATTTCTCTCCACTGTTTGACTTTTTATTTATTTTTTATTTTTATTTATTTATTTATTTATTATTATTATTTTTTTTTTTCTCTATGATGGCCTTGGTAACCATACAACGCGACTGGTTCCCCCTACCCCGCCACCCCAACCCATAAGCATCCCCCCCACTCCTCCTCCCACCCCTCCCCCAATCCCCCCCATAGAGACAGCGGGACACTTTTGTCTCGGCAATGGAGCGGATGGGAAGGAAGCGAGCTCCCTGGATGAGATATCGCAGCCGCCACTGCCATCGCCCCCCTTATGTCCTTTTTCCCCTCAAGAAGGAAAACGTATTTTAAGAATAACAAAACGACCAGACACAGATTATCATATAAACGGAGGGAGAGGGATGAAGAGGAGGAAGAGGAGGTGGAGGAAGAGGAGGAGGACGAAAAGGGGGAGTAGGTGTTGAAGGAGCATAAAGAGGAGGAGGAGGAGGAGAAAAAAGGGAAATAAGGAAGAAGAGCAGGATAGGTAGAGGAGGAAAATGAGGAGGAGGTGGAATAGGAGCAAGAGGAGGAAGAAGAGGGAAAGTGAAAGAAAAGGAAGAAAAATAATAAGAAGAGGTGAAGGAGGAGGAAGAGGAAGAGAAGTAATGGAGGACAAGGATGGGAATGAGGAAGAAGGAAGTTGCGATGGTGGGGATGCGGGAGAAGCCAATAGTGAGGAGGAAATAGGGAAGAAAGAGGAGGAAGAGGAGGGGAAATGTGGAAGAGAAGGCAGAGGAAGAGGTCATGAGGCAGAAGAGGTGTGTAACGCTAATTAAAGAGGAAATACAGCAGAAGCCGATAATGATGTTGATGAGACAGGAAGAGAGCATGGAAAAGAAGAGGAGAGTGTAGTTGATGGTTGAAGAGGAGGAGAAGGAGGAAAAGAGAAAGAGGAGGAGGAGGAGGTTACACAGATAGTGATGGCGAAGGAGGCTGAAAGGAAGAAGGAAGAGGTGGAGGAAGACGAGGAGGGGGAGGAGGAGGAGGAGGAGAAGGAGGAAAACGAGAAAGAGGAGGTTACACAGATAGTGATGGCGAAGGAGGTTGAAAGGAAGAAGGAAGAGGTGGAGGAAGACGAGGAGGGGGAAGAGGAGAAGGAGGAAAAGAGAAAGAGGAGGTTACACAGATAGTGATGGCGAAGGAGGTTGAAAGGAAGAAGGAAGAGGTGGAGGAAGACGAGGAAGGAGAAGAGGAGGAGGAGGAAGGGTGCCTGGCTGTCACGCTTGTGTGGCAAGAGTTAAGGTTTGTGTTACTCCCAGGCAGGGAAGGAGGAAAGGAGGTAGTGAGGTGGCAAAGAAGGGAGGGAGGGAGGGAAGGGAAGAAGAGGCAGAGAGAGAAAGGGAGGGAACAAGTCATGGGGGGTAAAGAGGAGAGGGATTGCGATCGTGGAGAGAGAGAGAGAAAGAGGAACAAGCCATGGTGTAGAGAGAGAGAGAGAGAGAAAGAGAGGGAGAGGGGGTACTGGAAAGGGAAGAAAAGGAGAGCGAGAGAGTGAGGTTGAGGATGGAAGGAAAAAACCGAAGGAGGTAGTTGATGAAGGAGTGTAAGATGTCAGTCACAGAGAGAGAGGAAGGGAGAAAAAGAGCGAGAGAAGGGTAAATAGAAGGAGAAGGGATAAAGTTATGATTGTAGATAAGGAGAGAGAGAGAGAGGGAGGAAAGGAGGAGGGAGGGAAGAGGGAAACTATGGAGGCAAAGAGGGTGAGGAAGAACAGCGGAAGGGAGGAGACCATGAAGGCAGGCAGGGAGGGAAGGAAGGAGGAAGGAAGAGAAGGAGGAAGCTTTGGAGGTAGCAGAGATTAGAGTACAATATAGACCGGGAACAGGAGCTCAGTCAACAAGAACGGAGTCTGGATGGGGTATACAGTCCTCTGCAGGGGGAGTGAGAGGAAGAGGAGGAGGAGGGTAAGGTGTGAAGGCAAAGTAGAGGGAAGAGGTGAGGAGGGCAAGTGCAAAGGTGGAGGAGGAGGAGAAGGAACAGAGGTAAAGGAAAAGACAGAAGATGAGAGAGGCAAAGTGTGAAAGTCAATGAGGAGGAGGAAGAGGAGGAGGAGGAGGAGGAGGGGCGGTAGAAGGGAGAAAAACGACGGAGGAGAGGTGAAAGAATAGGAAAAAGGGGATGTGATGAAAGGGAGAAAGGGGAGGAGGTAAAGAAGGTGGTGGAGGAGGAGGAAGAGGAGGAGGAGGTGTGAATATGGAGAAGGTAGAGGAATGTAAATTGTGAAGGATGAGTAAGGGAAGGAAGAGGGGAGGAGTAATATATAAAGATTGAGGAGAAAGAAAAAGAGAGAAAAAATTGTGATGTATTCATATATATATATTAATATATATATGTGTGTTTGTGTGTGTGTGTGTGTGTGTGTGTGTGTACTCTCAAAAATACGTGTTTCACTCAGTGTGTACCCGTGTATATGTATGCGTGTTTACGAATATGAATAGGTGTGACTGTGCCTGTAGGTTCATGTGCTTGAGTGCGTGTGAAGACATAAACTACTGACGGAACCTCGATGTATGTCTTCGGGCCCCCTGAGTACGCGAACTGAGTTAGAGAGATCAGATAAAAATGTGAGGGAGACTTCGTCAGCGAGGGAAGACCGCGAGACTGAGTGAGGACGTCTGTGCACAAGGAAGAGGAGGAGGAGGAGGAGGAGGGGGAAGAGGAGGAGGAGGAGGGGGAAGAGGAGGAGGAGGAGGGGGAAGAGGAGGAGGAGGAAGGGGAAGAGGAGGAGGAGGAAGAGGACGAGGAGCAGAAGGCAGGAGGAGAAGAGGCTGAGGAGGAGGTGACGAGGGATGAAGAGGAGGTAAAGTGAAGGAAGAGGAGGTGAAGGTATAGGAGAGGCAAAAGAGAAAGAGAAAAGGGAGGTAAAGGAAGTGGAGGAGGAGGAGGAGGAAGAGGTGGATGGAGAGGTAAAGGAGGAGGAGAAAGTGACAGTTGAAAGAAAACAGAAAAAGTAGAAACAGAAAAAGGAAGAAGAGGAGGGGAAGGAGGAGGAGGAGGAGGGAAAAAAGAAATAAATCAAAACGGAGAGAGTAGGAAAAGAAAACTAAAGAATAAAGGAAAGAGAAGGAGGGAGAGAAGAAAAAGATTAAGGCGGAGGAGAAGGAACAGAAAAATAAAAGAAAAAAGCCCAAAGGAAAGAAAAAGAGTTTGTGTGGGGGGGGATGGAAGAGAGGAGGAAGAGGAGGAGGAGGAGGGGCGTCTTGAGGACATACGAAGAAACACCAGAGGGTAACCAAGCGTTCAATTGGAAAATGCACAGTGCAGCTTCTCTTCGCCTTGGCCCCTTCGCTACTATGAGAGTGCCACGGAGACGAATAAAATCGCCTGGTGACAGCCAGAGCAAGAGGTGAAAGTACCACCGGGTACGTAAGGGGTCCATTGACGTAGGCATTAGACCCCAAAGAGACGAATAAAAATAGCCTGGCGACACCTAGACTGAAGGGAAAAGTACCGCCTGGATTGATAGAGAGTGGAGCCACAAAGGTGTCATCAAAGTACACTGAGAGAATTGGAATATATCACTTTACACTAGGCCAATCCTCGTCAAATGCTGTGACTTTCAATTTCTAGTAAAAAGACCTCGCTTACAGTATTCTAGACTACCCTAAGAACATTTCATTAACGTGTCTTACTTTCGTATAGGTTTAACTTTACTTAGTTCGTCATTCAGCTTCTCAATATATGATTCAGAGGTAATTTGATATTTGGAAATTCGAAAAACAAAAGACGGTAACCGAAGTCTTTTTCACGTAAACGAACTCACAGCAGTTTACAAGAATCGGCCTAGTGTGAAGCAGCCTCAAGACATAACACTCGTTTCGGGGAATTTTCTTTCAGCTGAATAAAATCGTCTATTTTCCGTTGAATATCTAAATGCAAGATCGCAACGTAAAGCATATTCCTTATTTCAGTAAACTCCTTCCAAGCCTGACGGTCCTGTTTCTTCTGTTCCGGCTGCCGTCAGACTATTTTATTCATTTCAATAGTGAGGTGACCAGAGATGGGGTTAAGGAGTATTGTCGGATAGATGAAATTATCTGACAATAACCATAACAAAATATGTAAGACCCGGATCCCTTAGAAACAACACAAAAGAAGGTATTTACACTGACCAAGTGTGACCAATAATAGGTCGCTTATCAAACAGTAAGATTTTAATGTTTTACTTTCATATGAATGATATGAAAGAGAAAGGCGAAGGAGGAAGAATATCTATATTATTTTTTGTAATAGTTATTATTACTTCACATATTGTCAGCTTTTGGGACTAAGTCAGAACATCGTAATCTTATTCTAATCTATCCTAATCTAACCTAGGCTAACCTAGCTTAATTTCACATATATCAACCTAACCTTGTCTAACTAACCTAAACATGCCTACCTTAACCTAGCCTAACCTTGTCATTGTTAAACTAATCTAAAAATCCCAAATAATGTCTACACTAACCTTGTCTAGCTTAGGCTGATTCAGCCAATAGTCATCTGAATGCCTTATATATATATATATATATATATATATATATATATATATATATATATATATATAATATACATACATACATATTATTTGTGTATTTCGGCAGCAATTTTTCTCTAATGCATGTAGTATTAAATGCGACAGAAATCTCGACGTTGATGATCTTTCTAAAGACCTTCAATTCCTGTAAAGAAGCGCTTCTCACCCTTACTAGGAATACAGGAATCCTCCGAAAGGGTGGGGCATGGAGAGGAATGAAGTCGATCCTGTGATTTACTAGCAGGACGTTTCGTAACTCTTGTTACATTTTCAACTGACAATACAGGTTTTGTTACAAGGGTTATAAACGCAGAAAACAAACACTGGGGAAAGGTCAATACAATACTATTGAACAACTAATTATGTGGCGCTCCGTTGGGGAGACTTAACGGGTGATTGACTAGATATCTCTACTGGAGGGGGGGATCAGGAGATCGCCACTCTGGATGTTGATTGAGGGTGATAAATATTTAATATAAAGAGCTTCCAATAGGGAAAGGCGATAGGCATCGTCATCCTGGTCCACAATTAAGGTCCCTTTGACCAAAAGTTCTCTCTTCGGAGGAGGGGGGAATCCATGATCGTGTAAGCAATGATTCTAGATGGATCCTACTTGTAGGTGGCAAGTAAGGCGTCTGGAGAGGCGAGTAGTCGTCATTCTTACATAAGAACTACGAGTTCCTCAGTCCTCGTGTTGACATGTATGCATGTAGATGACGTTTCTCCTCTGGAGGGCCTCTTGTGGAGGAAAGGGGTTTCTTAATGAAAGGTTGGAAGACTTCTTAGACTGGTAAAAGATAATAAAATTGAGATATTCATCTTCAGGTATCGGTTTTACATTGCGGCGGATGATATTCTTCGTAACTCTTTCTTCAGTTTTATATGCTGATGCCATTTGGATTTTGTAAAACAGTTTTATGGATATCTTGTTTTGGGCATCGATCGACTTCAAAGATCATCAACGCCGAGATTTCCGTCGTATCGAGTACTACATGCATATACACATTATATATATATATATATATATATATATATATTATATATATATATATATATATATATACTATTTATGTTATCATTATTACTGTTATTATTATCCTAATTATATTCTTTCTTGTCCGCTCGGTCGCCATGACGAGAGGATGTAGCACAGACGTCACAGAGCGTCGAGTACGAGACAGACGAGTCAACCATGCGTCCTTACATGGTCGAGAGGACGGTTAAATAGCTTAATATTTTCGCTTTGCTCTATGACTGTAGTTGTTCACTAAAACTGCCGCCAGATGATTCTGTTCCTCATACTGGGCTCCATATCCTGCCACAGCCAAATTTAACCTAAAATAACATAACGGGAGGTAAAGTGACCTAATGTAACCTTGCCAAAACCTAAGCTAGCCTAATCTGGCCTATGGTAACCTAATCCAACCCATGCCAGATTAGGTTAGGTTAGGTTAGGTTAGGTTACATCAAGTCTCTCTTTTTCAATATATATATATATATAAAATATATATATATATATATATGTATGTATGTATGTATGCCTCTTTGTCTATCTACCTTTGTCACTTTTACCCAAGTGTATTAGAGCACACTTAGGTGAAGTATGGAATTAAAAAGAAATATTATGATGATTTACTTAAACATGAGGTCTTACCTCTTACATATTTTTATGCGATTACATCTTTTTCTCCTGTTGCTCAATATAAAAAGATTGGTTAAAAGATTAATCGAAACAAACCATTCCGAAGGTCCACCTACCATTTTTTCACACACACACACACACACACACACACACACACACACACACACACACACACACACACACACACACACACACACACACACACACACACACACACACACACACACAAATCATGCCATTTTAGCCAGAGCATATTTCAGCAAGTGTGTTCCTGTATTGGAGGGAATTAAGGTGAATCCTCAGGACGTGGTCCAAGATGGTTGCCGCAGATAGGGAGGGTGTTTTCTCGGCCTTGCTTTGATCAGCGAAGACCCCGCGGCATCCCCGGAAGCTTTGTTTACAAATCGTGTGGATGTATGGACCACATGGCCTCCGGAGGAGGACGATTTAACACGGGCACCAACGATGGGCACCTGCTTCTAATGTGAGGCATACGTCGGAGTGTATCACCTCCTCGCAACTTGTCTTTTTAATCTTATTGTCACCATTATCTACCATCTAGAGGTACAACCCAAAGGGGAAGGCATTCGGTCACCAAACTAAGCCCAGGATCTCTCTGTCATCTCCAGATCTTTTTAATTTTTACAAAAGAAGAGGGAAGGGCTTATAATTGTCGGCTTATTACTTATTACTACTTATAAGGGGGAAAAGCCTTTTGTATATGTATGTACTACAGTCGTAGGACACAAACGGTCCAAGACTAATACAACATTAACAATAGTCCAACACTTCTCTCCAAAGAGATTTATGAATAGGATAGAAACGCAAGTGAATTGTCGGCGGCGAAATACAAGATCTATGGGAACTCACTTGGTCCATTACCAGACACTCTGAGGCTCCGGTTTCCATATAAAGAAACCTTAATGAAAAGTAATTATTCTCTATTTATAACAATTAAGTGTGTGTGTGAACCAAATGTTTCAGCAGGAAGAAGATTCATCCTGTTATCATGGCAACATTATTTACATGTTTTGTTACGACCAATGATTTTATTCAGCCTATGAGAATTAATTGAGATAACCATATAAACATTTTGCAAAATCTACTTTTCCCTCAAGCGGGAGTGAATTGTTTGTCATTAGCCAAATTTAAACTTGCACAATGCATCATAGTAGTGATGCAGTTAAATGATATCAATGTCACGAGAAAATCATACATGCAGTAAAAACATATATACAATAAAAACACTAGAAACGTGTGTTCAGAAATGCAGGAGTAGCCATCAGGAAGGATAAACTAACGAAGAAGACTCTTTTACGTATATTTACATATGCAATACTAGTACAAAGAAGGCATTACAATAGGTAGAAATAAGAGAAATATATGACAGAATGAACCCTGGTTAAGAAGGAACTCAGGGAGGTAGTGGAAGAGGTACACATAGTTTTGCCGGTTCCCAGTGATCAACAAAACAATTGTGACAATGGCTCACAATTGGTATTTTTACAATCTAAACAGTTTTGAAATTTCTTTACATATATATCTATCTAATTTGTACAGACCTTGATGGAGGTTTACATTTATCCCTTTACTGGATTTGATTAAACTGCACTCAATTAAATTTCTTTAATGTTGCTATACGTGTGTGTAATTACTTTAGTGCTATCCCAGTGAACTGGATGGTTAAAATTTTTCATGTGAGTAGATATACCGCTAGATTTGTTTCTCTCTCTAACATATTTCTTGTGTGAATTGATTCATGTTTTGAGTGTTTTAGCAGTTTGACCAACATAAAAATAATTGCATGATTTGCAATGTATTTTGTACACATTCCTTATTACAATTGTTAAAAAATACATTGATATAAAAATTGGTAAGGTAAAACCAAAATGTTTTCATGTTGAATGTTTTGGCCGGTATTATAGAAAGTTCTTTCGGCACAATTATAAGCTGTGTCAAGCAGATGCTTTGGGTACCTATGCTTAGTACCAATATCATAAATACATCAGATCTCATCATTGATATACTCAGGGCTGTAAATGCGTAAAGCACTGAGGAACATCGAAGAAAAAACAGATCGTTTCACGCTATCAGAATATGAAGAATAATAGTATATATACAAAAAAGCATTAGTAAGTTAGCGATATACACCAAACTTCAACCCACTCTGACTATGGAAAGCCAAAATCCTTTCTCTGTCTCCACCGTGAAATTGATAAAACTGACTAGATTGTTCAGTTTGGACAAAAAAAGAAAAAAGAAAGAAAAAATAATCACTAATATTTACTTGTATGGCCCATAGACATAAGATGTCATCTATGTACCACAGACAGGAATACAACACGGCTCTCGAAGTAAGAGTTTTCGTTACTTTTGCAGTTGTCAGAGGCCACCAAATAATTTGATAAGGTGTGTGGTCAACATCCACCAAAACGACGCTGCGAAACTATTTATTGAAAGTCTTCCTGGGTAGCATTTTTTGTAAGAAGCTTCTTCTGGTGTTCATTTTAAAGATTAGGTATCAGAGTTTGCAATAAAGCTTTTGTTAAATACCGTTTGCATTATCTTTATTCATGTTTTGCGACACATTTCATTAGAAAGAAAAATGCCATGATTTTGGTCACAGTTACAAAAAAAGGGGGGGGGAGAAAGAGGAGACATCCAAAATTCAAAATCAAAAGCACACTAACGCATCCGTTAAGTAAAAGTATCCATTAGTTTAAGTACCTGGCGATGATAGCCATCTTATGAGAAGTTCTTAACTGCTTCCATTAGAAAACAGGCATATACACACGCTGCGCGCTCTCGCGCACTTCACGTGTGTAGTGGTTAGCGTCGATGGCTGGCACGCCACGACGCACAACCGTCATCGAGCCCCGAACAGGTTTTGAAAGTTTTATTAACACTGGAAGCTGTTATTGGGAACTTTGATCAAGTGGGTATTGCGCGTGTATTTCTGTATCCTGTGTGTGCGTGTGTGTGTGTGTGTGTGTATGTGTGTGTCTGTGTTCGTGCGTGTATGTGTAAACGGATCTATATACGAGGTATGACCTTTCATTAAGGGGGATAATATCCGTCGGTAATACAAGTCAAGCACGTAATCAAAGATCATGGTGAAACACACACATACACACACACACACACACACACACACACACACACACACACACACACACACACTCACACACACACACAAACTGATAGAAAAAAAGAGCTGCTTCCCATCTGTCCTTGACAGACAGACGGAGAGAGAGAGAGAGAAAGGCTAATCGGGCTGAGCCTGTCCAAGCGTGCAATTGTACGTCATAGGCACCCGTCACAGGTTGAGTCTCTCTCTCTTTCTCTCTCTCTCTCTCTCTCTCTCTCTCTCTCTCTCTCTCTCTCTCTCTCTCTCTCTCTCTCTCTCTCTCTCTCTCTCCCTCGTGTCTCTATCTCTCTCCTTCTCTCTCTCTCTCTCTCTCTCTCTCTCTCTTTCATTCTCCTTCTGTCTGTCTCTCTCTTTCATTCTCCGTCTGTCTCTCTCTCTCTCTCTCTCTCTCTCTCTCTCTCTCTCTCTCTTCTATTTCTATTCCTGCTTGCGCGTGTTCGTTATCTTGTTTTCCCACTCTTCCTCTTTTTTTGTCTTGTTTTTGTTTCTTTTGGGTTTTCTCTATCCTTACATCTTTTCCTTTTTACCTTCTCTTCCTCCCCATATTTATCATCTTCTCTCTTCTCATTCCTTCCTACAGTTTATTTGTTTTATATTTTCACATTAATTTCTCGATTTTTTTCTCCCATTCTAAACTATCTGTCTGTGTTTCTATCTCCTTTTGATTCTTATCCTTCCTTGCATCTTCTATTTTCGTCTCTTTCTCCATTTCTCCTCCTCTTCTTCTTCTTCCGTCTCTCCCTCCTTTTCCTCCCTTCTCTTTTATTTGGCATTTATCTTCTCCTTTCTCCACCCCTTTCCTTCATTCCTAGTATTCCTCTCTATTCCTCCATTCTTTATTCTTCTCTCTCCTTCCATCCCTTACCTCTCTTCTACCTCTCTTCTACCTCTCCAGTTTCCCCATCAAACACCTCCATTCTCTTCATCCCAGGCATCCAATCTTCCACCCGCCTTCTCCTCCATCTCCCTCAATAGTCCCTCACTCCACTATATAGGGTTGCTCTCCTCCACCAAAATTTTATTTTCCTCTCTTTCTCTCTCTTCCCTCTCCTTTTCTCTCCTTTTCCTGATGCTCGCTCACTCTTGCTCCCGCCTCCTACATTTCTCGTTTCTTCCTTCATATGTCCTTCTCCTCCTCCTCCTATTCCTTTCCCTCCTCCTCCTCCTCCTTCCTCTACTCCTCTTCTTCCTCTTCCGCCTCCTCCTCCTCCTTCCACTCCTCCCCGTCGTCCTCCCTCAACTTCTTTCCCTCCACTTTCTTCTCTTCTTCCCATTTTTCTTCTTCTTCTTCCTCCTCCTCTTCCTTTCTTCCTTTTCCTCCTCCCTTCCTCCTCAACCCCATCTTCCCACCTCTTCCCCTTTCTCTTCTTTATCCTCATATATCTTTTCCTCCCCTTCCTACCCCTCCTTCTTCCTCTTCCTCCTCCTTTTTCCTCCTCTTTCGCCTCCTCCTCCTTCTCCTCCTCCTCTCCTCCAACACCTCTTGATCCCCGTTTGTCTCCTGGCGTTGAGCTAACTTTAAACTTTAATCCGGCACAGTCATTTATTTCTTGTGGCAGCAAACTCAGAGCCCGGCACTCTCATGGAACTCTCATAACACTCTCATAGGACTCTCTCATGAGAGTTTTATGGTACGTTCACTGCTCTTTCACGATACTCTCTTAACACTCTTCGTATCCTTATGGCGCTCTCATTACACTCATGGCTTTCCCATGATTATCGCGGAATTGTGATGACACTGATGGGACTCTTGTAGTACTCTTGGTAATTATCTCACATTCTCTAAGCACTCTCATGGTATTCATATGGAACTCTTACTTCACTCTCATGGCACAATGATACTCTTGTTGCACTCTCATTACTATTATTTGAAAATCGTGGCTCTCACGAACCTTGATTGTTTCTCTGGAGGTATTCTTGTGGCACTCTTCATATATGACACTTTAGCGCCAGTTTAGTCCTATTTTTGTGCCACGTTATTTTTGGGTTCCGATTTAGTGTTATTTTAGTGCCACTTTATTGGCTCTTTAGTACTAATGTATTCATTCTTTAGTGTCTATAGTCATCCTGTAGTACCAATTTATGACTCCTTAATAGGTACCACTTTAATAATACTTTAGTGAAAAATTAGATCCAATTTATTGAATATATATAGTACCATACTTCATGAAAATTTTTATTAGGATAGTTGACGACTAATTTAATTTTCTCTTGTAAATTTTTAGATACTTCATCCAATAAATGATTGAAAGGAACTTTAATGCAGTTGTTATCCCAGTTGTGTTTGATTTTTATCCGGGAAGAGTTATTATGATAACTAGTTTTTGCCTTGCTAAGGGCTTTTGTCAACAACCATTTTGGGTAACCTATCTTGCTCAGTTATGAGTCTATTGTTTCTATTTCTTCCCAAATAGAAGTCAAACACAATTTGGATAACATTTTTCATAAAGTAGTGAACATACATCATAGACCTAAAGTACATAGTAACCCTGGAGTGTATAGAATACCTTGTAAAGATTGTAATGAGGTTTACTGGGGCCAAAGTGGTAGGGACCTCAATACCAGAGTAAAAGAACACAAAATCTCTGTAAAATACGCACAAAGCAATTCCGCGGTCTTCCTCCATACATCCACAAAGGATCACCGCATAGATTGGAACAACCCGGAAATTATTTATAAATCCAATTGTAGTTTTAGGAGAAAGATAATTGAATCTTTTCTTATTAAACATCTGCCAAATTTTAATACTTCCAAAGGCCAATGGTCACCAGATTGCATCACAACTTATGCAGTTATTAGATTGCTACTACCTATCTCGAGTCCCTCCCCCACCTCGCACATGTGACCTGAGCCATCTTCCCCTGTTCCTATTTTTTGTACCATTCTTGTTGTATATATACTCGTCATCTAATTTTTGTACTTATCTGCTGAAGAGGACCACAGTTGTTGTCGAAATATACAGATCTTCTCTTTCTTTTGCTTTGTTTCTCCGACAATGGGTTATATTTATACATATATATGTGTGTATATATATATATATATATATATATATATATATATATATATATATGTGTGTGTGTATGTATATATACATATATGTGGATATGTGTATATATATATATATATATACGTATATATACAGGTATATATATATATATATATATATATATATATATATGTATATGTTTGTATATATATATATATATATATATATATATATATCTGAATAGTATCACCAGTGACGGTGATGTCGATCAAATAATTCCGACTGTCGTCCCCGGATTCGAACCTGGGCAGTGAGAATTCACGAGCCCAGGTTCGAATCCTGGGACGACAGTCAGAATTATTTGATATGTATATATACATGTGTGTATATATATATATATATATATATATATGTATATATATATATATGTATATATATATGCATACATATGTTTATATATATATGTGTGTATATACGTATATATATTTATATCTATGTATATACAGTATATATATATGTATATATATATATATATTTATATATATATATATGTATATATATATATAAAGGATTAAAAAGGCGGAGCATGTCGTAAAGAGAACTTTTGGTTCATAACTGTATGTATGTATATATATATATATAATATATATATATATATAATATATATATATATATACACATAAAATATGTATATGTGTATATTCAGTATACATTCCCAAACTAGACCAATTTATTTTTCTTCTTTTCCTTCTTTTTCTTCTTCGTCTTCTCCCATTTTTGCATTTCGCTCTCTTACATTCTAAACTGCGTCAAACTTGTTCTCACCTTTCTGTTCTCATCTATTTCCTTCTCTTCATATCTTTTATCTTCTTTTTTTCGTATTATATGTTTTTCTTTTCTTTCATTTTTTTTCATGAGTTTCTCTTCCATTCATATTTTCATTTCTTTATGCTTTTCTTCCTTTTCGTTTTAATTTATTTATATTTTACTTCCTTTCATACTTTCATTTCTTGACGCTTTCTTCTTTTTCATATATTTGTTTCATTACATTTCCCCCCTTTTTCATATTATTTCTTTATATTTTCCTTCCTTTTATGTTCTATCTTCTTTGTCTTTTCCTTCTTTTTATGTATTCACTTCTTCATAATTTTATTCTTCTGTATTAGTTCTTTTTGTATTCCTTACATACTTATTCTCACTTCTTTATGTTTTCATTCGTTTCTTATATTTGTTTAATTGTTTTTTCTTTCCTCTTCCTCAACTTCGACTTTTTTCTTTTAATCTCTCTTATTCCCCGTTTATTTTCTTTTTTTTTTTCAACTTTTTTTTTAATTCTCTTTCCTTCCGCCTTATGACCTATTTCTCCTCGATTTCTCATAGTTTCTTCCATTTTCAACTTCTTCCTTTCAGTGTTCTCGTTTCCAATTTTTGTTTCTTTATTTTTTCATATCTTCGGTTCCTTTGCCTAATATCTTTATTCTTTCCTTCATCTCATTTTGGGTGATATGTTGTGGTCTAAGAGACAACGTGATCTGCTCCTTTCAGACACCCTTCGCTTGTGGGCAGACGGAGAATAAAATCTCCTTCCGTTAAGTAAGGCTTTAATAAAACTTGTCTATAACTCCTTCGCTGTCAAGGAGATACCAACATAAATTAATAAAATCGCCTGGCGGCAGCGATATCAAAAGGGAAAGTGCCACCAGGTATGAAAGGAGTAGCCTTTTAAGAGGTACTTTTAGACGCCTGGCCCTATGTATTACAACCTTAAAGGCACTACGAAAAATCTTATTTTCGCAACCCTAAGAGGCTGTGTGACGTAGAAGTAGAGAGGGAAAACGGCCACAGAAGTAGTGTATGCGTGTGCGTGTGTATATATGTGTATGTGTGTGTTCGTGTGTATGTGCGTGTGTGTGTATTCACCTTAGTCTTTGGATCACGTGCTGGACTCGTGATCGACAGCTATTTCCCTCCCGGAAGAGAGCTCAGAGCTCGTATGACCGATCTATGGGTAATGCTATGACCTTACACGCACCCCCTCCCCCCCAACTCCCCTCCCACGAGAGTTGGAGTAATGACTCGAAGCGCAGCGAGACTGAAATTATTTCAGCCCTGGGCAGGATTCGAACCCGGACCGCCGTAGTAACAGTCGGGGACTCTACCAATCGCGCCCCCGAGTGTATGTGTGTGTGCGTGTGTGTGTGTGTGTACGCGCGCGTGTGTGTATGTGTATTTATGTCTATGTCTGTGCAGTCCAAGGAGGCAATTACGAGATATTCAATTTTGTTCTCCTTATGAGGCACCGTCATGAACAAAGGCGGATAACAGTCATAGGGCATAATGCTAAGAATGGCAGTGACAAGCATAGAGGCACTACAGTATAAGAGTTCTGATTCTGACGATTCATGAAGGCATTGTGACAGAGAGGCAGAATAACCAGAGAGGCACGGTGCCAGGTAGGCATTGGAGGTAACCTTGCCCCTTCATCCCCCTCCGTCCCTAACCCCCCCCCCCCGGCTCGAGAGAGGCACAGTGCCAGGTAGCGGGCTAACAATTAGACCGACGCGGAAATGGCACTCAGACTGCTCTTGTATGAGCGGCCGTGACGAAAGAGGAGGAGGAGCTAAGGGCAAGGGGGGGGGGGTGAAGGAAGGGAAGAGAGGGGAGGGATAGGGAAGAGAGGTTAGGGGAAGAGAAGAGACGAGAGGGGACGGGAAGAGAGGGGAGAAGAAGGAAAGAGAGGGGAGGGGAGTTGAAGAGAAGGGAGGGGAAGAGAAGAGAGGATAGGGGAAGGGAAGAGAGAAGAGGGGAAGGGAAGAGAGAAGAGGGGACGGGAGGGGAGTGGAAGGGAATGGAAGGAAGAGGAATGGAAGAGAGTGGAGTGGAAGGGAATGGAAGAGAGGGGAGGGGAAGGGAAGAGAGGGGAGTGGAAGGGAATGGAGGGAATAGGAATGGAAGAGAGTGGAGTGGAAGGGAATGGAGGGAAGAGGAATGGAAGAGAGGGGAGGGGAGGTTAGGGGAAGGGGAGAGAGGGGAGGGGAGGGGAAGAGAGGGTAGAGTATGTGATGAGAGGGGAGGAAAGAGGTAGCGACGTACGAGGGGGAACGGAAGGCAAGGGGAGGAGGGATGGGAAGAGAGGGAGGAGGATAGAGGAAAGAGGTAACAAGATGAGGGATGAAAGACAGGAAGATATTCAGGAAAGGAAAGGGCAACAGAGCGGAGGAGATATAGGCAAGGAATTGGGAGTGAGGTAAGGGGAAGAGATAGGGAAAGAAGGTAAGTATAAAGGAAATAAGCTGAGTACAATTGGAGATGAGGAGAGAAGAAGAAGAGCGAAAAGAGAGAGAAAGATAGGGAGAAGAGTGACGTAAGAGGCGTAGGATAGAGAGCAATTGGAAAGGAGGTACAGTGAGTAGTATCTAGAATTTCTTTGGCAATAACCAGCGCTTCTATCCCCGCGAAAAATATATCACAGATGGAATTATGGTTGATTGAGGAGAGGCTTTAGAAGGATCGTGAGACGGAGGAACCGTAGAAGCTAAAATTGTGGATTTTTTTTTTTCTAAGCTTAGTGTCTAAGCATGAAAGAATGATGAGTGACTCTGGTCTGTAGTGGTATCGTTAGACTACTGATTGTATGAATCTTATGGATTCAAGGGAAAGTAGAGAGGGAAGGAGAGAGAAAAGAATGAAGAGAGAGAGAAGGGATGAAGAATGAGATGGTAAGACAAATGCAGGGTACGGGAAGGGAGGAGAAGAGGAAAGAGAGTGGAAAAGAGAAGAGATGTAATGCCAGATGCTAAGAGTTAGGGGGAGTAGGCAAAGGAAGAAGATGAGGGAGAGAAGAGAGAAAGAGAATGAGTGAGAGAGAGAGAGAGTGAGTGAGTGAGTGAGAGAAGAGAGTGAGAAAGAGAGGGGAGAATAGGGAGAAGGGGGAGAGAAAGAAGGGACGAAAGATGAAAGGCTTAGAGCAAGGGGAAGTACAAGAAAGGAGAGGAATAGAGGGGAAAGAGAGAGAGAGAGAGAGGAAGACCGAAGAAACTAAAGATGTGATACTGAGAGCAAGGGGAGACTAGGCCAAGAAAGGGAAAGAGAGAGGAGAGAGAGAGAAAGAGAGAATGGAGAGGAATGTAGACCATGGCAGGGGAAAGAGGCGAAAATTTCATAGTCAAG
>NC_134779.1:44538190-44553190 GCF_046742065.1 Oratosquilla oratoria | reverse complement strand
CGCGAGTCAGTCTAACCCTCTGTCAGTCACTCAGTCAGTCGGTCAGTCAGGCGGAACGGGGGGTTGGGTGTTTCGACGAAACGGCACCGAACGTGGGAAGGTGGCAAACTTTGTATATATCATTCTGGTTAGTTCAGGATGATTTTATATACGGCGTTGATTGGAGACTAATTGAGATCTTGATCGAGATAGATCCTATTCTATCCAGTCTGCCCCTCTCAGCTGAATCAAATCGTTTGGAGTTAGCCAGAATGAAATATATAGATGACCTCGGTATGATTTCACGAGTGGTGAGCGCGTTTGTTGGTGGGTGAGTGTGCGTGTGTATTTCTCGTTACAATGAGTAGTTTTTGTATGCATTTTTATCTAACTGTAACATGTATAAGAAATATACTACACTCATGGGGTTCTGTATTCTTTCTCCAGTTACCATACCTATTTTTGAATTAATTTGTGCACGTGTGTGTGTGAGTGCAGGCGCGCATACATCGTCTACGTAAGCCCCGGCATCTACTTGCGACTCTGGAGTCCGAACCTTCCTCTGGATGGCCAAAGTCCGCGTACCTCCCACAGAGTCTATCCACGTTCCGGCCTCCAAACACAAAAGTAAATAACGTTCTTACGAGCTTAGGTATCAAGACTGCCAAGGATATCACTTCTTGATAGTCAAATGACAGAGCTTGACCATCAAAGCAGAGGTTGTGATCCTGCGCTTGCGATAGAGTATACATTTACAAAGGATCTAGTCCTCCTAATATGGGGGGGGATGGCCGAATCAAAGCATATTTGTTACCTTGACACAAGTTCCTCTCGATCTGCTCCGCGTGGTCGCACCTAAGGAACACGAAAGGAACAATGTGATGGCATTTTTGTTCTCCACCATAGGGTGAACTATAATGAGTAATTTCAATCCTTTGGTTCCCATTTTGTTTTTTAACAATTTTTGAAGAAGTCCTCTTTGTCTTAACACCTAAGATTAAGCACAAGAAGCATTCTGAACAACGCACAAGTTCATATATTGATATACCGGGAAGGCTTTGAACTACGCACCTAAGGATCAACAGTCGAATGCGCTAAACACACCTCGTTATTCGGTATTGACAAACAAAAGTTTTATTCAATCACTTATTTAGGACTTTAAGTGACACCCCTACAGACCAGAGTTTCTCAATATTATTTTATGATTTGCGACTAATTCTCACTCAAAAATAATGTTGATCACTTTCAATATCCACTATCACTCTGATCTGCTACCCTCCTTAAATCTCTCATTTAGATCTCCTCTTTGATTCTACTTCTTCGGCGTGGTATTATCTTTAAAGACAGAAGAGCTGGATATGGATATTTATGACAAAATATTGCTAAACATTTCACGACCTCATCCAACAGGTTGCCAGTGCTTGGTCAACAGAATAGGGGTTGCGAGTTACCATGTTGAGGGTTGTGGTGGCCCAGAAGTTAGAGTGACTAACTGGTGGGTCAAAGTTCCCTGTAACGTCCCCAGAATCCTTCCTCGCAATTGGATGAAGAAAGGCACAGAATTTATTTATTCAGTTTTCTACTTATTTTTTTTTTAATAAACATGTCATAGTGACACTAATAAGTTACCCCAAGGCAATTGCACCTTTCACATGAACAGTTGCGACAGTGTTGTCGCAATAACTCCTTTTCCATCAAGGGAGTGCTACGGAGGCGAATGAGATAGCTTTCTAGAAGACACTAAGATCAAAAGAAAAGTGGCACGGAAGGACCTAACCGAAATAGACGTTGTCCTTCCGTAACAGTGAGTGTACTACGGCGACCAATAAGATAGCTAGACTGAAAGGAATATAGGTTTATATTTTGTAACGTGGCTGTAGGTTGACACTGTACGTGAACGTTATTTCCATGATAAAGGTGACTTTTTGCCATGAGCTAGGTATCACCCGCTGCTGGGGACGAGAATATCGTTACCGTGTTCCCACGTGTGTCATAAAAGGCACCTAACTACGGCGAAGAGAGAGAGTAGTAGAATCCTCTTTTATTTTATTTTATTTTATTTTTTTCTCCCAAGAAGAATTGAGGCAAAAGTATACTTGGACTCTGCTACCCCCTTACAAGAAGGATTGAGGCTTTTTCATATGTCCTTTGTCGCTCGTGGGTAGATGGACATAGACAACAAGGTCAGAGTGCCACTGAGGGCCAGGTGGATGCCTCCTGCTGGTCCTCTTTCCATTGTGTTCCAATATATGTGAGTGAATCAATTGTGGCAGTGTTTCTCTCTTTCTCTCTCTCTCTCTCCCTCCTCTCTCTCTCTCTCCTCTCTCTTTCCCCCTCCTCTCTCTCTCTCTCTCTCTCTCACTCTCTCACTCTCTCTCTTCAAGATAAAGGTACTCTCTACATATCATATTCCAATTAAAGTCGGACGATTTTATTCATTTCAAGACTAAACACGAATTTGGTAGATATTGCTAATGTGTATGGACGAGAGTTACCAGGTTGAAGATATTATGGGAAATGTTTGCATGAGTAGTATGACCGAACTAAGTTAGATGAGGACTTACAGATAATAGTGGCAGCATTTATATATATATATATATATATATATATATATATATATATATATATATATATATATATATACAAAAAGTGTTGGTGAAGATTTATCGAAGGCCATGAATATAACAGGTCTGAGTAAATCTTAGAAAAGTTTGTATGAGTAGTATGGCCAAACTGAGGTTACATAGGGACCTACGAATCAGTGCCACAGTGTCAGCTGCCGTTATCAAATGATACATAAGGTCAAACTGGGTCACGGTGAATTAAGTTTGATGACCAACGGACTCTATGGCAACATGGCCAAGAGTGCCACTCCAGGGCCACTGAAGATGCTTTGCAAATTCAGTGCTAAGGCAAGGGGGAACGTCCTGATGACTTCGAGGATCAAATTTCATGTGATGGCGACCTCCTCCTCCTCCTCCTCCTCTTCCTCTTCCTCTATTTCTCATCTTCCTCTTATTCCTCTTCTCCCTCGTCTTCCTCCTCCTCCTCCTCTTCTTCCTCCTCTTCCTCTTCATCCTCTCCCTCCTCTTCCACTTCCTCCTCTTCCTCCTCTTCCACTTCATCCTATTCCTTCTCTTCCTCCTCCTCCTTTTCATCCTCTTCTTCCTCATCCTCCTTTTCCACTTCCTCCTCTTCCACTTCCTCCTATTCCTTCTCTTCCTCCTCCTCCTCCTCCTCCTCCTCCTCCTCCTTTTCATCCTCTTCTTTCTCATCCTCCTTTTCCTCTTCCTCCTCTTCCTCCTTATCCTCCTCGAAGTCGACCTATCGCTTGGCTTTCCGCAAGTAAAGTGCGTTGCTTAGTGTCTGAGATAGGGGGACGGATTGGGGTGGACCAGGGGGTAGAGTGCTCGATCCGAGACAAGATGAACCCTGGAAGGCATTCAGTTTCCGTTTAAGGATCTTGTTCAGGCTAACTTTAGGTGATCTGATCCCTCTTAATTTTTTTGTTGGTTGAGAGTTATCTAAATTACCTCGATTAAGCTAACGTTTATCTCGACAAGATATGAAAAAAGTTGAAAAAATTTAATTAACGTTTAGAAAGTATTGCTTATTTTATTTTATTCTTTTATTCATTTACTTATTATTATTATTGTTATTATTATCATTACTACTATTATTATTATAATTATTATAATTATTATTGTTATCTTTATCATCATCATCATCATTTATTTTTATTTATTCATTTATTTATTTATTTTTATTCATTTATTTATATTGCTGTGGAGGGACCCCCCCTCTTATTACTATAGAATCGTCTGGTGGCAGCTAAGATTAGAAACTACATTCTAGAACGCAGGGCGAAGAATTTTCCTCAACTGAATAAAATCACCTAAGGGCAGCTAGACCACAAAGGATTAACCAAGACATTCTTATACCTTTTCCTGTACAGGGAATACATTTTATCTAAATAAAATCACCTGGCGGCAGCTAGAATAAACACTGCCCTTTAAAGAACAGCGAAGGGTTTCAAGTGATATGGGGACGAGTTATATGCGTACGAGACCTCAACTCGTTACGAGTGCGCTATGGAGACGTTGTTTACGAGCGCGGGGACAGATATAAGCTTGTGTGGTGAGAAGGGAGGAGGATGCGGGTGAGGAGTGGGAAGGGCGACGGGTGAAGGGTGACGGGGGAGTGGGTAAGGAAAGAGTGTAGGTGAATATGAGGAGGGAGAATGGTGAGGGTGAGGATGGGGGAGGTTGAGGGTGACGGGTGAGGAGTAGGAAGAGGGACGGGTGAAAGGGAAAGGAGGGAGTATGGGTGAAGACGAGGAGGAGGACAAGAAAGGTGAGAAGGAGGTAGGGTGGCGGGTGAGAGGTAAAGGAAGAAGCATGGGTGTAGATGAGGAAGAGGAAGGGTGAGAGTGATGAGGAAGAGTGTGTGAGGTTTGAGAAGGGTGGGGGAGCGTGGGTGATGGGTGAGATGGGGGAAGCGCGAGCGTGGGGTCGAAACGTGGGTGAGGGGTGAGAAAGGGAAGGGTGAGGGAGGAGAGAGCGAATGGATAAGGGGTGAGAGGGTGAGAGTGAGGAAGGAGCTTAGGCAAAGGGTGAAAGGGTATAGGGACGTTTATATTTGATTGTACTATTGCAGAGAGACATCGAAGTTAATCAATTATAAACGAGAACCATGGCAACACATACTGTATTGTTATATTAAACAATCTTACATACTGAGAATTATTTTTATCATAAGGGGAATACTGTGTATAGAAATATGAGAAACGCTCAACAACGACAGAGATACTTGAATATTCATGATATAGCATAGGTCAGCTTCGAAAGTCCACAACAGAAGTACATAAGAGAAAGTGACACTGGCTGAGAGGAATTAGGAGAAGGGTGTCCTCTACCTGGTGCATTTTTGGAGTTGTTTTGTTATGGGGTAACCACAAGACGACAATGAGGGTAGAGCACTGTGCGCCTGTTATTGTATGGGGAATGTATGGGGAGAGTTGGCCAGAGCCATAGGTCAGGGCATACCTCGGGAATGTATGGGTATGGGGTCATGTATGGGACGGGCTGTCTCATTTCTATGGGGTCTGGGACTATAGTGGAATGGGAAAAATGGGAAATGGAAGGTACAAGTACTTACTACTGATGCTTTTGTGTGAAATAATTTTCAAGGGACGAGGGTTCGACATGGAGGCATTCTTTTGACCAAAAAGAAAAAAAAGAAAAAAAAAAAAAACGGTAAAAAATGTAAGTGATATTGTAAAAAAAAAAAAAAAAAAAGGAGGGGGGGGAGAACCTTTCATCCCCTTGGATGATAGATTTGCTTA
This sequence comes from Oratosquilla oratoria, assembly GCF_046742065.1. Lineage (NCBI taxonomy): Eukaryota > Metazoa > Arthropoda > Malacostraca > Stomatopoda > Squillidae > Oratosquilla > Oratosquilla oratoria. The sequence goes on along the minus strand of NC_134779.1, from coordinate 44,547,867 downwards.
TCATCAGCCAAAATCAGACTGTTGCATTGAAGTTCTTTTGCAGGATCTCCGCGGCCCCCAGAAATCCTATTATGGCCACTAGATTGACTCACAGTTCTCCTAAGAAGAAGAATTTGTAATATTGTCTGAATTGGTGAATATTGGGTAATTTAAGATAGTGTTCAGTGTCTCCAATGTGGTGACTCATTGAGGGACACATGACCTCTGTTGCCAGGCTTATTCTTTGTTGATATCGTTTCGCTGCTGGGTGGTGACCAGAGCGGAGATTCTTGGAGGATCCTTAGAGGACCCGTGGAGGACCCGCAAAAGAGAAGAGGAGGAAGTAGCTAAGAGAAGCATAGGAAGTGGAGGAAGTCTTCCCACAGACGCCTCCTCCTCCAAACGCAGACAGTCATCTTCAAACCCTCCAATCTCTCTCCCAGCCTCCGAGAGGTGCGACCCCAAGGGGCAGGCATCCGATCCAGAAGCAAACCATAAAGTTCGTCGCTGCCTTGAAGGGGTTAACTATAATGTCATCCTTAGTTCTAAGACTCCAACTTTAATCCTCCTCCCCTTTCTTCACCTCTTCTGCCTTTTTCTTACTCTCTTTCTCTATTTCCCTTGTCCTCTTGATCCTCTTGGTCCTCCACCTTCCCATCTTCCATCTTTGCCATTCTTCGCTCTATCTTTCCTCCTCCTCCTCCTCCTCCTCCTCCTCCTCCTCCTCCTCCTCCTCCTCCTTTTCTTCCGTTCCTTGGTTTTCCTCCCGCTACTCCTCATACCCCTCTTCTATATCCTCTTCCTCCTTTGTCCTCTCCCTTCCACAGCAGCCATGTTCAGCCTTAAACTTCCTTTAACCCTCCACCTCCTACACCTCCCACTCTCCTTGTCTTCATCTTTCTCCTCCTCCTCCTCCTCCTCCTCCTCCTCCTCCTCCTCCTTCCTCTTCCTCCTCCTCCTCCCTCCTCTTCCTCCACTTTAGTCCCAACCAGAACACCTGCATGCGTTAACAAAGCGAAGTACAATGGGGAGGGAAGAGGGTTGACTGGGGGTGGGGGGTGAGGAAAGAGCATGAAGGGGGGAGGGGAGGGGAGGGAGAAAGATGGTGGGGGGGATGGGGCGGAAGAGGGGACAGGAAGGTACTAACCCCTTTTTAGTAACAGTCCGTACCTGAGCACGTGCCACAAGCCCAAGCCGCACCCACGCCTGAATACACACACACACACACACACACACACACACACACACACACACACACACACACACACACACACACACACACACACACACACACACACACACACACACACACACACACATACGCACATACACAAACACACACACAAACACACACACACACACATACGCAATCATACTGATTTTTTCTGAGGAGCTAGGGATTGTACCAACCTCGCGTACAGCTCCTCATAAAAGCCATATGTCCGCTTCTAGATTCTATTTCTTTCTCGCCCATGTAGTGCCACGGAGATTAACAGAAAAAAAGTGGTGGTAGCCTTAATGAAAGAGAAAATGGCAGCTGGTACAGAAAGGGGATGGTAAAGATAAATTATAACAATTTTGCTAGTAAAGTGTGTTAAAGAGCCGAATGCAATAGCCTAGTGGCAAATAGAGTAAAAGGAAAAGTGCCATCTAGTACGTAAAGGATTCAATACGTCCTTGAACCAATTCTGTGCTCTCTCCGGGAACCGAGCGCCAACCGACAGGGCTGCGTTTGCGCTAGGGGAGAACGACAAAGGCTTTAGTCTCTGTCACAATGATTCTGAACCCGAAGGCTTACACTGAAGAAACTAACCCGAATACGGTGTGTGACAAAGCGGTTTCATAGTCATTCGGACGATAACCAACCAATACACATCTTGGGCAATGAACTTGGATTCATTTCTCAGAATAGAGACCGTTTACCTGTGTCAGAAATGACATGTCGAAGAACATAGTATTCAGTTTACCCTCCCCGAATGTAGGATTAGGGTTTGCAATGACCACTGTGAAACCGCCCTTTGTCTTCGGAAGGGTGTGTTCGTTTATCTCTTGGGCCCCGGATGGCTCAGCGGTTACGTACTCGTCTCATGCCTGAAAGGCCCAAGTACGTATCCCGGGGTGGACATGAACACGGATTGCTTCACACATAAGTAAGTTTCCACCCTGTCGGGATCACCTTTTGCCTTACACAAGCAACATACAAACACAAAGAAACCAATTCAGAACAGTACTACTACTCGTACATGCACACTTTACCCCTACATTAAGGTCTTCTACAAAGTTAAAATGAGTTACAATGATAAAATATGATGACAGGGGACATTTTTGTCCATTACAAAGTCATGCCTGTGTAGCGAAAGTGACCACACCAACGGTTCTAATATATTCCTCAAGACTCTCCACCGAGGGTGGGTGGTCTGTTTACAACAGAGTGCGATACTTTCACAAGAAATCAACCTCTTGGGCAGCGATAATATATAATGTTCAAGTGAGTAAAAAATAGATAAATAAATAAATAAAAATATAAAAGGTCGTGATAAGAACTATAATATTCAAGAGAGTATAAAATGTTGAAGTTTGGAAAAAGGCTAAATTGATGTTGGCTCCACCGTGCGAGAGAGAACCCATGTGATGGGAAGCTCTCCCTTCCCTAGATTGTATTCTTAAGGTGTTATTTTGGTGGCCCGGAAAATGGGGAACCCGTTCCCCAGAAAGAAAAATGTAGACGTATTAATTAATTGCGTCACGGGGTAATTGCTTCTCTTCTCCCTCCTCTGTGTCAAAGGAAACCTTTATTCATATTTTGTCTCATATGTGTGTATACATGTATATATATATATATATATATATATATATATATATATACATATATATATATATATATATATATATATATATATATATATATATATATAATATGGATTAAGAAGTGTTATGAGAAATAAGGAATGAATACAAAGAAAAGATTGCATGAAGATGTGATTGTGCCGACAGCATTGTATAGAGCAAAGGCGTGGAATTTAAGAGAGGAAATTTTATATTTGTTTGAGATGAAATGTCTGAGAAGTATGGTAGGGGCTACTAGGTTGGATAAAAAGAGAAACGAGGAGGTGAGGAGGAAAGCTGGGGTAGAAAAGGAGACAGCAGATAGGGCTGATGAAAGATTATTGGAATAATTTGGACACATGGAAAGAATGAGTGATGAAAAGTGAGTAAAGAAAAAGAAAAGGTGTGGAAGGCAGAGGTTAAGTGAGTGAACTTGAATGGACGAACGAGGATGAGATGGATGGATGGGATGAAGGGGGCCTTGAGAAAAAGAGGAATATCTGTTGAGCAAGGAAGGGAGAAGGCATGAGATAGGGATGAGTGTAGAATGAGTGTCTTTAGATAATGCTGTTATGCTAGGAATGGAGGGGAGGGGTGGGGGTAGGTGTGCTTGCATGTGAATGATATTTTGACGCAACCCGAAGGAATTTCTCCCTGTCTTCTCTTTTTCTGCATGAGCGGAAAGCTGTGTGGTCGTTGATTAAGTGAAGCGGCCTTGCTGTTGATGTACTGTGTCTTACTACATTGCTTCTGACCCAGGCCATTGGGCGGGATACAGGGATGACCTGTTATCCATGAGGAGCTAAGATGAGAGGGGGGAAATGTGGTGGATGGGAGTGGGAATCGGTACGTGCCTTTGACTTGGCTACCTAACTTACAAGGGGGAAAAAGCTCTTGGTATATATATATATATATATATATATATATATATATATATATATATATATATATATATATGTATACACACACACACACACACAGACACGCTCAGCCATCCATCGACTTTTTTATACGTGTATGTGTTTTACCCATCTGCATTTACCTAATTGTGGTATACAAGAAAAGAGCAACACTCATACTGTCCTGTCGCTTACTCTCAATTATCATACCTAGCTTCAAAGATGTGTGTGTGTGTGTGTGTGTGTGTGTGTGTGTGTGTGTGTGTGCGTGTGTGTATTTCCCCTAGTTGAATATACTCCCAAGGAGACTGGTTGCATAAAATATATATGACCGAACAAGTCTTGACATTGACAGCCAGCCTCTTGTTATAGTTCTTGTAGCCTTTAAACCCCTTGGCAATCAAGTTGTGCCACGGAAATGAATAAGATAAACTGACGCCAATCAGACTCAAGAGGACAAATGACCACCGGCATGAACGGAGTCAGTCGACATAGGTATAACCTCGTCTCTTCCAAGGTACATCCACGTAATTGAATAAAATCAACTGGCGACAGCACAAAGAAAAGGTAAAGGGTCACCCGGCACGGAAGGGGTTAATATATGCTTAGTTTCGGGGCCCCGGTCCCTTCCACTCAAAACTTTGAGTAGTTGGAGTGTCCGACTCAATTGTCAACACTATAGCTCAACGCGCCCTTTTAGTCCTCAACTAGTAATCTCTGACAGCAGGAGCTTCCTATTTCTTGTTGGTCGGAGTCTTCGAGGTTGATCTGTGGGTAATTGCAAGAGTAACAAGGCACGGGGATCCCCAAGTCTGACAGCTCGAAATTCAAAGCGGCGTCATAATTTTTGTCATCTTCCGTCCGGAGTCGGCGCAGCGATGAGGCGAGACCCTCCGGCTTTAACACGGGGAAGACCACGTCCTCGACTCATTTTTTTTTTTTTTTTTTTTTTTTTTTTTTTTTCTTCTTCTTCTTCTTCTTCTTCTTCTTCTTCTTCTTCTTCTTCTTCTTCTTCTTCTTCTTCTTCTTCTTCTTCTTCTTCTTCTTCTTCTTCTTCTTCTTCTTCTTCTTCTTCTTCTTCTTCTTCTTCTTCTTCTTCTTCTTCTTCTTCTTCTTCTTCTTCTTCTTCTTCTTCTTCTTCTCCAACAACAACAACAACAACAACAACAACAACAACAACAACAACAACAACAACAACAACAACAACAACAACAACAACAACAACTACAACAACAACAACAACAACAACAACAACCAACAACAACACGGGGAAGACCTCGTCCTCGACATTTTTTTTTCTTTTTCTTCTTGACGGGGTCAAATGTCTCGATTAATGGGTGACCCCGTTTCAACCAACCTCGTTCTTCATATTATTATTATCGTCCATCATCATCATCATCATTATCACCACCATCTTCATAATCATCATCATTATCACCACCATCTTCACCATTATCATCATTATTATCATCATAATCATCATCATCATCATCATCAATTTTCACGGAAAAAGGCATTTAGAAAGTGCGTTGCCTTATTGAAGGTGGCCAAAGAGGACTTTAGCTGCTTTCGCCATGTGTGGCCCGCTTGGATGTTTTTATCAAGGTGTCGTATGACTGCCCCAGTGATGGATGCCGGTCGACTCCGCGGCACACTCTACACATTGTAACACCAAACGACTTCAACCACCTGAGGTCCGCGACCCCACAATGGCCGGCAACGGTCCCAGGAAAGAAAAAAGAGCGGTAGTTGGTTATCTGTTTTAATGTGGAAAAATGGTGGAAAATGTTGAGTATTGTGATATACAGATTTCGTATCTCTTCCTCTCTTTTCTTGCTCTCTTTCCATCTCTTCTTCTTCTCTTATTGCTCTCATTTTGTCTATTCCTCCTATCATAATTCTTCCTATACTTCCAATTATTCTTTACTTTTTTTTCTTCTCTCGTATTTTCATTTCCATTTATATAGTTTCCTCTTCTCCTTCTCCCTCTCTTCCCTTCTCTTCTTGCTATTTCTTTTTTATATACTTCCACTTATTCTATTCGCTTTTTATTCCTTGTCCCCGGTCTTCGTATTTTCGTTTCCACCCATCTTCTTTTATCTTTTCCTTCCCCTCTTCCCCTCCTCCATTATTCCTATCTTCCTCTCTTCACTCTCGTCTCGTCTCCCTACACTTTTTATTTCAATTCTCTATACCCCCTATCTATTATCTTCATTCTTTCTTCTTCCTCCCCAATACGCATATCTTTATTTCCACTCGTTTAGTTTCCTCTTTTCCCTCTTCCTCTCTTCTCTACCTGTCTTCCTCTCTCCCCTTCTCATTTTTCCTTTTCTCCAACCATCCTTCTCCCCTTCTTTCGCTTCTCTACCATTTTTATCTATTCTCTTGTCCTCTTTCCGTTTCACTTCTTTCTTGTCCCCTCACTAACCCTTTGCCCTTCTTCTCCTCTCTCTCTCTCTCTCTCTCTCTCTCTCTCTCTCTCTCTCTCTCTCTCTCTCTCTCTCTCTCTCTCTCTCTCTCTCTCTCTCTCTCTCTCTCTCTCCCCATCTATCCCCTCTTCCTCTTCTAACATCTACATCCCATCCACTTTCCACTCTTCTCCCAAACTTGATCTCTTGCCTCATATACCTCACTCTCTACCTTCCCCCACGCCCTTCTCCTCTCCTTCCTCCTCCCTTACTCCTCTTCTTCCTCTTCTTCTCCTTCCTCTTCTTCCTCTTCCTCCTCCCCCTTCTGCTCCTCCTTTCCTAGTTTACTTCTTCCTCTTCCTTCCTCTCCTGACTCATCCCCTATATCTCTCTCCTCCAAGATGTTCTCTTTCTCCTCATCCTCTTCTTCCTCAATTTCCGTTCTACAGATTAAGTCTAATGAGAGAAAAGGACCTGTAGGAGGTGGAGGGAGAGTAGGATGGAGGGAGGAGGAGGAGTTGGACGAGTAAGAGGAAGAGGAAGTGTGATAGATGAATGAGTAGTGGGAGGAAGAGGAGCGAATGAAGAGGAAAAAGAAGAAAAAGAGCTCGATGAAGAGTAGAAGAGAGATTTGGAGTAGTAGAAGGAGTAGGAGGAAGAGATAAGGGAGGAGGATGCAGAGGAGGACAAGGAAGAGGAAAAGAAGAAGAAAAGAGGAGTCTTAGGAGTAAAAAGAAAAGTGATAATTGCAAGAGACGAAGGAGGAACATGAGGAGGAGGAGGAGGAGGAGAGATGGGAGAGTAGGACAAAGAAGAAGAGATGGAGAGAAGAGGAGTAGAAGGAGTAGAAGTTGGGGTTATGGAAGGAAGATGAGTTGGAAGAAGAGGAGTAGGAAGGGGAAAGAAGAAGGAAGAGAAGTTACGGAAGTCAAAGAAAAAGTAAGATTGAATTTGAAGAAAAAAAAAGAGGAGGAGGGGGAGGATTTTGAGGATAAGCAGAGGGAGTAGGAGAAGTTTGGGGAGCATAACAAAGAAAAAAAAATGTTGGAGTAGAAGAAGGAAGAAGCAGAATAATTGGAGAACCAAGAAGAAGAGTTGGAGTAGGAGAAGAAGAAAGAATTTGAAAAGAAAGAAGAGAAATAGTTGGAGAAGGAGAAGAAGGACAAGAGGAGTAAGAAAGTAAGTACGAGTAGAAGGAGGAGGATGAGAAGAAGGAGGAGGAGGAGGAGGAAGAGGACATTCCTGACATAGGCACCACAGGCTTGGCACTAAGTGCCACTCGGATGCTTATGGCTGAGGCACTCCCGTCGTAAGGGCCCCGCCAGGTCCCCCTAACTAGTTACGAGGGCCTCGTACACGCGCGCCCTCGTATACTCGGGCCCTCGGTGGTTCTCCCTTGTCTTTTTATGCCAGAGCCATGCTACTCTTGCAAACTACCCTTTCTCTGCAGACGGAAGCCATGCTGGTCATGCAATGTACCTGTTTCCACTAGTAAAATAAATAGATAAATAGATTTAAAAATTGAATAAAATAAAATAAAATAAAATTAAATCCTCCATGTAGGGAATTCCCTCCAGCTGAATAAAATCACCTGGCTGCAGGTACAAGGAAGATACAAGTCATACAAAATGGAGACTGGCTCAATCGAAACGAATTTGACTCTCGCATCGGCCATGGCTCCTCTTGACTGAATAAAATCGTTTGGCGTCAGTGATGATTAAATCATCGGAAAGCGTTGTCCTGCCGCTGTGTGTGTATTTCGTTGCCGGTACCCAGCGCTTCTTGAGCAACATGGTGCCACAGAGGTGAAGTCATAGAGATGATAAAAGATAAGGGACAGGATTAGAAGGAATTGTGGCAGTAATTCCACCTTCATACGAACTGGTATCTGATGGTATGTTTCTTTGGTGCCACCTTGTTCAGCATATGCGGTGGAACCCTATACACCTGTAGAGTACCCAGTGGTCCATCCCGTCATTATGAGTATACCCCATGTGTCTATTAGGAATTCCTTTGTTCGCCATCAGGGACGTGCCAGTTAGCAGTGGGCCATTCGACTGTGTGCGAGCTGCTCTTTGTCTCATCTTTCGTACAAAACCTGTTCGATATGGGTGAGCCTGCAGAGATTTTCATCTCTATCGACATAGATCATGTAGTTATTAAGATAGTCAAGCTTATCCACCACGCCAAGGTGTCAACTCTCGGATAGAGATAGGGATAGAGTAAGAAATACAACGTGTCTCTGCTCCATAGGGGTGCCACCGCAGTCCCTAAAAATCCCAAAACGGGGATTAATAATTCGGAAAGGTTAATATCGCCTTGACGTGCTTATAACAGTGACACCATCAAAAACTGAATAAAATCCCTTGGCGCTGAACATAACATAGGCTTCTAGGGCCCGTCACCATATACAAAGAGTTGACAACTTGTCAGGAATTTTAAGATTTTTTCTGACAAATTCTAGACAGTTAGGCGGGTGGATATTATTATACCATGGGAATTTCCTGAGGGAGAAGGAAAGTAGGTCCGACCACATAAAACTTGCGCTCTATAAAAATAGCAAACCACTGACTACTGTGTGTGTGTGTGTGTGTGTGTGTGTGTATGGGTGTCTGTTTGTGTGCGTATCTATATGATCCTTTGAAAAAGCATACATGCGAAACTAGTCAGGAATAAACTCAAGACTAAGACTCCTGTGTTTCCTACTCCACTTACGTCAACCTGTCAGAATGTCTCAACATATATATATATATATATATATATATATATATCGATAATTTTTATGACAGTTGCATGCAGGATTCGAACCCGCTATACACGGCTATCCGTAGATTACCTGTACGGTGCCCTAGACCACTACGCCACAGAGACTATAAAATCCTTGAAACCTGGAATCGAACTGATTCCCGAGGGAAGGAAGATCACTTATTTCTGCGATCCGAATTCCTGTTTTACTCAAGGACCAGCCCACCAGTGACATGGGGTAAGGACCAGGACGGACCCCTTGCACGCTTAACGCCATTGTTACGCCATGGTTACAATGGCGTTAAGCGTGCAAGGGGTCCGTCCTGGTCCTTACCCCATGTCACTGGTGGGCTGGTCCTTGAGTAAAACAGGAATTCGGATCGCAGAAATAAGTGATCTTCCTTCCCTCGGGAATCAGTTCGATTCCAGGTTTCAAGGATTTTATAGTCTCTGTGGCGTAGTGGTCTAGGGCACCGTACAGGTAATCTACGGATAGCCGTGTATAGCGGGTTCGAATCCTGCATGCAACTGTCATAAAAATTATCGGTTTGATGTCGCTGCCATTAGCGTATTATTCTCATATATATATATATGTATACATATATATATATGTATATATATATATGCATATATGTATATATATATATATATATATATATAAAATATATAATATATATATATATATATATATATATATATATATATATATATATATATATATGCACTAATGTACACTTAAGTACAAAAATAGTTCCTGTAGTGCCTATGTTGACTGTGGTAGTGCCCTGTGCCCCGCTAGGAGGCTCCGCTTCGCCAGGCG
>NC_134779.1:44525690-44528190 GCF_046742065.1 Oratosquilla oratoria | reverse complement strand
ACTTTCCCTCAGAAGAATAGAATCAACTCCAGTGGAAGATGGTTCTATCATCTAATCCATTCGTCCGTGTGACTTTCTCTAGAGATTTTATTCTGGCTGCCACTAGACGATTTAATTCAATATTTATGACGTCACAGTAGGTTGTGATAAGTGCACAACCCTTAGGGAAGGTGATGTGGTGATAAGGTCGCAATAGCGAATGCTACCTCTTCGAGAAAAAAAAAAATCTTTATATATTTTATTCAGGCTAACGCAAATTTATTTTATTCTTTAGAGGGCAACATCTGGTAAAGAAAGGGTTAGTGGTGTCTCAATTAATCACGTTGTTACAATGACACAGTAAAAAAAAAAAAAAAAAAAAAAAAAAAGTTGTGGGTCCCAGGCAAAGACGTATTACAAGGCACTAATAGAGGAAGAAGAGAGAGAGATGCGATCTTAGGGTCCAAATATTTTTCAGAAGAAAAGATTTGTTTGAAAGCGCCAAATGCGCTTCTCAGCAAACAATGGGACTCACTGACGTATTCAGGAGAAATAGATGTATTGCTCACTGATAATAGATAAGGGAGGTTTCGTGCCTCCTGGTATGTTTATACATATACATATATATATATATATATATATATATATATATATATATATATATATATATATAATACACACACACACACACATATATATATATATATATATATATATATATATATATATGTATATATACAAGTTTACGCGTGCGTGTGTGTGTGTGTGTGTGCATGTGTTTGTGTGAATGTGTATTAACATATACAATATACATTCAATAAAAAGTGTATATACTCCTTCCCCATTTGTCGAATAAGAGAGAAAGGAAGACACATTAATCTATAGTTAATAGATTGATAACATTATCATTATTAACAAGGGCGATTTTATTTATCTTGGGGAGAGCTCAGGAACTTTCAATGTTAAAATGATAAATGGGTTAACCCATTAATGTCTAATGGAGACATTAAAGACATTAATGTGACCAATGCCAAATATGTCTTTTTTAAGTCAGAGGATATTCTGCACTTTAAACAACCAATCACCTTTTGAGCCCGTGATTTAATCTTCAGAAACTTTATTCTGGCTACAATCAGATAACTTAGTTCAGCATGAGATCAAGAGTCTTGATTGGTTAAAAAACTTCTACAGTCTACCCTGGTGGCCACCAGGATTAAGGACGTAATGCTAGAGGGCTCTTTAAAAAAAAAAAAAAAAAAAAAAAAAAAAAAAAAAAAAAAAAAACAGTATACCTCCTCTCTCTGCTGCCGTTCCTCAAATCTCTCCTGCTGACAAACTACCAACAGCTACTGGTGTCAGCTACCTGTCCAGGCAGTCCAAGCTCAGAGGGCAAAGGTGAGTGTTGGAGGGAAGATTTCACTGGTTGGTGTCTTTTCTATGCAAGAGGAACAAGGGAGAAGGAATTTATGAAGAGAATTGAATTCTAGAAATGAAGTATTTTGGACACTGATGTCGCAGGAAGGGAGTATGATATGAGGAGAATTGAATACTTACTCGTATATTCTCCTTTTTCACTCTTTCTAATTACCGGTGTCTCACTACCACAACCACAATCAATACCACCATCTCCACCACCACATAATATTCTTCTTTGGTCTGAGAGTAATCTTCACTCAAAATATTATACTGATTTTTATGTCCTCTTCCATCCCTGCCCTGCTTCAATCTCCTCTTTTCCAAGGACGTAAGCGCTAGTTATCTTCGACAAAATCCTAATAACACATACCTTCATCGCTTCTCCCACAGCCACTGTAATCAGCACCATAATGTCCACCACCATCACTACCACCATCACCAACATTACGATTACAACCATCACTAGCACCTCGAGTTCCACCATCACCACCATCATGACAGTCACCACCACCACAGGCATCACCACCACCACTTCCTCCACCACCACCGCAGCCACCACCACCATCACAGCGACCACGGCCACCACCACCTTCGCCGTCAACACCACCATCAGCAGCACTATGATCACCACCACCATCATCATCAACTCCATCACCACCACCGCCACTAAACCACCACCATCACCATTACTACTACCAATATCACTATCACCACCACTGCCACCACCACTAAGCCACCACCATCATCACCACCACTAAAACCTCCACCACCATCACTGCAACCACTACGAACTCTATCACCATCGCTACCAACAACACCTCCACTATCGTCCACAACACCCCCTCCACCTCCTCCACCACTGCTGCCACCACTACCACGACAGCCAACACCTTCGCCGTGAACACCACCACCATCAGCACTATGATCACCACCACAATCAACACCACCTCCATCACCACCACTAACACTAAGCCACCACCATTACCACTACCACCAACACTAAAACCCCCACCACCATCACTGCCACCACCACTGCCACCACCAACACTTAATCACCACCATCATCACCACCATCACCACTACCACGACTACTAAAACCCTCACC
>NC_134779.1:44513190-44523190 GCF_046742065.1 Oratosquilla oratoria | reverse complement strand
TTTATTACATCCGTACCAAAACGTCAGTGAGGAATAAAGTTTAAGGTAACTTTGCGTCAAACTTGATCTCCTGATTCTGGTTGCCGCCAAGCGATTTTGTTAATTACCTTGAGAGTTCTTTGTTACGGAATGGGATTAAGATAACCAGGAATGACTTCTGATCTACTTAAACCAATGGTTCTTAACCTGGGGTACCTGTACCCTGAAGGGATACGAAACCTTAAACTTAGGGGTACGAGACATGATACCAGTGCAATGGTACTGTAAGTTTACTATGAGAAACCAAAGCAAGGTTTGTATCACTTATCATATGTTTGCACTGTATTTCTATTGGATGGAGGCTCGAGAACATTTTCTGAGATATCAAGGGGTACTAAGGGCACTGGGAAAGGTTAAGAACCTTCGACTGTCTGGTGTAAGGCGATTTTATTCATGACTGTGGTACTCTCAAGCCAAGACCGGAGCTAATATCACCTGAGATGGCATTCGATGTTCTCCTTCTGGCACCACAGCAGCAGCCTTCTTCCTGTAAGAAGTGAGTTGAAATAACTGAGGACGACACTCGATCCGACCAACCGTTGGTTGTCTCTTCAGAGCGTTCTCCCATTTCCTTGTCCAATTATTTCCTCGTTAACTAAAATTACTCCACGCCTCTTGTTGGGTTGTTCGGGGGGTTGGGGGGTTGGAGAGGGTGGCCCAGTGGGTAGCGTGCTTCTCTCGAAACCCCCATGTCCCGTCAGGCCGGGGGGGAGGGGGGTCACTTTTTTTTCCGATGGGCCGATAGTTAGAGTAGCCGACTCGAGTTCTCTGAATGGTGGGCTTCTGCTACTGTCCAGGAATCATTCCACGTGATTTGACAACAAAATAATCATAAGTAAATAAACAAGTATATAAGTGAATAGATTGATAATTACGTCTATAAATAGGTAAATGAAAAACAAGTAAATGAATAAATAACCAGATAAATAGAAAATAGATATACAAATCAATAGATAAATAAATAGATAAATATATGAATAAATAAATAAACGGAGGAATGATTAAACAAACAAACAAATAATTAAATTAAATGGGTTGATCCTTTTTTGTCGTGTTGAATTATGAAATTGCTTCTGCCAGGCAATTTTATCCAACTCAGAAATACTACTGAAGGCTCTCAAGAGCTCAAGATAATTTCTTGCAAAATATGGTTTGAAACATTGGGACGATAGCCATGTTTACATACTACACCCTTCACACGAACAGTTGCTACACTAGAAATATATGTGATGGTTCATGTATGCACGTGTCTGCGTGTGTGTGTGCGTGCGCGCACGTGTCTGTGTGTGTGTTTGTGCGTGTGTGCGTACGTGAACGTGTGCGTGCACCTGTGTGAGTGCACGTGTGTGTGTGTGTGTGTGAGTGCACGTGTCTGTGTGTGTGTGTGAGTGCACGTGTCTATGTGTGTATTTGTGTGTGTGTGTGTGTGTGTGTGTGTGCGCGTGCGTGAACGTGTGTGTGTGTGTGTCTCTGTCTGTCTGTCTGTCCGTCTGTCTGTGTGTCTGTGCGCGCGAGCGTTTGGCTGGAATGCCAAATGCAATGGTTGTCACCTGGGAGTCGGCCATTTTCTACGGCTGAGTCATCGCACCCAAAACTCCCTCTTTTTGCCTTCCACCTTCTCTCTTCTCTCTTTTTTCTTTCGTTCTCTTTTCTTTCTTCTCTTTTCTCTCTTCCCTCTTTTCTGCTCTCTTTCCTCTCTTCTTTTCACTCACTTCCTGTCTCCGTTCCCTTTTTCTTCTCTCCCTTCCTTTCACTCCCTTTCTATTCCTCTCTCTCTCTCTCTCTCTCTCTCTCTCTCTCTCTCTCTCTCTCTCTCTCTCTCTCTCTCTCTCTCTTCCTTTCTTCTTCCTCTTTGATTTCAGTCCTCCTCTCTCTTTTCTTCTCCCCTGTCCTTTCCTTCTTCCCTTCTCATCCTTACCTTCTTTCCTTCATTCCTACCTTCCACCCCGTTCCATCCTCCACTTTCCTTCCTTACTCTCCTCCCTTTCTTTTCTATCCTTCCCTTCCCTCCCCCTCCTTTCCTTCCCCTTCATTCCCTTTCTTTAATTTGTCCTTCATTCCTTACTTCTTTCTTCCTATTTGTTTCCTTTCCCTATAGAATGTTTTAATCTCTTTTTTTTTTTATCATTTCTTCTTTTCTCTTCTGTTTTCATCTCTTTCGTTATCTTCTTTGATCTTGGATTCCTTTATCTTCTCTGATCTTCCATTTTCTTCACCTCTTTTCTCTTCTCTTCCCTTCCCTCTCCTTGTCTTCTCTTTTCATATCTTCTCTTCTCTTCTCCTCTTTTCTCTTCTCTTCTCTTCTCTTTTATTCTCCTCTCTTCTCTTCTCCTCTCTTCTCTTCTCTTGTTATCTCTTCTCTTTTCCTCTCTTCTCTTCTCTTGTTATCTCTTCTCTTTTCTTCTCTTCTCTTATCTCTTGTTTCTTTTCCCTTCTTTCTTTCCACATTTTTATTTTTTCTTCCCCTCTCTATCTTCCTTCTCATCCTTCTCTCTCTCCCTGTCTCTCTCCCTTTCTCTCTCTCTCTCTCTCTCTCTCTCTCTCTCTCTCTCTCCTCTCTTTCTCTCTCTCCTCTCTTTCTCTCTTACTCCTTTTTTCCTTTCACCATCTCCTCCTCCTTCTTCCTCCTCTCTCCCCCTCCTCCCCCCCCCCTCTCTCTCTCTTCCTCTCACAGGATACAGGTAGCTCTGGTATTCCAGGTAGTTGCTGGAATATTCCGGTGTGTTGGATTAGACTTCCAGTACCATTCCGGATTCCGGTAGAACTCCTGGCCGGAACTGGAGAAGATTTGTCAGAATGCAGTCCAGGACATTGCAACATTTAATTAGATTACTGAGAATCATGTAATGGGGGAATGAGCTCAAGTCCTCCCTGAAGCAATTTGTATAGATTTTTCTATTTTATTTTTTATTTTTATTTTTTTATTCTTTCATTTGATTTTTCTTTTCTTGTCATCTCTACCTTTTTTTTTGTTTTATTTAATCTTCTTCTTTCTATATTCTTTTATTTCCCTCTTTTTCTTTTGAGTTTTTCATTTTTGTTATCCTGTCTCTCCTTATTATTCTTTTTCTTCTTCTTGGGACATTCTTATTCTTATTGTTATTTTTCTTATTATTCTTGTTGTTCTTCTTATTCTTCTTATTCTTATTCTTTTTATTCTTCTTACTCTTCTCATACTTATTATTATTTTATTCCATATTCTCCTTATTTCTCTTATTCCCCTTATCCTCCTAATTCTCCTTACTCTCCTTACTCTCCTTATTCTTTTTATTTTCTTATTATCCTCATTCCCCATATTCTCTTATTGTTCTCAGTCCCCATATTCACAAACAAGCACGTACTTTTTTGCCTTCAGACACACGTGTAACAGGACCGGCAAGTAATGCCATCATAAAACGCTGAGCAATGAAAGGGAGCCATCACCTTTACTTATTCAGCCGGGTACTGTCGCCGGCCGCATACCAAACCGGCTACGCGCCGGCACTCTACGCCGGACGGCGTCTCTGCCGCCGCCAACCGTAAAATTTCAAAATGGTGGATCACCGGCAGCGGGCAACTCGCAACTATCAAGTGAACGAGGAGCGAAATGATGTAAATTATCAACATAGTTTGTAACCAAAGTTAACAACAGACTATGTGTGTGTGTGCGTGTGTGTGTGTGTGTGCGTGTGTGTGTGTTTGTGCGTGTGTATGTACGTGCGTGTGTGTGTGTGTGTGTGTATATGTGTGTGTGTGTGTGATTCACCATGGTCTTGGATCACGTGTTAGATACGTGATCGACAGTTATTTCCCTTCCGAAAGAGAGCTCATGTATGATCGATCTATGGGTAATGTTGTGACTTTACCCTCACACACACCCCGAGTAACAACTCGCAGCGCAGCGATACTGAAATTATTTCAGCTCTGTGTGTGTGTGTGCGTGTGTGTGTGTGTGTGTGTCTGTGTGTTTGATTCACCATGGTCTTGGATCACGCGTTGGACTCATGATAGACAGCTATTTCCCTTCCGAAAGAGAGCTCAGAACCCATATATGACCGATCTATGGGTAATGCTGTGACCTTACCCGCACACACACGCCCGACTCCCCGCCTACGAGAGTTGAAGTCATGACTCGCAGCGCAGCGATATTGAAATTATTTCAGCCGTGTGTGTGTGTCTAATTCACCATGGTCTTGGATCACGTGTTGGACTCGTGATCGACAGCTATTTCCCTCTCGTAAGAGAGCTCAGACCTCATATATGACCGACCTATGGGTAATGCTGTGACCTTACCTGCGCAATCACCCCCCAACTCCCCACCCACAAGAGTTGGAGTAACGACTCGCAGCGCAGCGATACTGAAATTATTTCAGCCATGTGTGTGTGATTCACCATGGTCTTGGATCACGTGTTGGACTCGTGATCGACATCTATTTCCCTCCCAGAAGAGAGCTCAGAGCTCATACATGACCAATCAATGGGTAATGCTATGATCTTACCCGCGCACACATCCCCAAATCCCCACCCACGAGACTTGGAGTAACGACTCGCAGCGCAGCGACACTGAAATTATTTCAGCCCTGGGTATGTGTGTGTCTGTGTGCGAGCGCTTGTGTGGGTGGGTGGGTGGGGGGGTAATTGTTATTAACTGTTCTTTATCGGCCCCTCTATCCCAGTACACAATACCGTGTCTCATCGTACGTTATCTTATAGTTCATGCATAAGTCTACTTAATCGAAGACGATAATAGTTTGGAAGGTTCTCTTTTTTATGAAACTGAAGAGCCTTCACCAGGAGACGCCTAGCTACGGTCGAAGCCGTCACCTTTGCCCAATGAGCTTGGACTGTTGAGCCAGGTAACAGTTACTGCTGAGAAACGGAGAGAAGTGCGGGATTCGAACGCGCAATTTAGCGAAAACGAAACCAGCAGACCTCAAATTACTTCACCATCGCACAATGGTTTTGGTGTTTTGTCTTTCACCTTTGGCGTTGAGTCAATGCTTGAGGGTTTATATGACAAAGTAGATAATTGTTGGGGAGTGTTGTGTAAATTGGACATTTTAGCGGTATAAGAATAATAAGAGTAAAGGAGACTGCAAGAGACCACAAGGCTACACTAGGCAGCTCCGTATCCATCACCACCTGTCATCCCCATCCATTAAGTTGTCTAATCGTTTCTTAAAACAACTGATAGTGTGGTATTGTGAGGGGAGGAGGGGATAGGATTATTGTATAGTCAAAGCGGGGAATGTGGACATACCTAATAATATTTCTTGTAAACGGATACAGCCAGACTCCGTTGTATGATAGAATGTTTGCTTTGATGTCATATGATGGTTGTTTTGGGTACTGTACTCTCAGAGGTTCGTGAAAGAGTTCTTGGTCGCTTCAGATATTCGGAAGTCTTTCAGTATACTTAGGTATCGTTTCTTGGAGAAAGGGATGTGGTTAGGAGTGAGTATGGACTTGGTACGTATTCATTCGTTCTAAGTGAGTCTGTTAGAGGCATTGGGAGATCTAGGTCAGTGGTTCTCAACCTAGAGCAAGTGGGGAATGACCGGTCGGACAGAAGAACCACTGTCTTTTTTTTTTTTTTTTTTTTTTTTTTTTTAATCGATGTGTTTTTGTTTCTTTTTGTTTGTTTCTGGTGTCTTCTTGTTGTCACCGATGCTGTGGTGGGAGATGGAGAGTTGGCTCACTAAAAAGTGGGGAATTGGAGAAAAAAGGTTAAGAACCCCTGCTCTAGTATATGGGTGGTCTTAGTGTCACGTTCGGCGCGATATTGTCTTCAAGAATAGAATCAATGCAACTTGTTCCGGCGTCCTAAACAACCGGTTTCATGCAACTGGTTGTGTCGGTGTGCGAGCTGCCTAAATAGTTTAGGGTAGAATAGGATAGGTTATGGTAGAAAGTATGCTTTGGTATAGAAGAATGTGAATTGTAAAATCAAAGAATATGTTTGGGTTGAGTAAGGTAGGACAGAGTAGGCAAATGGTATGTATGGTGGGATATTGGTACGATGTGGTATATAGAGCCTAGAAACCGCTGGAGGGAGACGATCAGCGTTCCCCCAATGGCGCGTTGGAGTAACAGCTCCCTTCCCCATCAGTTCTGTGGGGTAACAGAGGAGTGTGAAGAGTGTTGGAGAAAGGGAAAGAATACAGGAGGTGTAGGAGATGAGGAGGAGGTGGAGGATGAGGTTGAGGTGGAGGAGGAGGTCGTACTTGACCAAAGGAATGAAGTTCTTCATGGAGTACGACCTCGTGGGGTAGTGGTTAGAGCTCCCGCCTGCTACTACGGCGGTCTAGGTTCGAATCCCGCCCAGAGATAAAATAATTTCAGTATCGCTGCGCTGCGGGTCGTTACTCCAACTCTCGTGGGCGGGGAGTTTGGGGTGTGTGTGCGTGTAAGGTCACAACATTACTCATAGATAGGTCATATATGAGCGCTGAGCTCTCTTCCGGGAGGGAAATAGCTGTCGATCATGAGTCCAACACGTGATTCAAGACCATGGTGAATACACGCACACACACGAAGATATAGATTAATTTGGAACAGTACATGAATTTGAGTATAGATGTGTTAGACAATTAGAGAATAGGAGACGGGACCCAACGAGTGTTGCTCCTTTCCTGTATACTACAATTAGGTAAACACACATGCATGCATTGATTTGCAGTGAAGAAGGGAGTTTTATTATAAAAATAAAAGAATTGAACAGCGTTTTAATCTTTTCTGACAGTGATTCCATCATTGTCCTCTCCAGCCCGAGAACAACTGGCCTGTTAACGATGTATTCATCTTCGTAAAGTGATTGGGTGAGGGGTCTGAGGGTCTTCCTCTGGAGCTGTTGGGGTGTCTTGTTCAACGGTTCTCCATCTTCGGGACTTTCTTCGTAGGAAATGCGCACTCAGACTCTCCGGGAGGAGGTCTCAGCGGACGGGCTGTACCTCAAACAGACCCTGGCTGTCATAGACCAGTTGGGAGACGTGTATATAAAGAAATACACATATAAACTTCGGACCGTAGAAACCTTTGTTGAACCAGTTCCCAAAGATTTGGCAGATTTCCTATTCCAGGGGTCTCTACCCATTATACCCGAGGTTCAAAGCAGGAATTCTGAAAAAGAAGAAATAGGATAGTATAAGGGAAATGTTAATGAAAGTTATAAAGAATATGTATATATTTCAATGGGGTCACGGCACAAGCTAGTAGATGATCACAGTGATGGCCCTGAAAGAGAAAAAAAGACTGTTAATGACATCAACAGAAAGCTTGATAAAAACACTGAAAGTAAAGAAAGTGATAAAGAAAGTTATACAAAAGAAGAAAGAACAGATGGAGAAAATGATAATAAAGAAAGTTATATACAAAAAGAAAGAAAAGATAAAGAAAATGATAATAAAGAAAGTTGTGTAAGAAAAGAAGAAAGAACGGATAAGGAAAGTGACAAAGAAAGTGAAAAAGAAAGTTATATAAGAAAAGAAAGTAAAGTTGAAGAAAAGTGTCAAGTTTCACAAGAAAATGCAAGAAGAAAGTTAAATAAAGTCAAAGAGATTGACATTATACCCGGCAGTGGTGGCCTCCGAAGAAGCGACAGGAAGAATTCTTCAGGTGCTGTTCGGCAGGCACTTCCAGTAGGGGACCGTTCCTTCCAAAGGGCGCCCCGAAGAATTCCTACTCCCACAAACTGGAACGAGAGACAAAGTGGCAGCTCGAAGGAGTCTGCGTCCTCTTCCAAAGCGGAACCGCCAAGACACTTCCAGAAGGAGACCTCGGGATTGGGACATCTCAGATTGCTTCAGAGCAAGTTGTCTCCCACGAGCGTCGAAAGGGTCGCTGAACGTCCGAGAAACGCCGAAGAAAAAAACCCAAAATTGGAAGAAAATTTGAAGGAAAGTGAAAAGAAAATTGAAAATGAAGGAAAAAAGTTAATAGAAAAAAGTAAAAAACGGAGAAAAAAGCGTAGAAAAGAAAAGCAGAAAAAATAAAAGAAAAAAGTAAAGTATGGAAAAAAGGTATAAAATATCGTGAAAAATACCGTAAGAAAATATCGTAGCGAAAATAATCGTAACGGAAAAATCGTAAGGAAAATAATGGCAAGTATGGGAAAAAATGGAAATCATTGTTATTTTTTTTCCCTCAGCTGAATAAAAAAATACTTTATATAAAATAAATTCGCAAAAATAAGACCATTGTTGGTTTAATACTGTGGTATTGTTTTTATTGTATCTTTTTATTTCTTATTATTAGGTATCTTATTATTAGTATCAGTACTGTTATTTTTATTTCTTTATATTTTTGCGTTGCTTCATGTCATCCACCTTGGACCTTGGATCACGTGTTGGACGCGTGATTGGCAGCAATAATCTGTGGGTAATGTTGTGATCATACGCGTTTGTGCGTCTTTTTTCGTGTGTGTGTGTGTATGTATGTATGTATGTATGTATGTATGTGAGTGTGTATGCACGAGAAATCACATGGGTTCGTGATTCTAAATATGCAGAAAAATCACAAGTGAAAATGATAACCAAGCGCTGTACTCGGTGCTCCAATGATGGAGAAAATAACCAAAGGTAAAAACTTCATGCGCTCTCTCTCGTCTCTCTTTCTCTTTGTTTCTCTTTCTATATCTCCCTATCTCTGTTTCTCCGTATCTCTTCCTATCTCTCTCTCTCTTTCATATTCACCCTCCCTCCCTCTCTCCCTGTCTCTCTCTCTCCCCTGTCTATCTCTCCCTATCTTTATCTCTCATTCACACACAGAGAAACACACACACACACACACACACACACATTCTTTGACTAGCCCTATCTATCTCTCTATTTATCTGTATCACCGGGAAGGACACGTTAGCCTAGGTCGACCCGCAGCTAGATTGACCTTAGCCGCGCTAGCTCGCAAGAGATCGCGAACCACTAGCCAATCATCGGGCTCCATTCCCAGACGACCGGCATGATGAGCCAGTACTGGGGTATATATTGTCCACAAAATCTGATAGTCTGTAGTCACTCTGAGGAAGACATCCTTCGAAACGTCAGAAAATATTCACTCCTTCGTCCCCTTGCCACCTTCCACTCATCTGTGTCTCTCATCTTCTCTGTGTGACATTGGATCATCGTACTGTAGCAGAGGGAAGAGGGGGGATTGGCCACGAGCACAGCACGATACCATCGAATGTGATAAGGGAGGACATGGTTATGTATTGTTTATCAAGATTAAGACGCTATAGGGAAAGTTATAACGGTGCTGCTATAGTGTGAGGTCTGCCGCCATAGGTCGCCTACCCAGGTGCGGCCCGAGGTCTACCGCGTGACCCGGGTTCCTCCGGGACGCTCCCCCACACCTGTCCATCAAACATGTGACCTGCCCAAATCCAGCAAAAACGTGACCTGACCACGTGACCTGACCATATAAAATGAAGCAAATGGAGCTCCTAAATCAGATTCCTCCTCTGCCTAAAATAGTTAAGATCAATAGATGTTACTTCAAAACGTCGCTGAAGGAGTTTTACAGAAGAGTCGTTCTGACAGAAGAAGCGGCACTTGCCTTTTTAAGAGAGCATAACCTAACCTAACCTAACCAAACCTAAAATGTACGAAGTGTCTATCGCTAGAATAAATGTATGGAAATATAGGATAACATGTTTAATAATACCGTTCATCCTTTAATATGAATGTAATTAGAAATGCAGTTATCTAAGTCATTCCTAGGATATGTACAAATGATGTGTTTTTCGCAAAAATAAGTGTATAATGTGTGATATCCATGAGGGATAGATAATGCAGCGGTAGACCTCACGGTATAGTACTAACGGGAGGTAGATCTCACGCAAGAGTAGCACCCTTATAACAAGGCAACTCGCACAGCAACGCAACCAGTTGCATGAAACCGGTCGCAATTATTTTATTTATATTATTTTATTATCATATGTGTGTGCGTATATATATATACATATATATATATATATATATATATATAG
>NC_134779.1:44505690-44508190 GCF_046742065.1 Oratosquilla oratoria | reverse complement strand
TAATTTTATGAGCACCCTGTATAAATGTATGTATATTATATATATATATATATATATATATATATATACATATATATATATATATATATACATATATATATATATATATATATATGTATGTATATATACACATATCTATATGTACATGTATACATACATGTATACATACATGCATACATATATACGTACATGTATATATATATATATATATATATATATATAAGTATACGTATTCAAATTCATATACATACACATATATATCTACATCAAAAACTCCACTCACATCTACATCTACGTATACGTATATACAGTACATACACATATACATATTCATATACATATACATATACGTAATACAATACATATACAATACAATAGACATACATATATATATATATGAGTATAGGCATTCAAATTCATATACATACACATATACATGTACATCAAAAACTCCACCCACATCTGCATCTACGTATACGTATATACAGTACATACACATATACATATTCATGTATATATATATATATATATATATATATATGATACAATACATATACAATACATGTACATTACATATACATATACATGTACTTATAAATATACATGTGTGTTTATGTATAGGTACAAGTATTTTGAATTTCCATCTACAGTATGGATATAGGGGTAGCGCACGCACACACACATACACACACACACACACACACACACACACACACACACACACACACACATACGTTTTACATACGTAAGATCATTCTGAGGTGTGATTGTATGGTGGGTTTGGTAACATAGTCGAATGGAAGAAGTTGATACTTGATTTGAATAACGACTGACAAGGATGATCGTGTTTGTTTTCGGTGGATCGGGTGTCAGTACGGTTACCATCGCCGTGTGGAGTGGAAGGGGGAAGGTGGAGGAGTGGAAGGGAGGTGGAAAAAAACTCCCATTTTGCACTTGCTTCCTTTATCTACCATTGCGTCAACTCTCACGTTTCCTCCACACTCGCCATCCCTAACACTGTCCCCCAATGAAATCGCGTCACCGTATGCACTAATATCGCTATTTTCACCACTAACACAATTGTACTTTTAATTATTGTGAAAATAACGATGGCTGTTGCATGTCTACTCTCATGGTAGTATATTACCTTCATTAGCACATTTAACAGTAACACTATTCTCATCACTGACACAAGCACCGTTGCTATCACATTCAACAAAAGTATTGCTAACTCTCGGTCATCTTCCTTCTCTTCATCTTCTCTTCATCTTCCTTCATCTCCTCTTTATTCTACTCTTCCTCTCCCTCTTTCTCTCTGTTTTCTCTTCGTCTCTGCCTTTTCCTCTTCTACTCATCTTCCCCCTCCTACTCTTTCTCTTCCTCCTCCTGTTCTTACTAAGCCATCTTTTTTTTCTCATTTTCCTTCCTCTCCTTTTCATCATCATGCTTTCATCTTGTAACTTCTTCTTGTCCTACTTATCCTTCTCCTCCCCCTCCTTCTTTACCTCTCTCTTCTCCTTCTCTTCCTCCTTCCTTCTCTCTTTTTCTCTTCTCCTTTTTTCCCTCTCCTTCTTATCCTCCTCTCTTTTCCTTTGTTTTTTTTTATTTATTTCTCTTCCTCCTTCCTTCCTTCTTTTTCTCTTTCTCCTTCTTTTCCCTCTCCTCCTTATCCTCCTCTCCTTTTCCCCCTTTATCCTTTTCCTACGCATTCTCTTTATAGTTCTCCACCATACTCCTCCTTTTCTCTTTCTCGTACCTCTCCTCTTTCTCCCCCTACTTGTTTTTCCTCTTCTTCTTCTCCTCTTCCTCCCGGTCCAAATCTTCCTCGTCACTCACTTCCTACTTCTTACTTTTTATCCTCTTCTTTTCTTCTCCTCCTCCTACCTTTCACCATTCTTTTTCTCCTCCACTCCCTCTTTCTCCTCCTCCTCTTCCTGCTTCTCCTCCTCTTCCTCCTCATTCTCTACCTCCTTCAACTCCTCCTCCTCCTACTCCAGCTCCTGCCTTCCTTTTACCACTTCCACCTTCTCAGTCGCCTCCACCATCCCCAAACTCACCCCTCTCTGCACCACTGCAAGTGCATCTCCCCAACCACAATGGTGGTGGTGGGGATGGCAGAGGGGAGAGAGGGGCGAGGGAGGGGAGGAGAGGGAGGGGTGGAAGGTATAGAGGCTTGATAGTATGGGTCAGGGAGATAACGGCAGGAGGAGATTGAGCAAGAAGAGATGAAAGGGGAGGGAGGGAGACGTTGGGGAAGGAGGAGGAGGAAAAAGGAAAGGGAGAGGGGTGGCTCTTAGACATTTGTTTGCGTGTGTTTGTGTGCGTGCGTGCGTGCGTGTGTGTGTGTGTCTGTGTATGTGTGTGTGTGTGTGTGTGTGTGTGTGTGAGAGAGAGATATTCTCCACTTTCTTGGATCACGTGTTAGACTCGTGATCGACAGTTATTACTCTCCCGGATGAGACATCAGAGCTCAGATATGACCGATCTATGGATAATACTG
>NC_134779.1:44478190-44500690 GCF_046742065.1 Oratosquilla oratoria | reverse complement strand
CCTTCGCTACAAGGGGGTACCACGGGTATGAATAGAATAAGCTGGCGGTGGACGGAATAAAAGAGAAAGAACCACCCGGAACGGAAGGGGTCAGTTGAAATAAGCCCAGCTGTGCCAAGGAAGTGCCACAAATACGAATAAAATCACTCGACGGCAGATAAAGTTAAAAGAAAACGTACCACCCGATATGGAATTGGTTACTCGAGATGAGCTATACGACAATACAGAAATGTATATAAAACCACGAAAGGTGAATAAAATCACCAGACGGCAATCTGAGTCAAAGGAAAAGTGACATCCCATGTAGAAGGTGTCTAAAGTCTCGGTAATAAGGTCATTGGGGCTGCCTTGGAAACCTTCCTTTGTAAATACAAAGAAACTCCTGAAGATGTTTTTGGCATGAATCATTACCTCGCTCTGACTCAGTTCTCTTTTTGCCCACCAGGGGTCTCTGGATGGCGTGTCCTTCGGCAGCCCCTTGGGAGAGGTGGCAGACGATATAGTCTATTCTGGCTAGCGCTGGGCTGACAAGAGACCTTTTAGTCCATTACAAAGCCATATGATGGATATTGAATACATACATGTATGGGTGAGATAAGAGATAACTGATGAAAAAATAATGAAAAATAAAAGAAAATGAAGAAACACACACACATACGCACATACACACACACACACACACACACACACACACACATACCCACTCCACTACAGTGGCCCGGGTTCGAATCCTGCCCAGGGCTGATATAGTTTCAGTATCGCTGCACTGCGAGTCGTTACTTCAACTCTCGTTGCCGGGAGTTGGGGTTTGTGTGTGCGTGTAAGGTCACAGCATTACCCATAGACCGGTCATATATGAGCTCTGAGCTCTCTTCTTGAAGGGAAATAGCTGTCGATCACGAGTCCAACATGTGATCCAAGACCATGGTGAATCACACACACACACACACACACACACACACACACACACACACACACACACACACACACACACACACACACACACACACACACACACACTGGTACACGCGCACATACGCACACCCACCCAACACACACACACACACACACACACACACACACACACACACACGTGCACACGTGCACGAACGCACACATGCACACACCCACACACAAGCACTTTGCGTCGCTGGCGTATGAGATGTTTTGTATAGAAGAAAATAGCAAACCATAAGGCGCAGTGCTGTAACAGCGCGTATCAGATTTACTAAACATGCTGATGGGCGTCCAGAAATGTAAACAACCATTATCATTAAGACGAAACATAGTTTCCATTTAATGATGCCTCGTCAGCTTTTCTTTAGTAGATGAGAAAAACAAATTGTTAAGGATTCGTTATACGTGCCCTTGTAAGGCTACGCAGCATTATAAATAGAA
The DNA here is from genome assembly GCF_046742065.1 of Oratosquilla oratoria. Lineage (NCBI taxonomy): Eukaryota > Metazoa > Arthropoda > Malacostraca > Stomatopoda > Squillidae > Oratosquilla > Oratosquilla oratoria. Next base: position 44,499,292 of record NC_134779.1, on the reverse strand, counting down.
TTTAGAAATATTAGTGTCTTCAACAAGAAGGTCATGCTTTCGGTCGCGTTTGTTCATACGTTTGTTCATTCCTTTGTTTGTTGATAATCTCATGCCAAAAGGTATGAACGAATTTTTATGAAAAATATTTGGTGGTGGGGTATAACCAAAGTAAGATTTCATTAGTTTTTAGAGGTAATCTGGATGATGACTCAGATTTTACTTATATATTTTTTATTCTTTATTGATTTTTATTTATTTATTCATATATTTATATGTATATAAACATTTATTAAACTATTTTTATATATATTTATCTATATATTTACTCATTTTTGTATATATATATATATGTATGTATATATATATATATATATATATATATATGTATATATATATATATATATATATATACACACAGAATATTCAATAAACTGTCTTAGCGGAACTTAGCGTTCTCCAAGTACTTCTAGTTTTAAAGTTCTTTTCACATAAAAGAGATATTTTCTCTGTGAGACATTAAACTTATCTAAGTTTCATTTTGACGCATTCAGCACCATGACGTTCTGGTGGCGCCCTCTACAGATATTCAGACTAACGTTATATGATTCCATTCAGCTGAAGGGCCAAAATTAGGACAAATAAAATGTCCAGATCGATCGGAGGCAAGCATTGCCTAAGTCTGCCCCTTTAGCTGAATTGTTAACCAAAATGAAATTTCGCTGCATCATTGCAAGACTGTCGTAACTCAAAAATTTCAAGTATAGAGTTACAATAGTTTATAAGAATGCCGAATAATTCTGCGTCTTTTGGTAATCAAGTCGTAAGTCAAGTGGAGCCCTATTTATCTAATCAAGATGGTAAGTTTTGTTGCTTAGGGTAGAATCATTAAAGTTATAGGACTTAGATACTTGAAAATGCTTCTCCTGAAAAATCACGAAATTTGAGTTACGACAGTCTTGCAATGAAGCAGCGATTTGTGAAGAGCTCCACCAACAGTGAAGAGAAGAGGCACATACGGTCTCGTATATAGGGACATCTCGCTATTCACTGCCACTCCCACTCTTGGTTTAGTCTTAAACCCACTTCACACTGATGGGCCGGTTCTCATTAAGTGCCGGGAATTTGAATATCTAGAAGAAGACTTTACGTACAGTATTCTAGACTTCCCTAAGAACTTTTCAACAATATGCCTAGCATTCGTATGTGCTTAACTTCTCATAGTTCGTCTTTCAGTTTGTCAGTATATGACGCAAATTTGGAGATTCGAAGAACAAAAGATTTGTAACCGAAGACTGAAGTAAATTTTTTTTTATTCTATTCTGGCTTCTGCTAGAGTTTTATTCGTTTAAGGAACAAGTCATATTTTTAAGTATATTATTTATATTTTATCTTTTCATCACCTTTTGTATTTTCTTGGAAACGAATGGGAGGAAAAGGATGAGGATAAGATAAAAAAAGAAGAGAAGGAAGAGAAAGACAAGGAGATAAAGAAATAGAAGGAAGAAGAAGCAAAGAAGGAAAAAGCAAGGAAGAAGGAAGAGAATTTAAAGAAGAGAAAGAAAATGAAAAGGAGAAAGAGAGGAAGAAGAAGAAGGACCGATAAGAATAGAAGGAAAAAGAAAGAAGGGAATAAAGAAGAGGAAGGTGATTAAGAAGAAAGGAAAAGGAGAGATGAAAAGGAAGAAAGGAAGAACAGGAAGGAGAAAGAGAAAAAGTGTGATGAAAATGAAAATGAGAAGGCGAAGAGGACGTAGGAGATGAAGAAGAAGAAAAGGAGAGGAAAGAGGAGAAGAAGGAGAAAAGAAGTGGAATAATGAAAAAGAAAAAAGAGAAGGACAGCAAGGAGAGAGAAAGAAGAAAAAGAAAAGAAAGAAAAGGCGAAGAAGGAGGAGGAGATAAAGAAGAAGAAATGAAAAGGAAAGATTGAAGGAAAAAAGAAGAAGGGAGAAGAAAAGGTAAAGGAGGAGAGGGCAAAGAAGAAGGAGGAGGAGGAGATAAAGAGGTAGTAAAGAAGAGGAAGGAGGGGAAGAGGGGATGAATTAAAGCGTGTTACCGAGCGGGATTCTCTGCTGCCCGTGTGCTCGATCTCGAGCACTTCACAGACGCTATGACTATCACAGCACTATCACGGCTCCATCACCAGAGCTTACTATCGAGATTACCGCGAAAGCATTGTAACCCTCTCCATCACCATTACTATCAACATCGTCATCATCATCATCATCATCATCATCATCATCATCATCATCATCATCATCATCATCATTATCATCATCACCACCATCATCGTCCTCGTCGTCGTCATCATCATCATCATCATCATCATCATCATCATCATCATCATCACCACCATCATCGTCCTCGTCGTCGTCGTCATCATCGTCGTCATCATCATCATCATCATCATCATCATCATCATCATCACCACCACCACCACCCCAATACTATCACCATTACCACCAATACCATCACCAAGCTACCATGACCACTATTATCACCATCACCATATTCATTATCACCATTGGCACAAGCATAACATACCTCCCACCATCACCATCAATCCCATCATCAACACCACCTCTTTTCACCACTCCCACTACATGTACTATTTTCACCACCTTCACCACTTCCACTACCACCACCACCACCGCACGCGACTGATGAGCCATCTGGGGCTGGCAGAGTCTCCCTCTTCCCCAACAAACACCGCACGCCCATTCCCCGCCCACTTCCCATCTCCTCCTCTCTTCCTTCATCCTCCTCCTTCTCTCCTTGTCCTCCTCCTTTTCCCGCGTCCTCCTCCTCCTCTTCCTCCTCCTCCCCAGCATTGCTTTCCCAAACTCCTCTCATGTGAAGATTTATAAAAAAAATGTTGTCCCTTTCTTATCCTTTTCCCTGGGGACTTGTCTTCCTCCCAAAGGGATTCTCAGGCCTTCTCCTTCGGCTGGGGATCCTGCCTGTCATGTCCTTTGTTCCGGATGCGAGTTCCGTCGCATTTGCTGTTCCGGGTGTTCGTCCCCTTGTCGTTCAGTTAACCTTTCACAGCGGGACGCCTTCCCAGCTGAATAAAATCGTCCGGCGATAGCCGTAATACATGACAGAAGTCCTAAAACTCTACAGTAGAGTTTATTGTGCCGTTTTCTCTAGCTGAATAAAATCGGCTGGCGGCAACTGGAATAGAATATAAAGTAGAACGAAGTGAAAAGATAATCGAACTGAATTCCAGACATGTTCAACTCGGCAGACGAGTTTCCCTCAGCTGAATAAAATCATCTGACGGCAGATTAGGATAACAATGAGGTTAGAAGGAGAATGACTGTATACGCGTTACGTTCCCCAGGGCTCTGTCTTGGGAACCACGCTGTTCATCATAAGTAGAGGTCTTCTTGAACAAAAGCTAAATAAATGAAATCAATAAGCTATATAGAAATAAACGAAGAAAACTTTTGATAGCCAGATAGATAATGGAAACTCATGATAAAGAAGTAGTTCACATACACACACACACACACACACACACACACACACACACACACATATATATATATATATATATATATATATAATATGTGTATATATATATATATATGTATATATATGTGTGTGTGTGTGTGTGTGTGTGTGATTTTTCATTACAAAAAAGAAAAATAGATTTTATCAAGGAAAGAATCAAAAGATACGACTTCTTGACCTTTTATTACTAAGGATGGATGTATATAGAAATGAATAGAATAGCCTGTTGCCAACAAGAACAAAGGGAAGAGTAATGGCGGATACGGAAGGGGCTGGTCGAAATAGTCCGACCAATTTGTTATCCAAGCCTTCGTATGAATAAGAATAACCTGGCGGAAGGCAGTGTCAAAAGAAAAGTGCCACCAGGTATGCAATGATCCCATGAGTTAATGCTAGTAAAGAAGACTAGATATCACCACATGCATTAAACCTAATGGCATACTTAGGTCCCTCTTTTATCTGGGGCTTTTGGCAGACCATCAGAAAGGTTATCTTGTAACTTTATAGTAAGATTCTAACTTGAGTTGAATGCTTTTAGAATGCCGCGAAGAAACACTAAAAAACCCTTAAACGGACAGTTGGGGTGGGGGGCGGCTTCACTTTAAACTGAATATGATCGCATGGCGGCAGAGAGAAAAACAAAAAAGGAGGACGATTGTTGCCTTGGAATAGTTAATCGAAATATGCTTTATACATGTGTGTATGTGTGTGCGTGTGTGTGTATGTGTATGTGAGTGTGTGCGTGCATGTGTTTGTGTGTGTGTGTGTGGTATGTGTGTGTGTGTGTGCATGTGTATGTGAGTGTGTGCGTGCGTGTGTTTTTGTGTGTGGGTGTGTGTATGGTGTGTGAATGTGTGATTCACCGTGGTCTTGAACACGTGCTGGACTCGTGATCGAGAGCTATTTCCCTCCCTCAGAGCTCATATATGACAAATCTATGGGTAATGCTGTGACCTTACACGCACACACGCACCCAAATCCCCTCCCATGAGAATTGGAGTAACGACTCCCAGCGCAGCGATACTGAAATTATTTCAGCCCTGGGTGGGACTCGTACCCGGACCACCGTAGTGGCGGCCGGGAACTCTAACCACTGCGCCACGAGTGGTGTGAGTGTGTGTCTGTGTGTGTGCGTGTGTGTGTGTGTCTGTCTGTCTGTGTGTGTGCGTGTGTGCATGTATATATACATATGGCGAGCTTCCAGAGGTCACTGAAATAGAGACTATACCGGACCTGTCGTTGCTCTCTGGGCACTTAGACTTGAATGTCCGGGGCCCCATACTTCTTTAGCTGACTGCGTCCGGGAAAGGAAATGTCTGAGATGAAAACATGAGGGCAGCCCTTCCAACAGCAGGAACATTGCCAACATGTTGGCATTGTCATCACATAACCTTCGCTACCACTACCACAACCACTACCGTCACCACTTCTGTCGTAGGGATTTCTATCACCATTACTATCAACCCCCCACAATTATTACCATTATTACTATCACCATTATTACCACCACCATTGTCACTGTCACCACCATCACCTCTGTTGCCACCAGTGTCATTACTATGCCTTCTATGTCATCACACTGCATTCACCACCACTGTATTTACTCCTATCACCAGTGCTATCACCTCTGTTATCATCACTTCAATATTTTATATTATCTCCGCCAGTGTTAATGTGAACACCACTGCTTTTACTGATATCACCGTTATTAACATTACCATTATCACCATTTTCACCAGTATCACCAACACAGGAAAAAGGACTCCGCTATCTCTAAAATTGTCTCCACTTTTTTTCACCTTCACCACCTCCTCCACCTTCTCCACCTCCACTTCCTCTAACTTCTTTACTCTCTCCACCCCCACCACCAACTCATCTCTTCCATCTTCACTTCCTCCACATCCATATACACCTCTTCCACATCCATCTCCACACTCCTCTCCATCTCCCTCTCCGCCTCAAGAACTCCACAGCCGTCTTTATAAAATCCTTCACCACCATCACCACCACCACCACCACCATCACCACCACTACCATTACATCACCCTAGCACCACCACTACCTCTACCACCACCAAATCTACCAGGACCACAGTCTCTCTCCCCTCTCCCACCCTCCCGTAAAAAGAAAGAAACGCGCCAGAACCCATCGTCCATTTCATGCCTTGCAAGTGTAACCACTTCCATGTGCTTCCTCCCTTGGACCTCCCACTCCCACTCCCTCACAGTCTCATGGTTCATCTTGTTTTGCCTAGCCTCGACTTGCCTTGCCTCGACTTGCCTTGCCTTGCCTTACCTTGCCTTGCTTTGTTTTGTCTTGTATTGCCTTGAATTATATTGTATTGTATTGTATTGTGCTGTCTTGCCTTGTCTTCTTGTCTTGTATTATATTGTGTTGCATTATATTGCATTGTCTTGTCGGCTTTTGCCTTTGTGTTTCATATTGCATTGTCTTGCCTTGCCTTGCTTTGCCTTGCCCTGCCCTGCCTTGTCTTGTCTTGTTTTGTCTAGTCTTGTCTTCGCTTTCTTCGTCTCTCTTGTTTTCCCAGAAATATGACATCTTCACTATATTTATTTGCTACCGATGGGGTGCCAATTGGGATGAATAAAATAATGTGGCGGCGTCCGAAATAAATAAGAAAGTGAGGAAGGGCTTGGTATGATTATGGAGAGGAGGAGCACACAGGGAAGCGAATCGGGGATCCCTCGTGACTAACTTCTCTCTTGTTTCCATCATCATCAGCATCACCAACCACATCAATAACAACAACAATAACAACACAAATAACAACAATAACAATGATAACAACACAAAAAAACAATAACTACAGGAACTACAATGACAATCACATTACTAAAACTATTACCATCATTACCATATCACCACCATATCTTCACCACCATATCACTACTACCACCACTACCACCACCACCACTACCAGTAAGTTACATTACTTCCACTACCACCACTATTCCCTCTTTCACCAACACCACCATCACCGCTACTACCACCACCACCACCAATTCTTGGAGACCTCCGTGGTCTGGAGTCCTCTGTCTGTGACCTGCTTCTTTTGTGTAAAGATACTTTTTTTGTTCAACCACAATAGGTTTTGTGCTATATACCTCATCGTTTTACGTAGACTCGCGCGCGCGGCTTGTGAATGCGTCTGCATGCGCGCGTGCGTGTGTGTGCACACGTCTATGAGAGCCTACGTACATACGTGTGTGTGTATTCACCTTGGTCTTTGGATCACGTGTTGGACCCGTGATCGATAGCTATTTCTCTCCCGGAGTGTGTGTGTGTGTGTGTGTGTGTGTGTGTGTGTGTGTGTGTGTGTGTGTGTGTGTGCGAGCGCAGAGGATCAACTCTCCAATCAGAGTTTAATTCTGGTTATCCCTGGGACATTTCATTCAATTAAGAAAATATAAAAAAATATAAATAATAAAAATAAAACGCACTCTTAAGATTTAACTTATCTCTATCAAGTCCTTTGAGTGCAATGTTTGACTTGTACAATTGCCTCCACTTATAGTTAGTTTCAGCATTGGTTGACATCTTGAGAGCTGTGGGAGGCGTACATTTTTAGGTCTTAACTTACAATGTCAATAAGTTCTTTACGACCTCGTAAGGCCATGCGTATTGTAAATGTACGATGTAAACATAAACACTTGTGGGAGTGTCGTAGAGGACACTAGCCACTATGGTACTTAGAAATGAATGCAGATGTACCATCAGTCTGGCTACCACTGCCAGGCAATTTTATGCACCATAAGGAAGCCCTTTCCCCATGAAATTACCTCCAATATTGCACATGTTGTGCATTTTATCCTAAGTGCCGTCAGGTGATTTTATTCAGCTAAAAGTGAAGTCCGCACTAATGTGTCAATATTTGTCACGATTATCCCATTCGTATTCGTGTTGCGCTTTAATATTTCGATACTCTGACTTGCGAAATTTGCGGATTATGCAAACCTAACGTAACTTTCCTAACGTAACCTAGCGTAACCTAACCTAACCTAACCTAACCTAACCTATCCTAACGTAACGTGCGTAACCTAATTTAACGTAACGTAACGTAACGTAACCTAACCTAACCAGCCCTAAAATTCCCTCCACCCACCACCTAACCTATCCTTATCTAACTGGTTTTATCCGCATGATCCCCAAATTCCGCAAGTCCGCAAAATATATATGCCCGTTCTCGTCACGTAGGAAATAATATTCTACAAGCTAGAGGTTCCTCTTAGCTGAATAAAATCGTCTGGCATTAGCCAGAATAGAAAAAGTGTCATTTTACCATTTTTTCATCAGTAAAAACTTAATTGAGATAGTTCGATCATGATAGTTATTCGACCCTGTTTACTATTTAAGCGATGACATATTAATTGAAAATATTCTCTTACGTCAACTTGTAAGAAATTGAAATTGAGAGGCGGCAAAGATGTCCTTTGAGATTTTTTCCTATGGTCCATAAGGGGAGAAGGGACTGAAATATTGTTACTTAAATTCATCCACTCATAACAAATAGCGCTGCATGTTTTTCGTATCATACATAAAGCCCCCACCGCTCCCATTACACCCTTGCATTAGTTTTAAAACAAATATTTTGCGTAGGTAAGCGCGGCATGTGTTGTTTCAGCTGTTTCAGCACTGAATGCGCGCCACATGGCTCCGTGGGTCCACCAGGAATTTCCTGAACGTGTTTTCAACTAATCAGGCCAACCCTTTGGCTACACAAGGCTGCCCCTCTGCTGAATAAAATCGTCTGGCGACAGATAGAATGGACATTCAAGTCGAGTAAGACTTGTTGGTTAGATCAGTCTTAGGGCCTTTTCGCCAACCCTGTCGATCACTTTCTACTATTAGAAAGAAGAATTCTATTAACTTTGTTAATTATAGTTACGAAAAATATTGGTAGGTTTTGTAGATAAGCTGATAAGCCAAATACACTTAACTAGAACATCAGGTAAAACTCTACCTTCTAATGGTAAATAGCATTCGTCAGAGCTGGCGGAAGGTTTAAAAGTACGGCCATTAGGAATCATTAGACTCGAAAGGTTATGATAGTATTCCAACCAAGGGGAGATGGTGGTCCTTATATAAGATTCTGGCTGTCGCCAGGTGATTTTATCAAGCTAACTGAACTTGTCCATAATCTGGCACATCCGGCACCGCCGCATAATGTGACACCAGCATAAGGTACCAAAGAAAGGATGGGGTGAGAGAAGGGTGTGTGTTCAGAATTGGGACTGTGATGGTCCGGTGTTAAAAGTACTCGACTCAGGTTGTGTGGTCCTTGTGTTCGCTATGGAACAGTTGCCACGGGAATGAATTAAAATCGCCAGGAGGCACCAAGAAGAAAAGTAAAAGGACTACCTGGAATGGAAGGGGCAGACATGGCTAAGCTTTGATGGAGACATAAGTGCCATTTGATCTTTTATTATACAGTACGTTTCCTTTGGCTAAATAAAATCGCCTGGCGGCAGTTAGAGAAAATATGTCATCATTAGGATAGGTTAAGGTATATTGAACTTCTTTGCTCCGTATAGGATTTCCTCCTGTTGAATAAAATCGCCTGACGGCAGCATAAGCTGTCAATAGCATACAAAGATTTAACGACAAGAGCCTGAGGTCGACCATCAGAGGAGTACTGTGGATCGACCATTTATCAGAGGGTGTTTGTCGTGTGTTGGACATTCGACCCGCCGAAGCGCTGACCCGAGAAGTCAAGCTACATGAAAGTCGTCGAAGTTCCCGGGCAAAGGTTAAAAGCTTTGGGGACTATAAATAAGATCGATTTTATTGCGCTTGTGAATAAGGACTGTTTTCGGTCACGGATTCGCCCGTGGCACAGTCCTTCGCTGTAGAGAGGGATAGACTGTGTTTGTCCCTGTTTGTGTCCCAGTTGCATGCATCCTTTTGGGGGGATGATTTGCGGACTTGCGGAATTTGCGAATCATGCGGAACATAACCTAACCCTAACGTTACCCTAACTTAACTTACCTAACCTAAACTATCTAACCTAACCTAACTTATCTAACCTAACCTATCTAACCTAACCTAACCTAAACAACCTAACGTAACCTAACCTATCGTCTTCGCGCCTGATCCGCATATTCCGCAAATTCTGCAAGTCCACAATTTATAAAAGCCTTCCTTTTGGCGAGGGAGAGGACAAAATACCACTAGCATGACCTTCCTCCCATTCCCCGATTCCACTAAAATGATAGTGACAGTAATAATAGATAAAACAAAAATAAATAAGATAAAAAAGTAAAAAAGAATTACTGTATTTCTGTTCTGTTACCCTCCTTAAATCTCTCTTTTACCTCCTCCATGATTCCGCCCTTTCGGTGCAATACTGTCCTCAAGGATAGAAGCGCTGGTTATTGATGCAATGGAGTCACAGCGAAAGGGCTCGTACCCCTACTATTATAATTTTATGCTCATGTAGTATAAAAAAAAATCGATTCCGCCAATCCCAACATACAGAGGGTACTAAGGTCTTTGTACATGTACAGCATATAGATCCATACATGATTCACAATGATCCTTTCTGTTCCGAACACTATTTGCTATTTTATCGTCTCGCGCTAAACGATTTCATTCAATTGCGGGGTACTTTTTAGATCTGATAAACCTAGTTAAGTGTAACTGGATTGAGTTATCCTCTTGACTATCGGAGGAGACGTAGATGAATGAAATAGCTTGGCGACAACTAAAATAAAAGGACGAGTGCCACCCGGTACGTAAGGGGTTAGTGGAGATAGTTTGCAAAGTATCACAAAGCTTAAATAGCCTGGTGGCAGTTAAAAGAAGGTTAAATTTCTAACCGGTATGGAAGATGTTACATACACTAAATAGTTTGAGGTTTCTGGATCATGTCTACCAGGGTTGCATGATATGTCAGGAGAGGTGGTTGGGTGGAGGTTGTGGAGGAGGGGGAGGGGGGAGAGGAGGGGAAGGGGGAGAAGGAAGGGGAAGGGGGAAAGGTTGAAGGGGGTTGGGGGTTGTTAACTCACTAATTACTCACGATTGGCTCGTAGGTCAGGCATGAAAGGAAATGAAGTGTTTGTGTTCGTCTCATCAAAGCTTTATCGAAAGCCTCACGGCAGGACGATTCGAAACGGGTTCGAGAGGGGCTCGTTGAGGTGTCGTTGAGGGGTCGTAATAGGCTTCATAACATGTCTCGAGCTGTTGCGAAACGAATCGGGGCCCAGTGGTTTTTTTTTGTCCCGTCTGTTTTTTTTTGCCCCCTTTTTTTTTTTTTTTTTTTTTTTTTTTTTTTTTTTTTTTTTTTTTTTTTTTTTTTTTTCTGTCAGGCTCTCTACCAGTTTGGGTTTCCGGTTGATTGGCTGGCTATTTATCTGGCTTTCTGTATAGATAGGTGACTATATTTCTGTCTGCCTATCTGGGATCTGTCTGTTTAACTGTCTACCCGTCTAGCTGTCTATTTACCTGTCTACCTATCTTCCTAGTTATATGTCTGACAGTGTGACTGGTAGGATGGATGGATACCTAATCTATCTACCTTGTTTTTCTGAAGGAGTTTTGTGTGTGGAGGGGAGGGAGAGGGAGGGGGAGAGGGGAAAAGCTTCAATGAGTGATTCATGAATCAAGATTTGCTGGTCACGCCATTTGTATAGTAAAGATTCAAATGACTATTGAGGGTTCTATTCACATTTCATCGACGCTTCATTCGTTACGTGAAGGAGCCGTATAACAAAGATTTCTCCTTATTGGAAAAATCCGAAATTCGAAAAATCTCCAAAAATTCGGAACGGAAACTCCTCTCGACGTGGAAGGGTTGCCGATTACTTAATTATTTATTTATCATTTATTGATTAATAAATCTATCTATTTGTTCATTTATTCATTTATGTTATATTTCTACTGATTCATTATTTATTCACTTAATCATTACCTGTTTACTTATGTTTATTCTTATATTCATATCTTCCTCTATTACATCATTTATCATCATTTACCTTGATATTATGCAGTTTCTCCATTTATCATACTTCAACTATTCATCATAGCATGGTCAACCAATCAGGTACTATTCTTGTGGCACTATAGCTCTATAGTAGAACCAACTACGCCTCAGCGTTGAGTCACCGAAGAGAAATTACCCACAAATCAATGGCAGTCTATTGGCAAATCAAAGAATAATTGGACACTCAAGAGGTCCTCACTTAGTCAATATTTATTGAAGATAATCATTAAACGTTTCTGTTGTTGACGTCTGTAACCTATATCACGCATTTAGTATCCACCAAAATTTCTCTAGGTATTTTTTCTATGATATTTGATACCAACTTGGCACAGTTAGTATTGATACAATCAATTCAACATCGTCAATAAGAAAATTATTGCCAAATGGTCCCTTAATCGACCCTCTATAAGTACCTTGATTGGTCGAAATTGTGTAAGACTCCTCGCCAATTGTGGCGTGTTTGTGTTCATGATTAATGGCTTGCTGGCCTATTGGCCCGGCCCACGTGCTTGCCCTCTGGATGGTCACAATGTTGTGACTCTCTCTCTCTCTCTCGCTCTCTCTCTCTCTCTCTCTCTTTCTCTCTCTCTCTCTCTCTCTCTCTTTCTCTCTCTCTATCTATCTCTCTCTCTCACACACACACACACACACTCGCTCTCTCTCTCTCTCTCTCTCTCTCTCTCTCTCTCTCTCTCTCACGCTTTTTCTTTCTCTCTCTCTCTCATGCTCTCTCTCTCTCTCTGTCTCTCACGCTCTCTCTCTTTCTCTCTCTCTCTCCCCCCCTCTCTCTCTCTCTCTTTCTCTTTCTCTCTCCTTCTGTCTCTGTCTCTGTCTCTTGTCCTGGCTTTCTTCGTTTATCTAATCATTAATTTTTAATTATTGGTGTGAGACATGAGCAGACGTTTTGCAGATAATGATTTACTGATTAATTTACTTTTTCATTTAGCTTGCACGTATTTGAATATTTCTCTGTGTTCATCACGCTATATCATTCTAGCAAATTTATTCATTGATTGATATTTATATAATTCAATCTTGTTCTGTCATTTATACGTCAGATAAACTTTTTAGAGCATGTTTACTTTTCGAATTATTCTCCTCATGTTTTGGTCGTAGAATGTATACCTGGGAGCTAGAGCTAAAGAAGAAGGGTGCGTTCGGCTATGGGTAATGACACTTGCACACGCTGAGCCCAATATCAGCCAATAATTTTCACTAGAATAAATCTAAAGTTTGATAGTTCCCAATGTTTGGAACGAAAGATTCTGTATTCTAGATAATTGTAATTTTTAGATATCTCCAATAGAGAGAACTGTCTGTCCTCCTCCCTAGACATTGTTTTCTAATATGTGTACTGTGTATTGGTTTGTAACAGAGCCACAAGATTCTATTCAGCTGAGGAAATACCCTCAGGGTAATAGGTGTCTCGACACATCTAACTGTAAGTATAATCAATTAGTTAGTGAGCTAGTTAGTTAGTTTATTTAGTTATCTATTTATTGATCTATTCTATTTACTTATTTATTTATCTATCTATTAATATATCTATTCATTTATTTTTTATTTTTTATTTATTTGTTTATTTATCTATTTACTTATCTATTTATTAATTTGTCTATTCATTTATATATCTATTTATTCATATATTTATTCATTATCTATTATATATTCGTCTATTCGTTTATTATCTATGCATTTATTCATTTATCTATTTATTTATTCAATTATGTATTTATTGATTTCTTTATCTATTTATTTATTCTACTGTTTATTAATCTACTTATTCATTCATTTGTGTACTTATTTCTTTATTTAATCATCTCTTTACTATCCTATCCTATTTCATAATACATTTTCTTTTTTACTTTTATTTATTTATTTATTTTTAGATTTTCAGCTTTGCTTTCAAATCCTCCATCTCCATACTACTTTTACAAGGAGTAGATATAGATTTATTAGTCTACTTTCAAGTGTTTTTTATGATATTCTGGTATGAAGTCAGTAGGTCATGTCTGTACCTTTCTTTACATCTCAATACATCTAATATAATTTAGAAAATCTACCAAATATTGTGTATTACCGAGATTACGATAGATTTTGTTGTAACATTTATTTTTCTATTTAAGTCCCATCATATTTATCCTCTTATTGTTCTACCTTACACTATCCTCTCCCCCATTTTTCTCCTTTATTCTTCTCTCCATTCTTTTCCCCATTCTTCTCCATCATTCTCCTCCCCCATTTTCATCCTCTATTCGCCTCTTCCATTCTTCTTCCCCATTCTTCTCCTCTATTCGCCTCTCCCATTCTTCTCCCCCATTCTTCTCCTCCATTCTTCCCGCCATTGTTTTCTCCCCCATTCTTCTCCGAGGTCCTGAACTGTTGTTGGGGTTGCGCCTTGGCTCCAATGGGGACACAGAGGTCTTGCTCGGAGCTCAATGACTTCGCATCCTTTCCATTGTGAGGCACTTCGTGGGGCCCAGTGCCCACTTGCTCCAGGATGTGCCATGTGGTAGTGGTGGTGGCGTGTGGTAGTGTGTGGTATGTGGTGGTGTATAGTGGTATGTGGAAGTGGAGGGTGGTGATGATGTGTGGTGTTGGTGTGTGGTGGTGGTGTGATGGTGGTTGTGGTGTGGTGGTGGTGTTATGGTGTCGGTGGGCGGAGGTGGTGGTTGTGATGGCGTGTGGTGGTGAGTGGTATGTGGTGGTGTAGAGTGGTATGTGGCAGTGGAGGGGGTGGAGGGTGGTGGTGATGTGTGGTGGTAGTATGATGGTGGTTGTGGTGTGTGGTGGTGGTGTTATGGTGTTGATGGGCGGTGGTGGTAAGTGGTGCCAGTGTGTAGGTTGGTAGGTGGTGGTATGGTAGGTGGTGGTATGGTGGTGGTATGGTGGTGGTGGCTAAAAGGGGTTGACACAGCCAATGGTTGGGAGAAACGATTGATGATTAATTCAAGTATTTACCCAGTTATCTAGTTGTGTTTGTGTGTATTCATTTATTTATTCTACTAAATTATTTATTTACTCAAAAGGACTGAGACATCCGAAGTTGAGAGGAATGGTAGATGATTTATTTAGATGTTTACTCTGTTATCTAGTTAGGTTTGTATGTGTTCATTTATTCATTTTATTCAACGCTTTGTTTACTTACTTACGTATTCATATGTTTATCTGTTCGTTTGTTAATCAAAAAAGGGTTTTGTGTATATAGTGATGTATATATTTATGGATAGGTTTCATATATCTTCATATTAAGTTGCTTGATTCGTTTATTTCTTTGTTTTTATAATTATCTTTTATTTAGATATTTACACATCTATTCGTTTATATATTTACTTATTTATTCATTTATTTATTCATCTATCTATCCGTTTATTTATTTGTTTATTTATTTATTTATTCATTTAATCACCCACTTACCTATTTATATATTCGATTATTTATTTACGTGACTCTTTAGAGTTTTCTTATTAAGCTGTAGTGGCACCATCGTCAGTCACTCATTTCATCCTTTTATTTATTCATTTATTTATTTTCAATGTAGCTCTCTTTTGGTTTTCAATCCAACTTCGATCTGGACCTGAAACATCTTCAGTCAGCATAGCTCAGTATTGTTTTTCAGTATCAATTAAGCACGTGAAAAGGTTCTGAGAAGTCTGCAGAAGCAAATCGCTCCTTCACAGGCGAGGGAAAAAAAAAATCACCCTTTAGAGAACTTGAATCTTACATGACCTCAGACCTTGAGTTAGGGCCTATAACCACTCCACCACCAAAGACTTTTTGTTAGCGTGGATTGACCCGAGGGGCTTCCGTCAGCTGAATGAAATCGTTTGGCACAAACAAGAGGAAATTGTAATGATAGTTAATCAGAGAGAGGATGAATCAAGATAGTTTAACACTTTGGCTGCCGGAGATGCTGCTCAGCTGAATAAAGTCTTCTAGCCAGGATAAAGGTTATAAAGCGATTCATTGTAGTAATTGAGGTGTGTGTGTGTGTGTGGAGTTTGGAGAGAGGATGGGTGTTGGGGGCACGAAAGAATGAGACGAGGACAAGAAGTGCTCTACAAAAGAAATATTTACATATAACATAAGCAAAATCCCATTTAGGTATCATATTATGGTGTGTATGTCAGTATATCTGTAAATAGAGCCTAACTCCCTGTACACAGCCAGCAGTAGCCGGAATAAGAAATAGATGAAGACGAATAAATTAAAAAAATGGAAAAAAAAAAAAGACAAATGTTACCCGGTACAGCCAGCAGTAGCCGGAATAAGAAATAGATGAATAGATGAATAAATATAAAAAAAAAGAAAAAAATGAAAAAGAAAAAGAAAAATGCCACCCGATACGGGATGGTTAAGCCCATATGCAGAAGGAGTTTCTGGCGCCAGGAAGAAGCACCGGATGAGTAAATATGGCGGACAAACGAACACGTCATTAGTCGTGCGGATAAAGAGGAAGTCAGAGCAGTAAACACTATAAAAGGAAACATTCATTTATTTACAAAAGCATAAGAGCACATGCCCTCACGCATGGCGCACATGAATACGCTGTCACACGCACACGAGCATACATAAATATGCATATATACTGTATATATATATATATATATATATATATATATATATATACGCGCATGCACACACATACACACACACACACACACATACATACACACACACGCACTGCCACTACGGCGGTCCGGGTACGAATCCTGCCCAGGGCTGAAATAATTTCAGTATCGCTGCGCTGCGAGTTGTTACTCCAACTCTCATGGGTGGGTAGTTGGGTTTATGTGCGTGTAAGATCACAGAATTACCCAGAGATCGGTCATATATGAGCTCTGAGCTCTCTTCCGGGAGGAAAATAGCTGTCGATCACGAATCCAACACGTGATCCAAGACATTGGTGAATCACACACACACACGCACACATACACATACACATACACACACACACAAACAAACAAACATCAACATATACACGCAAAATCTACCAAACCTTGCATGCACAACATCACCAACGAAGCCAGAAAACATAAACAAACAAACAAACAAACAAACAAAAAACAAGAACACGGAGAGAAACAATCCAAGGCGAGCCTCATTACCTCTTTACGAACTCATTCGAGGACAAAGGACCTCGAGGCCAGGGCCGACTTCAGGCCTCTTTCAGGGCCCCTGAAAGGAGTCTGTGGGTTCCCACGAACCTCCCAAGGAGACAAAGGCCAGAAGGATTCTGTGGCCGTCTCTCATTTTGGAAGTATTCCAGGGAGCAGAAGTATTCTAAGAATACGAAGCTATGTGAAAGGGACAGCAAACACAAATTGATTTTGTTTTCTTCGTCGTTGTGGTGGGTTAGTTTCGTACCATTATACGTACGTTTGATTATGTGAGCTTTGGAATTATTTTATTGTAAGGTTATTGCTGTCGATCACGATCCCAGTACGTGATCCAAGACTATTGTGAATCATATTCACAAAACACACATACGCACACACACACACACACACACACACACACACACACACACAACACACACACAACACACACACACACACACACACACACACACACACACACACACACACACACACACACACATACACGCACACACACACACACACACACACACATACACGCACACACACACATACACGCACACACACACACACACACACACACACACACACACACACACACACATTAACATATGTACTTGTTGCCATGAAAACAAGCCATGTATGACGTCACGTGACACGAGCTAGAGGTGTCACTCTTAACGTCACCAACCAGAACGGAATGCGTCACGTCTTGTCTTCAGAACAAATTAATTTAGGGAACTTTCAGTGGCTACAGTAATAGTAATAGTGATGGTAATAGTGGAGCAAAAGAAACGAGGATAGGAATAGTCGAAATAGTAATATTAATAGGAATAGTAGTAATACTAAAAGTAATAGGAGAAAGAATAGGAAGTGTATCTGTATAATAGTAATAACAAATGTAGTAGCAGTAAATTACAAAAGTAATAAAATTTAATCCAATAATTGTGGTGGTGGTAACATAGTGCTAATATGAGAAGTACCGTTGGCTATAGTATTAGCTCTCATGGCGTTCTCTAATGGGTCGTTAGCCTCACAAAAACATGAGGTTGTGCACTTGTCAGTCCTGTTTTTTTCTTTTTTTTTTAGGTCATCACACTGGGCTATTTTCCTTCGACATTGTACCTTCAACCACCATTTGAATAATTAGAATATGACTTCGCTTAAAGAAACCTAGTTTTCTCTAAGATCATTTCAACAAAATACCTAACATTCTTACAGGCTTACACTTTCTTAATTCATCACTCAGCTTTGCTATATATGCCGGAAAGATAATTTGGTATATGGAGATTTGAAGAATAAGATATTATAACCGAATCCGTTTTTACTCAAACGAACTTTCAATGGTCGACGCTGGTTAATTAAGCCTGTGATAACGTCTTATGCAAGAGTATGAATTTTCTTCTGTTGTTCTGCCTCACACCCTTGTTCTTATATATTTACTTTTATTTATCTGCTTCTACTTGATCATATATTTCTTCATTGACTTGTTTATTAATTTATTTGTTTATTTACTGAAATGTTCAAACATATCTTTTACTTATTCCTTGTTGATAGTCTTGCTACTGTAATTAATGGTGTCATTGTTGCTATTCTTATTGATTTATCGTAATTGTTGTTATTACTTACATCACTCTCATCGTAATTATTGTTATCTTTATTATATTCATTATCGTTATCATTATGATAATGCTATCATTATTGTTTTAGGTAATATATATGTACAGGGTGGTTCAAAAGTAAGTGGGCAGTAAATGACATTTGCACTATATACTGTCCACTCACCTGTGTGTGTGTGTATACAGTATATATATATATATATATATATATATATATATATGTATTTATGTATATATATATATTTATTTATATATATATGTATGTATATATATATATATATAAATGTATTTATATATATTGTATATATATATATATATATATTTATATCTATATATATGTATTTATATATATATATGTATTTATATATATATATATGTATTTATATATATGTATATATATATATATATATATATATATATATGTATATATAATGTTGTTAAAACTGCTTTTGTCGCAGAGGTAACTTGATAAAAAAGAGATGATGTTTTGTTTTTGTCCCAGGAAAGCTACAAAGCCTGAGGATCCCCGGCCTCACTTCCGACATCCCTCGTTTGCCTGCGCTCTGCCCTTTTTATTATTTATCCCAAGTCAACACGAACACACAAAGGACTAACGAAGAAAAAGGAAAGTTGCGAGGAAAGAACAAAGACTTAGTTGACACGGATAGCCTCCAGCTGGGTGAAAAAAATATCTCGGTAAATTTCTGCAGTCCAGGGGAAATGACCTTGTTTCTGAATAAAATCGCCTGACGCTGGCCTGGGTAGAATGTGTAGATAAATGAAGAAAATCCTGTGGTTTAATCTGAACACAAAAGAGATCATAAAATTTCTTCAACATTTGTAGTGGATGCAATGTGCAGAGAAATTACAAAGGATTACAAAGGCGGAGCATGCCGACAGGAGACCATTTGGTCCATAACTAGGTCGGATGTGAAAAAATTATAATAATGATAGATAAATAGATAAAAACATAATAATATAAATAATAATAAATAAAATATAAATATATAAATGCATAGGTATAGTTAAATAATAAACAAACTGGTACATAGTAAATAATAATACACTGACATATAACTAGTAATAAATGTAAATCAAGCAAATAATAATTAGCAAACAGACAAATGATAACAAATGAGAAGTCTTCTGTGATTTATCTGTACATGATAGAAATAATACACACACGCACGCATACACACACACATACACACACACACACACACACACACACACACACACAAACGCACACACACACACATATATGTATGTATTTACGCATGTACTGTATACCACATACTACATCAACTACCATAAAAGTTAAATCCTCGAGGCAGACTGCTTTTGTAGAAGTACATCTTCAATTCTTACTTCAAGACAACTATAGACTATGGACTACCCAGGCATTCTCTCAAGCGATATTGGTTTTTGTTGAAGGGTCAGAGAAGTTCGTAAGAAAATTAATTGAAAGTCGTGTATAAAAAGGGCAATTGCCACTGATAATACAGCCGAAAAGACAGGTACATATAGGCAAGCAAGCCAGCGTGAGAGTTAACATTGAAAGGTGTGGAAGGTCATGGCGAGAAGCAGGCACGGTTCTCTTGCTACGTGTCTACAATCTAAATGATTTGGATATTTCCACTTTTTTGAAATATCCAATTTATGTAGATTTCGGTAAAGAAATTTGTTTACACCATTGTTGCATTTGACCAAAATATAATCAATTAAATTCTCGTCTACAATATTGTTCTTGCTACATGTCTACAATCGAAATAAATTGAATATTTCCTCTTTTTTGAAATATCCAATTTATATAGATTTCGGTAAAGAAATGTATTTACACCATGGTTGCATTTGATAAACCACAATTAATTAAATTCTCGTCTACAATGTTGTTCTTACTACGTGTCTACAGTCTAAATGATTTGGATTTTCCTCTTTTTTGAAATATCCAATTTTTTATATATTTTGCACTTTGGTTGCATTTGATCAAACTACTATTAATTAAATTCTCGTCTACAATATTGTTGTTCAAAGTGATAGCTTCAGCATTCTCCGAATGTAGACAAAAATTTGTAAAAATATTATTGGAATGATTTCTTGACTTTCATCTCTAACGAATTTCCTAAACTGAACAGTCCTGGGTTTAAATGGTTTATCAGTCAGGCCAAAGTGGAAATGACTTCACATTTTACAAGAATTTTTTAAATACAAACTTATTTAACAGTTATCTTCATTATTTATAAAAATTACTCATTTTATGCCTCTAAGGAATAATGTTGAGATTGAAATATAAAAATTCTGGGACACCAGCCAGCAGAATATATAAGTTGTTCTAACAAATATTTCCTTTGGTTGGGATATCCACAAGTTTTAACTGGCACGATTGTAGGAAGAATAAAAAAGTATTTAGAGTTTCAAATTGTCATGAATATTTCAAGTTTCCTCATCGATGTATGTATGACTGCAGATACACAATCCAGTCGAAAATATAAAAAAGATGACGGCTTTATATTACTAAAAAAGAAAGGTGAAAATTCTTTGCGTGTAGTTACGGGCAAAGCCGCCATATTTGGACTATTTGGGACAAGAAACAATCACTGTGGATGTACTGTGTCTTGCAACACTGCTTCTGACCCAGGGCAGTGGGCATGATGCAGGGATCAGGAGGTGCCAAGATAAGAGGGAGGGAAGATGGTGAAGGAGAGTGGAGTGTAATAGGGATGAAATGGGTGGGAGTGGTTTTTATGCCTTTGTTTTTTGGCTACCTCCCTTGTAGGGGGGAAGAAGCCCTTGGTTTATGTATGTATGTATGTAACAATCACTGTTGGGAATCGGAAAGAAGTGCTGGAATAATAGTATGCATAAGAACTTACACAGATTGATCTGCAGT
>NC_134779.1:44470690-44473190 GCF_046742065.1 Oratosquilla oratoria | reverse complement strand
TTATAAATGAAGTGATAAAAACAAATATCACAAATTCATAGTAAAAATGATAATGAGCATAAAAAATTATGGTAGCAGTGATGAGTGAGGCTGATAAAGTAAAAGTTGTGGAAATAACAGTAAAGTTAACGATTATAGATAAATAAATTGAAGTGAAAAATAAGAACACACTTGCGGAAGCGAACGATCATTAGCTCTGGGTTTTGTGCGTGTTTGGCGCCGACGACGAGGGCCGTGTTTGTTGGTATTTTCACTTGATGGTGGTGTGTCTCCCTTTGTGACGTGTTTATTCAAGGGGTCCCCGCCCCCCACCACCACCACCCCACGGGGGCAGAAGACCTCGTTTGCAGTTCGAGTCCGACTTCGGGAAGTAATAGGTTTTCGATTTTTTTTTTTTTTTTTTTTTTTTTTAGGCGACTTCAGAAGACCTCGTTTGTAGTTCGAGTACGACTTCGGATAGTAATCGGTTTTCGATTTTTTTTTTTTTTTTTTTTTTTTTTTTTTTTTTTTTTTTTTAAGACTTCATGGTAGACACTCTGAAGGTCGACTCAGACCCATTCAGTACAGTAACACACTATAACCCTTTTCTACCCTCACTGGCGCTAGACGATTCTATCCATCTGAAGGGGTCAAACTCGGGATAGATTGGGATCTCGATCAATTACGACCACCTTATGGGATTGGAACAATTTTCCAGCAGCCGAAACAGACTTCATGAACACGGCCACCTCATTGAAGAGTTAGACGTAACTCTACACTTGCGTGTCTGAACCTGGGTGTTAAAGAGGGAACGTGATGGGACCAATAATGAGCCTGGTAATGGGTAGATGGAGTGTCAGGGAGTGTATGAGGAGGAGTTAGTGAGCGTTAGCGAATGGAGTGAGGAGGAGTTGGGGGAGTGATGTTTGGGGTGGGGAGGAGTAGGAGGAATTAGGGGAGTGACGGAGTGGGATGGGAAGGAGTCAGAGGGTGAGAAAGGGAGTAGTGGGGAGTTACTGGAAGTATAAAGGCGTTAACACATTGGATGATTTTTCCTCCGATTGTCGGAGTGGATTTGCAGACGGCAGCTTTCGAAAAGGAATCTTATATGCTGGAGGGAAAAAAAATTCCTCCAGCATATCAAATGACTTTCTATGTAAATTGCTTAAAAAAAAAAAAAAAAAAAAAAATTCCATTGTTATTTAACGGAGGAAAAGATACTGGAGGTGGGCACTACCCCCGATGTGTTGGAGGTTGAAGGAAAAATATCCCGGTGTGATAGTCTCTTTAGGGAGTACAATGGGGGGGAGTTACGGAAGGAAAGGGAAGATACGAGGAGGAGTTTGGAGTGTTAGAGGAAGAACGGGGAGTAGCTAGGGATCAGTAGATGAGGGGAAGGAGGAGTTAGGGAGTGACTAGGAGATTAGGGGATGGCAACGGGGGTTAGGGAGTTCAAGGAGCCTGTATGTTCTTCGGCCAAGAATAACAAACGTGTTGAGAGCCGTGTTCTTCTGATCCGATTTCTGTCGTAAGCTGTCGCAAGGGACAAGATTTCAAGTGCTGAGGTCATTACTATGATAAGAGAGAGAGAGAAAGTAAGAGCTTAAGAGGAGAGGTAAGAGAGAGAAAGAAAGGAAGTGAGAGGTAGGAAGGAGACAGGGAGAGAGAGAAATGTACAGAAAGGGACATATATATATATATATATATATATATATATATATATATATATATAGATATATATATATAGAAAGAGAGATAGCCGAGTTAAATTAAAAGCAGACACACCAGGCGACTCTATTCATCTGATTTCAAGGAACCTGTGCTCAAGAAGACCTATTGGAGGGTTTTAGCCTGGCTTAGGGCCCTGTGGACTATATTCTGTAATACAAAACCCTTGTGGAAGGGAAGGTGTTGACGGAGCCCTGAACACGCCCCTGCGTGTTTTCGAGCCCTGTTATTCCACCCTGATAACTTCATACCCCACATGGGGGGGCCCTGAGACGCGTATGGGCCCCTCGACAAACCCTTGAGGGGGATCAGTGTCGCCCTTGTGCTCTTCACCACAGAAAATCATTAAGATTACGAGATCACGAGCCGAAGCGAGGGTTGAATTAGGAAGTAGGTGTCTGTTTGTGTGTGTGTGTGTGTGTGTGGGTATTCACCTTGGTCTTTTGGATCACGTGCTGGGCTCGCGTGTGTGTGTGTGTGTAACCTTGGTCTTTTGGATCACGTGCTGGACTCGTGTGTGTATGTGTGTGTGTGTCTGTGTGTGTGTGCGCGCGTAACTATCTGCCTGTCTCTATATGTACATATATGAATGGTTATGTACAATACATACAAACTTTTATATGTATTTTTGTCAGTTTTATGTGTTTGTGAGTGTGAGGGTATATGTATATTGTATACAAACATTTCTTGTCTGACTTTCTTTTCATCTTTTGTATGTCTTTCTACTTGTAGATGTGTATATATGTGGTGTACTCATACATGCACAACACAATTCCGTGTACATGAACAGGTG
>NC_134779.1:44440690-44465690 GCF_046742065.1 Oratosquilla oratoria | reverse complement strand
AAATAAAAAAAAAAAAAAAAAAAACGGACAAAGTAACAATTCAGGAAGATCCTCCGAGTAATAGTCATGAACTTCATCACAAGGACGTCATCCTTCACAAGAACAGTTACGTCGCTAATGTTACACTATTAGAAAAGGTGTTTTTTTCATCCGCTATTTTTTATACACTATCCTAACCTTTGTTTTCTTTATTCTTATTTTTACTTTCTTACTCCTCCTCCTCCTCCTCCTTATCCTTCTTCTCGTACTACTACTACTTCTACTACTACTGCTAAAGTGATTTGAACACTATAAGGCTGGGCAGATAATTTCCAGATATTTTTCAGTATAGATAAATGTAAAGTACTTCATATTGGTAATAGTAATGTCCAGGCCAACTACACGATGGATGGTGTACAACTGGCAATTATAGAACAAGAGAAAGATCTTGGTGTTGTAATCTCAAAAAATCTTAAACCAAGCAAACAGTGCTCCGAGGTCGTAAGAACTGCAAACAAATCAATTGGATTTACAGATAGAGCTTTTGAGTTTAGAATTAAAGAAATTATTCTTAATTTTTACAGTGCTCTACTCAGACCTTACCTAGAATATCGTGCACAGTCCCGGTCTCCAGATTACAACAAGGATATAGAGATGTTACAAAGAGTGCAGAGTAGAGTAACAAAGCTCATTCCCAGGTTGCGGAACAAGCCGTACGAAGTGCGCTTAAGTGAACTAGATTTTAGTCTCTCGAAACGGAGATTGAGAATAGATCTAATTAAGGTAAGGTCTTCAAAATTGTCAAAGGAATTGAAAACATGGATGTGGATTTTTTTTTTTTTTTTTTTTTTTTTTTTTTTACACCAGGAGTAATGGATGCAAACTGTAGGAAAATTATTTCAAACAAAAGTGGCTAAATATTCTTTATTCAATCACGTTTTATTAATATATGGAATGATTTACTATCCAACGTCACCGATTGGTCCCACTGTAGAGGTATTCATAAAACGTTTTGACATTTACATAGCTACAAATCCCCGACTAGAATTATCTACTTCTATGCAGATACTCGTTCTCTTGTCCTCTTTTTCCTCCTCCTACTACTCCTTCTCTTCCCCCCTCCTCTTTCTCTTGCTCCTACTCTTAGTTCTCCTCTTCTTTTACTCCTCCTTCCTCTCCTCCTCTTCCGCCGCCTCCTCATCGTCTTCCCTCTGCTCCCTCTCCCGGTACTGAGAGGGAAAAGAGAACCCGAGGGAGCACGAAGGACCAGGGGTGCCAATCCCCATTCCCCTCTTGTTTGTTGTTCCTCCGTCCGCTCACCCTCATCAGGCTAGCCAACCCCTCCGACACACAAACACTCTTCGGAACATTATCTGTTTGCCTGCTTCCGGGGTGTAATGGACAGAGCCTTCGGTTGGTGTCCCAAAGGCGTTGGGGTTCGAAGCCTTCGTAGGATGTTACCACATCCATGAGAAGTGGTTGCTTACATTCATCTTTTGCGGGTTCACTGCTTGGCTTGGGTTGAGGTTTCGAATCCCCTTTTGATGAGGTTTTGGTTGAGAGAAGACCTGATTACCTCCGGTTTCCTCTTAAGATGTCTGCTCGATCCTCTCTTCCAGCTGTAAAATAAAAAAATAATGAGGAAGAGGTGAAATGGAGAGTATAGTCAAATCGGTATTTTTGTAGGAACACGAATTGTGGACGTTTTTAATGGTGCTACAGAATAATACATAGAGTTGGTGATGTATTGTTTGAGGTGTATTTGAGTCGACTGAAGAAAAATTACAAGATACTAAAATTAAAAAAATCAAGAAAAAGGTGAAGATGGAGTTAACGTAGTGGCAGGATAGAGAAAAAAATGTTACCTCGTACGGTTGGTTCCCTCGGTTTCTTTGTCTACCACACCCACTCGTGAGTGTGTGTGTGTGTGTGTGTGCGTGTGTGTTATGTGTTATGTGTGTGTGTTTGTGTGTACGTGCGTGCGCCGTGTCCGTGTCCGTACCAGAAAGAACACTTGCCTATCGGAAAGGTCAATCTAAAAGAATAGCCCGAACGTACATATTTCAGGACTGTGGCCTTTTGGAGGGTTGTTTTCTTGCGTGGAGTATGTGAAATATTTCCGTGATGTGAAAAAGGAGAATTTCGTTAACAGTGTCATAGACATTGTTATGGAATTGTATTGTTTTCCTACAACTTGTGAATTGAATGCAAATGTCATACACTGCATAAACACCGACACGGGATAGTCCTGCGGGTTAAAGAGTATGTGTGTATGTTTTCAGATATGTGTACGCGCGCGTGTGTGTGTGTTTGTTTGTGTGGGTGTGTGGGTGTATTTATATGCCCATATATATATATATATATGTGTGTGTGTGTGTGTGTGTATGTTTGAAGGAATATCCCATCATCAGTCTAGAACGCTGTTTTACTCGTATATCAAATAGATTTTGTCAACTGTGGTCAATTTTCTTGTGGTCACACTCACAAGCAAACGCGTAATTCTGAGCAACAGGAGCTGTGCTTAGATATACCCAAATTCACAGCGACTCACAAACATAGGAAACACTCACAAAGTGTGATTTAACAATAAAGCTGCGGAACGGTTTCCTTCGGCAGAATAAGATCACTTGGTGGGAGCAAGAATGAAAATATAGCTCGTAAGGTTAAAACTATATGAGTTTAATCCTGAGGTGTTGGGAAGGGCGAGAGAAAGACAGAGAAATGGAAAGAGAAAGAGAGAATTACAGAGAGAGAGAGAGAGCGACAGAGAGAAAAGAGAGAGAGAGAGAGCGACAGAGAGAAAGAGAGAGAGAGGAAGAGTTTGCAAGGGGGGCGCCAAATTGATATCGGACAGGTATTACCTCGAAGGTACCCCTGACCCGAATTTTCTTTGCGTATGTATTCTACTGGGAAGCATATGGGCGTCCGTACCATATCTGGTAAAGATCCGTTGTTACTGTTGGTATCAGAGGAGTCTCCTTCTCAAAAAGAACGTCCTCGGGTCTGTCCTGAAAGTCTTATATTGAGGAGGGACATTTGGTCAACGCCCTAAGACCAATGAAGATCTAATGAGACCCTAACTAGCAAAGACATCATGTCTGAGAGCTGAAAGATTCTTTTCCGAATGGATTATTGTGGTCAGAGCAAATGAGAGCCGTTTTCTAAGAGTGGCACAATCCCTCAATATTCGTCCTCCGGAGGACTTCTTCGGAGACTTCGATGACGTTGGTTGGTGAGGGGTAGAGTTCCCGAAGAACTCTTGAGTCTTGAAGAAGGCGGAGAAGATGTATTTTTCGGTAAAAGAATTCCTTAAATCTTCAACACACTTCGAAGGCCCCGCCTAAGAGAAAGACAGCGGGATGAGGTCTTCTATGGTAGTGCCGTCTGGACGAGGTAAAGGCCCATTTTCAAATGATTGTGGCATCTACAGGTCATAGTATGGGTGGGTTGGCAAAGGGGTTAAATTGATTTGCTCAGGGTTTTATCATGTCTATTTTTTCATTTTGATATCTTAAGAACATTTCTCCATCTATTTATCTATCTCTCTCTCTAAACACACACACACACACACACA
Source organism: Oratosquilla oratoria (assembly GCF_046742065.1). Classification (NCBI taxonomy): domain Eukaryota; kingdom Metazoa; phylum Arthropoda; class Malacostraca; order Stomatopoda; family Squillidae; genus Oratosquilla; species Oratosquilla oratoria. Next base: position 44,462,137 of record NC_134779.1, on the reverse strand, counting down.
CACACACACACACACACACACATATATATATATATATATTATATATATACATATATATATATAATATATATATATATATATATATGTATATGTGTGTGTGTGTGTGTGTGTGTGTGTGTGTGTGTGTGTGTGTGTGTGTGAAATGGTGGGAGATGAAATCATAGGTCTAGATCTGAGTTCCGAGTTTATTCCCAACCTGTTTCACTTTATGCTTCTTCAGAGGAATGTTCCTCTGAGGGAACGCAAAGCGTAACTGAATAGAAATAAAATTGGAACTCAGATAGACCGATGACTTTATCAACTTGTCATAATGTCTCAACATTATATATATATATATATATATATATACTGTATATATATATATATATATATGTGTGTGTGTGTGTGTGTGTGTGTGTGTGTTGTATGCATACAGCACAAACACGCACAGATACACATACACACGTACACACATACACACACAGACACACACACACACACACACACACACACACACACACACACACACAGGCACAAACGCACATACACATAGGCACAAATACATATATTGCAACATGAAGTTGGTTTGCACAAATTCCTTTCTTCCACTTCCACGCTTCCCCGTCATCGCCTACAACTTCCCACCTCTTTGCCGGTTCGTTAAGTCGGAAATTCCACTCTTTATCATGGAATTCCGGCTTTATGGAGCGTCCACTTTTGGAGGGATTTGCGCCCTTGTGAGGTCCGATGGCCCGTTTATGGGCCACTTGGGCGCCCATTAGGGATCAGGAGGATCTCTTGAAGCATACGCTCAGTTGGGGAAACAAGTTCTTGGTCTCTGTGTTCGCATGCATTAGTATTTGGAGTGCTTTGAGTTCTGAATCATGAGCCGAATGTCAGATAATGGCACTAGCAGATGTAAATACGTTTTATTTATCATTTATATGATGCTCGATGGTCGAGTGGGTACTGTCGATGCTTGAAGCGAAGATCTGGATTAAAGGTTGTTCGAGTCCTGCCTCGACCTCAGTTAGCCCCTTTTGCGAGTGGAAATTTGTGTTGTTAACTCGAACCAATCAATCGTATCTTTTCTGTATATTCATTTTTTGCAAAATGTTAATTTAGTTACTACGGTTTTGTTGTCAGATAGCGCTCACACAAACAGAGATGCATCTCCCACACGCAAGTATATACATATGCATATTTATATATATGTGTATATATATATATATATATATATATATATATATATATATATATATGCGGTTGCGTGTGTGTGTGTGTATGTGTATACTCAAAGGAACTCTCAAGAGTTTCCTGTCTCCGCACATAGTTATGCGGTCTGCTTTCCCCTTTTATCCTCTTCCTCCTCTTCCTCATCTTACACCTCCATCTGATTTTTCTTCGGCTTTTCCCACACCCTCTACTCCTTCTCCTCTTTCACTCTACCTCGTCATCCTCCTCCTTCCTCCTCATCCTATTCCTCTTCTTCCTCGTTTGGCACTGACATTCCCGTTTATGGACTTCCATGGTCTTCTTCGCTATCGTCTTCCGCAGCCGTGGAAGGCTCTTCATTCAGAACCTTTGCGCGCTTCCTCTTCGACCCCCCCCCTCCCCGTCTCTCTCTCTCTCACTTTCTCTCTCTCTCTCTCTTTCTCTCTCTCTCTCTCTCTCTCTCTCTCTCTCTCTCTCTCTCTCTCTCTCTCTCTCTCTCTCTCTCTCTCTTCCTCTCTTTCTCTCTCTCTAATTATTTCTACTCCCCTTATCTACTCTATTCATGACTACAACGACCTACATTTCTACAAGTACTACCAACATTTCGCTACTACAGACATCTCATCACTAACCTAACCTAACCTAACCCCTCCCCGTCTCTCTCTCTCTCTCTCTCTCTCTCTCTCTCTCTCTCTCTCTCTCTCTCTCTCTCTCTCTCTCTCTCTCTCTCTCTCTGCAGTCATTTCTACTCCCCTTATCTACTCTATTCATGACTACAACGACCTACATTTCTACAAGTAATACCAACATTTCGCTGCTACAGACATCTCATCACTACCAACTCTATTACCACTCCCACCCGCGCCATCACCCCCGAGGTCCTACCGGCGCCTCTACCACCACCACCACTATCTACACCACCAGAATTCTTTCCTCCACAATCAACATCCACTGCAACTATCGCCAGCACTACTATAATCCCTACAATCATCACCACCACCGCCACTACAGCCACTTCATCATCAATATTATCACCACCACCTCTAACACCACTGGCACTACCACTACCACCAACACCCCCACCAACACCCCCACCAAAACCCCCACCACTTTAACCAACAGTGATCACAGGTCATTACAACCACAAACAAATTAATTGGATTTATAGGTAGAGCTTTTGAGATTAGAATTGAAGAAATTATTCTTAATATTCATAATGCCTTAGTCAGACTTAATATAAGATACTATGTACAGTACTGGTCTCCATATTACAAGAAAGATATAGAGAAAATAGAAAGAGTGCAGCGCAGAGTAGCTCATTACAAAGGATTACAAAGGCGGAGCATGCCGACAGGAGACCTTTTGGTCAATAACTAGGTCGGATGCTAAAAAATATATATATATAAATGATAAAAAAAATAGATAAAATAAAATAAAAATTATAATAATATAAATGATAATAAATAGAATAAATAATACATAGGTATAGTTAAATGATAAACAAACAGGTAAATAGTAAATAATAATGAGCTGACAAATAAATAACAATAAATGGAAATCAAACATATAATAAACAAACAGACAAACTATAACAAACAAATAATCAAATAATATAAAATAATTGGCAGACATTACAGCATCTTAAATGTTTATCTAAACGAATTTTAAAGCTTCGAACTGAACTACATTGCACTGCCTCTGCAGGAAGTTTATTCCATTCATTAACTACACGGTTGGCGAAGTTGTTTCTACCCACTTCCAAATTAGATCTATTTCCTGACAGTTTGAGACCATTATTTCTTGTCGGATTCTCATTCCTAGGTTGCGGAACAAGCCATACGAAGAGCGCTTAAGTGAGCTAGATTTGTTTAGCCTTTCGATACGGAGATTGAGAGGTGATCTAATTGAGGTCTTCAAAATTGTCAAAGGAATTGAAAATATTAACGTGAGAAATATTTCAAGATGATCACTTCCAACGTAAATAGGAGTAATGGATGCAAGATTGTAAGAAAACGGTTTCAAACAGATATAGCAAAGTACTTCAGTCGCATAGTGAATACATAGAATGGTTTACCATCCAACGTCATGGATTGTTCCACTGTAGAGGTATTCAAAAAACGTCTCAACATTTACTTGGCTACAAACCCCCGACTAGAATTTACTTCTAAATAGATTAAGAAAAGAATATATATACTAATAATGATAATAATAGTAATAATAACACCCCCATACACGGGGGTAGCCAAAAAGAAAAAGTCATAGAAACCACTCCCACCCATTCCATCCCCTACATATTCCACTCCCCTCCACCCTACTCCCTCCCTCTCATCTTGGCACCTCCTGGATGACGGGTCATCCCTGCATCCTGTCCACTGCCCTGGGTCAGAAGCAGTGTCGCAAGACACAGCACATCCACAGCAAGGCATCCTCATTAATTCGGCGACCCCGTCTCTCCGTCCCCTCAAGCAGAAAAGGAGAAGACGGGGAGATAATGATAATAATAATAATAATGATAATAATAATAGTTAATAATAAGAGGATAATATTGATAATAATAACGATAATAATAATAAGTATGATAATGACAACAATAATAATAGCAGTAGTAGCAGCAGCAGCAGTGGTAATAATGATAATAATATATTAGGTATCGAAACAGGCATGTAAGGACCAATGGTTCTGTTGCTGTTCGTTTGTTCATGTAACTCCATGCAACAACAACATCACCACCACTACTACCACCGCCGTCCCCACCACCGCCTCCACCACCACCACCACCACCACCACCACCACCGCCTCCACCACCACCACCATCACTCACGACGTTTATTACGCTTTTCAGTTCCTTCCTGGCGCTCTTACATTCTCTCTTTATTTTTTCTTTTCTCTCTCTCTCTCTCTCTCTCTCTCTCTCTCTCTCTCTCTCTCTCTCTCTCTCTCTCTCTCTCTCTCTCTCTCTCTCTCTCTCTCTCTCCCTTTTCGTAACCAACTTAAAGAATAGGTTGTGTGAATTAAGACGGCTATTGCCTCGATTTCGCTGTAATTTCCGGAGTTTTCTGAGACCGTTAGTAATGTGCGGTAAGGTTAGGTTAAGGAAAGTATGGTTAGGCAAGATTAAGTTAGGATAGGTTAGATGAGGTCGAGATAGGATAGGATTAATATTGTCAGACAGTTATGTTAGGATTGGGTATGTCAGGATAAGTTAGGTTAGGTAGGTTAGGTTATATTAGGTTAAGTTTCAGTTACGTGATATCAGGTTCAATTAGGTTAGAGTAGGCTAGCGAAGTTAGGTTAGGTGAGATTAAGTTAGATTAGATCAGGTTAGGTTAGGTTAAGTTAGGTTGGGTTAGGCTAGGTTAGGTTAGGTTGGACCAGGTTAAGTTAGGCTAGATTAAGTTAGCTTAGGTTAGGATAGGTTACTTTAGGCTAAGATTGGTTAGATTAGGATAGGTTAGGTGAAGTTAGATTTGGCTAGGTTTGGCTAGATTACATGAGATTAGGATAGTTTCGATTAGGATAGGTTAGGTTAAATCAGGTTAGATTAAGTTAGGATAGTTTAAGTGTTACGAAAGATTGGCTGGATTTTTTTTCTCCAAAACACCGCCAGACAGACGGCGATAAAAATCGAACATGGCGTATTGTTGACATAAGCGACGGCGATATCGTCGCCTGAAGTGGCGATACAGTCGTCTTAATTTACCGCCATCTTGTTCACCAACATTGTAAACACAGGCGGTCGACGTCCCCGACATCGAAAACAACACTTGGGGGTTCCCCACAAGGCGACAGTTCACGAACCGCGCACCTCGACCTTACCAAGGTCTTCTTGACCTTTGACCTTCACCTCGCTCGCCCTCAAGCCCTTTTCAACGTTAAGGTCTTGAGTTCAACTGAATAAAGTCCCCTGATTGTAACCTGAAGAAAATATCTGAAGAGGGATCTTTGTAGTAATGTTAAATGAATCTTTATTTTCACCAACATGGATATCAGTCCTAAGTCTTTTTATTGCCTTCCGTCTCCCTCCTCAGTCCTCCCTCCTCCCCCTCCCTTTTCCTCCCTCCTCCCACTCCCTTTTCCTCCCTCCTCCCTTCTCCCTTTCCCTCCCCTCGTCCCCTCTCACTCCCATCCCACTCTCCTTTCCCTCCCCCATATGCCATCCCCCTGTTCCTCCACGTTTCCCCCAACTCCCTACTTGCTCTTGCTCTTCCCCTTTTCATCCTCACCAATCCCATTCCTCTTCCTGACCCCTCTTTCTCACCCTAACTCCCTTCCCGCCTCCTCTCTTCAGTCTTTCCTTCTCCTCTTGTCCACTACTCACCCCCTCCTCCTACTCTCTTCCTCCTCCTCCTCCTCTCATTTTCCTGTTTCCTACTCCTACTTTTCCATCAATACTCCCTTCCCTTCCCCTCACTCTCTTTCATCCCACCGCTCCCCCTCCAATACTCCCTCCCCTTCCCCTCCCTCCCCCGCTTTCTTCTTCCTCCCCATCCCTCCCTCCCTCCCCTTCCCACCTTCCCCTCCTACCCTTCCCTCCCCTCTCCCTTCTCCTCCCTTTCCCTTCCCCTTCCTCTCCCCTACCCTTCCCTTCCCTCCCCTTTTTCCCTCCTTTCTCCACCCCTTCCCCTTCCCCTCCCTCCCCTCCGCCTTCTCCTCCCTCCCCTCCCTCCCCTCCGCCTTCTCCTCCCTCCCCTCCCCTTCTCCTCCCTCCCCTCCATCTCCCTCCCCCTTCCCCCTCCCTTCCCTCCTCGCCCATCCCTCCCCCTTCTCTGTGGTACTCCTTACGCATCAAAACATGAAAACTGAGCTGATCTATAACGAACTTGAGGGTTAGCATGGGTGAGGCCTGGTTACTGGCACACCCAACAGCTGTGGAGGGAAAGTGGGGGCATGGAAAGTGGGAGTTGGGGGGCACTGGAAGGGGAGGGTGTGGGGGAGTTGGAGAAAGGAAGGAGTGGGAGGTGTGGGAAGGGTGGGAGTTGGTGGTGAGGATGTGTGGGTGGGGTTTAGGAAGGAGAGTGAGAGGGAATTCGGGAAGAGGAGTGTGTGGGTAAGGACAGATTACGGGATGGTGCATGTAAGAGGGCGACTCTCATTTTTCCTCCATCATCATCTCCATTATCATCATCACCACCATCATCATCGCCGCCATCGTCGTCATCATCATCATCATCATCATCATCATCATCATCATCATCACCATTATCATCATCACCACCATCATCATCATCATCATCATCATCATCATCATCATCATCACCATTACCATCATCATCACCATTACCATCATCATCACCACCATCATCGTCATCATCATCATCATCATCATCATCATCATCATCATCATCACCATTATCATCATCATCACCACCACTATCATCATCATCATCATCATCATCATCACCACCATCATCGTCATCATCATCATCATCATCATCATCATCATCATCATCATCATCATCATCATCATCACCATTATCATCATCATCACCACCACTATCATCATCATCATCATCATCATCACCATTACCATCATCATCACCACCACATCATCGTCATCATCATCACCATCATCATCACCACCACCACCATCATCATCATCATCACCACCACCATCATCATCATCACCATCATCATCATCATCATCATCATCATCACAATCATCATCATCATTATCATCATCATCATAATCATGATTATCATCACATTCACTAATATTAGTATTATCATTAGCTTTATTACTATTATCGTTATCTTTATCCTTGTTATCGTCTATCAGTACTGCAGTCGTGACTAAGTATAGTTTAGCCGTGGACAAACATAGTCGTAGGTTGTATATTGAATGTAGGATTGTTTTTCATTGTATTACAACATGTACGTCTGATGGGAAGTGTACTGTGTAGTGCCTGATGTGGTAAACAGGCTGGGTATTTGTTTGTTTTGGATAGGCAGCAGTGGGGTGGGGTTGGAGGAGGAAGAAGAGGAGGAGGAGATGGAGGAGGAGGAGGTTGTGGTATGGCTTCATGGAGAAAAGGAAGGGGAAGGGGGGAGGGGAGGGGGAGTTGGCAGGGGGAGAGGATAGCAGGAGAAGAAAGGAGGAGAGGAAAGGAAAAGAGGAGAGGAGGAAATGAGAAGAGAGGAGAGGAGGAATGGAGAGAAGGAAGAGTAGCAGCTCTCAGCTGATGACTTGGGGAGAGAGGAGGAGAACGTAGGGGAGAGGGAGGAGATAAGGAGAGGCTAGTTAGGAGTTTTTCTAAGCTGAATGAAGTCACCAGGTAAAATATCTTCAGTTTTCTAAGTTGGGTTCAGTACGCAGTTAAGGACGAATCAAAAAAGCTCAAACTGTTACTCTCAGGAGGTTTCTCTAAGGAGAATGGAATTGTTAGGTTTAAGCCAGAACAAAATCTTTGATGTTCATAGTTTGTTCATCTCAGATGAAAAGCCACGGAGATGAATGAAATAGCCTGGCGGCAGCCATTGTGAGAGAACAAGTATCATCAGGTACGGAAGGGGCTTATGGAGAGAGACTATATATAGTGATACTCTTAAAAAAATCTTTCCTTATATAAATCTTTTATAAATCCTTGGAAGGGAAAGAATTTTTTTTAAGAATACCGCCTATACTATATTTTCTTCTACCACCGAGAGGATCAAGGGGGTGAATGAAATCGCGTGTCGACGGACAGAATCAATGTAACAGCAGCATACGATATGGAATGGATTTTTTTTTTGTGTATGTATGTGTGTGTGTGTGTGTGTGTGTGTGTGTGTGTGTGTGTATGTGTGTGTGTGTGTGTCAACTAAAGTGGAAACAGATTTGGCCAAAACATTCAAGAGAAGAGTTCGGAAAACTGATTGAAAACGATCAAGAGCCCATGAAATGATTCCGGCGTTCTCTGTGTCTACTCTATGTCTGTAGGGCCCTCCACTACCTCAGTCCTCGTCGCCCTACGTAAGGGAGACGCAGGACAGGGAATAGATCAATAGAAGGTGGAGGAGGAAGAAGATGAGTTGATAGGGTGGGAAGAGGAAGACAAGGAAGAGGAAGAGGAGGTGAAGAAGTAGGAACATAAGGAGGTAGAGTACGTGTAACGAAAGTTGGAAGAAGAGGAAATAAAGAAGAAAATAGAAGCAGGAAGAGGAAGGAAGCAAGTAGAAAGGATAGGACGACGTGGAGAATGAAGAGGAAGAAGTAGGAGGAATAAGAGTACTTTGAAGGAGAGGAAGGATAAGAAGGGTGAGAAGGAAGGGAAAGAACAGGAGAGGAGGGGGAAGGATTAAAAGGAGAAGGAAAGTGTTTAGCATTGACACGCCAGCACAGGGCCGCCTGCCCGTCCGTCTAGGGGACGACACAGCCTCTGTGACCCACCACGGGTTCAGGAGAATAATTAAAATGTCTTTTGTGATACCGGAGTTGTCGATCAAACTACAATAAAACAGAAAAAAATTGTGTGTGTGTGTGAGTGAGTGCGCGTGCATGTGTGTGTGTGTGTGTGTGTGTGTGAGTGTACGTGCATGTGTGTGTGTGTGTGTGTGTGTATGTATGTATTTGCGTGTGTGCATGTGTGTGTATGTGTGCGTGTGTGTGTGTGTGTGTGTGTGTATGTATTTGCGTGTGTGCATGTGTGTGTATGTGTGCGTGTGTGTGTGTCTGTATGTGTGTGTATGTATTTGCGTGCTTACATGTGTGCGTGTGTGTGCGTATATATATATATATATATGTGTGTGTGTGTGTGTGTGTGTATGTGTGTGTGTGCACGTGTCTGTGTCTGTATGTGTGTCTCGTTACACGATGCCACATGAAAAAAGATGAGAGAGAGAAAGAGAGAAAGAGAAAGGCTCGCATCTAGACGGGGCGAGTGCGCTCTACAGGCACCCCACTGCACCCTTCACCTCCTCCCCCAGGGGGTGTCAAGTCTCCCACAAGTCGTCCTCATGTTGGACCCCCAAGGGTGACCTCACCCTCGCGCCCCCACGAACGCTTGACTTCGCCCTTTCATGACAGAATTGCCATGACAGCTTTGTCAGCAGTTTGAAATGAGTCAACACTGTCAGCACATGTGGACGGCCATGTCCGTTTTTCTTCCTGTAGAGCGTTTAACGCGTCAGAACGTTTGTAACACTTAATCTTCCATTAACCTATGACTGTTGTTTATGACTTGAGTGTATCTTTTAGCTGCTGTCAGGTGATTTCATTCAGCCAAGAGGTATACCTTTCATTGCAACAGTTATCAAAAGCATACACTCACATATACAAACTTGTATATATATATTCGGATACATATCAGTATGACACACACAAACATATACTCTTGGATATATTAATGTATACATACATACCCTCATGTGTCTACATAAATATACGCTCGTTCACACATATACACAAATCACAAACGAAAATAGACACGTACATACGAATCTTCACAGAATGACGTTCGTACACATACTTATATGCACACGGGCAGATACACAGACAGAAAGGTACAAATGCATCGTATATAAACCTATACACACGTGGTATATACACAACACGCCCACCTGCAATGAAGGAAAAGATTACAAGCACTGAGCATTTCACAATGCGACACCTGAAGGCAGTCACGGATAATATACAAACCAGAGTTGCTAATGTAAGTCTGTAAATCATGAAACGTGTTTACGTCAAATGTGCATTAAGTTCGCCGACAACAACTTTAGCGAAGACATACGATGTGGGAGGTGTGGGGGGTGCGCCCGCGCGCTACCCATCTTCCAACAGACGGGGGATCTCTTAGACCACTGGGCCTCGGTCTGTGATCTATAGATCCCCTATTGACTCATAGTAGTTCACAAGAGGGGCCACAAACTGATAGACAAATACAAGCCAATTCCACAACCATTATGCTCAGTGTTGATGATATCTCCAGGAATATGAAGAACAGCAGTACATAAGTGTGGGATACATGATCAGGTTAAGGACTATTTTTTAGAGCTTGCGTGGCTAGCTCCCGCCTCAACCACCAAAACGCGGTGTCCACGCCGATCTAGATTTTGATTTTCTTCCAAGATTTTCCTTGTCTGCACAAGGGACCCGGATGCACTTGTTCTTCGTCGTTCGTTCGAGAACCTATGGTCAACTAAAAGCACCTGAGTCTTGACATGATACACGAATGATGGTAAGGAAGCTAACGATATGACGTCATATGGAGGTGTGACAATTGAGTGATTGGCCCTTTGCACGCCTGCGCATGACGTAGAATCGTAACTCTTGCAGAAGTTAAATTGTCCATTTCTATTTAGAGTTCTCTTCTCCAGAGAATGTATTTTTTTTTTTCTGAAACGATCCGATGGCATCACGTCATTTTCTGTCACGTCATATCCTGTGACGTCACGAGACAAAAAATTCTATGACGCTATAGCAACACCCTGGAAAGGAAGAATCAAGATTGTTTTTGTTAGGGATACATTTTATTTTCCTGATTTTTTTTTTTTTTTTTTATCATTACGAACGACCGACTCCGGTTTATGAATTCTTTTCAATATGTAACGCGCACACACACACACACACACACACACACACACACACACACACACACACACACACACACACACACACACATATATATATATATATATATATATATATATATATACATGCAGGGTGGTTATACCAACAAAGTTGCAGGTTGAAATCCTAACCTAGATCGGAAATGGTTATTGTATATAACTTTCCAAAAATATCAAATGAAAGAGGAATACATCAACTACTGATGTGGATTAGTTTACACACCCAAAGCCTGTGGTCGAGAGACCTAACACTTCATATCTCACGTTAACTCACATAAAGTGTGATTGGGGTAGGGGACAGTTTGAAATGTTCGATCGTTCGGCCATATGCTTCGGCTTTGCGAGATATTTCACGTCAATGATTTAATCCTTATTAACTTTGCATATTAAGAGAAAAGACTCATATAGAATAACATGTCCAATTTTATGCTAAGGACTCTCCATGCATTTTCGTATTGTTTGAACCACTTTGTATATATAGGAACTACCAATAGTCAACATGTCGGCAGAATTGAACATTGAGGACATGAACCCAGCCCAATAACTACCAGATCACCTCAACTCTCTTTGGGTAGGATGCCCTTTCCATCCCGTTATCTCCTGTTGTTAGCTGCCTTGTCTTCCTCAGTGCTTGTCTTCTCCACTTTTCAACTAGCACAAAAAGTTCTAGAGAATATCATAGAGTGTATAGGTTCCATCTAGAAATGTTAGTCCATTGTTGATTCACTAGTAGAGGAATAGAGTTTTCTTTAAGGTGAATAAAATCGTCTGACGGTAGCCAGACCAAAACGTCAAATACGTCGATACTCCCAAACGTAAGGACTAAGTAAACTAGCTATATCTAGATGTCAGACTTCCATGTATTACTATTCTTTGGTCAGACTGCACAAGAATACCCTTCACTTCGCCTCCTCTAACCCCCTCCTCCTCCTTTCTTCCATCCTTCCCCTCCTTCCTTTTTCCCTTACTCCTTCCTTTCTCGCCTTCCTCCCTCCTTTCCTCCTTCCCTTCCTCTATTCATTCTTCCCTCACTTTGTTTCCATTGCTTTCTCTCTCTCTTTTCCTCTTTCACTTAATTTTTTGTTTCTCCTTTTTTCCTTCCCTTGCTCCTCTCTCCTTTCCTTCATCCATTTCTTCCTTCCTTCCTCTCTTCCTCCCCCTCTCTGTTTTGTTCTTCTTTCCCCCCTCCCTTCCACCTACCCTTTTCTCCTTCCTTCACTCCTTCCTTCCTTCCTTCCTTCCCTCCTCCCTCCTCCTCCTCTCTCCCTTCCTCTCTCTACAACACAAACAATCACCCTCTGTTCTCTTCTCATCAACCACTACATCTCCCCTTGCCATCAATCATATCCTCCATGTCGCACTCCTCCTCCTCCTCCTCCTCCTCCTCCTCCTTCTCCTCCTCGTTTTTTCTTTCTTCGCCTCTTCTTTTCTTCCTCCTTTTCTTCTACTTCCGTCCATCTCCTATTTTCCGTCCTTTAATCCTTCATCTTCTCTTCCTTTTTTTTTTTTTGTCTCTTCTTCTCCTCTTCGTCCTTTGCACCACCAGCATCAGCACCTCTTTCCCATTTCTCTTGTCTCTTCTTCTCCATGATGCATTTTCTCCCATTATATTTCTCCATACGGTAGGAGACGCCTAACTGCGACCGAAACTATCCCCTTCACCTTATGCGCTTGGGCTATCAAGACACGTAACACTCACAGGTAGCAACTGGGTCACAGGTCACAGGTCATAGGTCCAAGGTCATTGTCCTCAGGAACGAAATCGAAACCAATCTGCCAGAACGGTAGATCTTAGTCAAGTAAATATTTAAGTTCTGCTTCCCTACTAAGAGATATCCTGGATTTGCTGAGGCGATTTTCCTTATTTATAAAAACTGTAGATATAGATAATCCCATGTTAATTTTTAATATAATGGATATAATTCCAGACGAATAAAGGCATGAAAAATGAGAAAAAAAAATAAGGCGTGGTTAAGGTGGCCAGTAGAATTGACCCGACCATAACAACAAGTAAAGATAATTGCACAACAGATACACCCTTCCCAAGAACGGTAGCTGTTGCCATCTTTCCATTGCAATAAGAAGAAAAGTGACAAAACTATCTTGGGCAAACTGTGTCGGGCAATTTAAATTCATTTGCAGATAAATAGTCAGTAATTATGTCGGCTTCCTCCTCGACAGCAACCCATAATTGTGGTCCGAGGGAACGCCCCTCGCTTCAACATGAGCTTCTGGCGTTAACGCGAGACACGCACACTATATACATATACATGTATATGCATATATATATATATATATATATATATATATATATATATATATATATATATATATATTTGTGTGTGTGTGTGTGTGTGTGTGTGTGTGTGTGTGTTGATGAAGGTGGAAAAAGAAGTCACGGGTCTAGTTTCGAATTTCTGAATTTATTCCTGACCGGTCTCGCTCTATGCTCTGAAGAAGCATAGGGCGAAACCGGTCAGGAATAAACTCAGAAACTCGAAACTAGACCCGTGACTTCTTTTTCAACCTTCATCAACTTGTCACAATGTACCAGCATGTATGTATGTGTATAAACATATTGTTAATTGGGACAGAACATTCTGGATTTATTCATTTACTCAACGTATTTTCTTTGTCCTTCAAGATCGTCTTAATCTCTTTCGTGAGTGTTGCGATGACATATCCGTACTCAGTCATCCTAGTCAGATCGGATTTCAGCTCTCTTCAGTGACGTTAAGTCTCCATAGCGGCAGAAGTAATGGGCTATGGACTACTAAGGACAGAGCATCCGCTTGCGCATGATCGGTTTTGTGGAAAAGGAAGAGAAATCTATTTGAAAATTATATAATAGTCGTGTTAAAAAGGGAGTTATTGCCACTGAGAACTTTTAAGGGGTATGTATTAGGGCTTTTATCACGACCAAGAAGGATTGTGGCAGGAGAGTTGGACATTGAGTTTTTTTTTTTTTTTTTTTACTGGGAGGTAAACTGAAATAAAGATATATAGTTCGAGAGAAAGTTGGAGATTAATTGAACTTTAGTACAGGAAGTAATGGGTTCTCAGAGTTGGGCGCTTTATGTTCTGATTGATTGGGGACTGTGAAGCCCTTCCCTCTACCAATATTGGCATGACGACAATGATGTTATTCCTTCGCCTTTCATACTACCTGACATCAGGAGCCTCTAAAAATCACTTAAGAGAAATCCACTGCACAACATTAACATAAACATCGTAGAAGAAAACACTGAGATTTTTTAAATATGTACATATGATAGACGCCTCCTAATCTTAGAAGCATTATACATTATATATATATATATATATATATATATATATATGTGTGTGTGTGTGTGTGTGTGTGTGTGTGTGTGTACAATAAAAACACTAGGAACATGTGTTCACAAATGCGTAAGTAACCACCAGGAAAAGCAAACTAACGAACCAGAGCGCTTTCGTATAATTACACCCTCAGTGCTGATACAAAGAAGGAATTATATAATTCCTTCTTTGTATCAGCACTGAAGATGTAATCATACGAAAGCGCTCTGCTTCGTTAGTTTACTTTTCCTGGTGGTTACTTACGCATGTATATATATATATATATATATATATATATATATTATATATGAATATATTTACCCTAGATATATGATTACTCTGTAGGTACATATGTGAGTACTTTTGTGAAAACTTTTCTAGCACACCCTATATATATATATATATATATATATATATATATATATATATATATATATATATATGTATATATAGTGCGTATGTGCATTTACGTGTGCATGTATAAATGTGAGTTTTTGTACATTTACCCACAGGTAGATAGACAGGTGACACCCGTCGCAACACACAGACAACTTTGGATACATGTTTAACGTAAACCTTTTTTGTTAACTTTTTTTTAACTTAAATGGAGGGGATTAAGTCGACCGTGGTTATTGCAGAGACTCGGTTCCATGCGCAACACAAATCTTTGCACCGTAATGGCGACGCAATTTGCAACGCGAATTGCAACACGGCACGGCGTAAACGAGGTGTCAGTCTCGCGTGCCACTTTTGGCACTCACAAAGGATCGACTCACACACAAAAAAACAAAAAACAAAAAAAACAAAAAACAGGTGTTTAGCGCGATCGTTCTGCGACCTAGAGTTTCTGGACGTGAGTCCTACCCAGCCAGTTCGATTGGGAATTTATTGTTCCTTTATGTTCTTCAGAATCCATCCTGGATTGTCATGAGGAGTCAGACTGAGAACAATTCTTCTTGACTAAGAAAAGTGAAAAAAAAAAAAATGTAATCGCGTCTGTGTGTGTGTGTGTGTGTGTGTGTGTGTGTGCATATATACAAAATCTGGTTATCCCTTTGTATTCACGAAGAGTTATCTATTTTATATGGAAACCTATTCGATAAGAAAATAAAACGAGAACCCAAAAGCCATTTCAATCACAGAAAAAGAAATCAACTCTCAGGTGGAAACGACAACAAGAAAGAAAAAAAAATAGTCGTCCAGAAAAAAAAAAAAAAAAGAATTATCGCTCCACATTTCGATGGATTTAAGATTCGCGTTAGAGGACGTTCTCCGAGTGCCAAATGGTCGTTCCACGAGTGCCCAATGGTCGCCCAGGAGTCTCCCGGTCACAATAGAAAAAAATCATGGAAACTACTAATTTCTCTATTATGGTTTGAAACCAACAATGTTACAATATATTCCAATGACACCCTAAGTCTCATTAGAAAAAATGGAGGCACAATAATCATGATGTCAGCATCGTGTGACGTCATTATATATCATTACGTCACTTTCAGACGTCATGATAATCATGGCGTCATTATAATTATGATGTTAGTGTGACGTCATTTTACATTAATGTCATTACGTTGACTTCACTATAGTGTAATGTCATGCTTACGACCTAGATATATTGTGACATCATAATCATGACGTCAGTATAATGTGAGACTGTCTCACGTGAAGTCATTATGTTTATGACATTGTCATGTGACTTCACTATAGTTATGACATGACTGATTTCATGTAACACTAAAATCATAAAACGTTATACAGCTGTCACTTCATTATCAAATGATTTCGTTATAATTCTGACAAATTCATAACAGAGTCGAATTGAAATAAATGAATAAATTAATAAATATGAAAATAAAAATAAATAGAAATTAAAGCAAAAAATAAATAAATAAAAATAAATAAAAATAAATAAATAAACGTGTCTTCGGAATTCTTGGCAATCGTCTCTCAAGATCCTAAGGTCTCCCCCACCCCCAAGGCGACCCTAGGGCACTCACCTAACGTGTGTGATCCAAATCAGGCGAAAATGAAATCAGGCTTATTACAAATGATACGCCCACGAACGGAACAACCAATATTGACCGACAAGATTGAAATAATCAAAGTCAAATTTGAAGAACGATTGTCATGCAATAGATTACATCTAAACACGATTCAATCGCCATCAACGTTTTTACCAACGTTTCTTCTGCGAGGGGAAATTAATCCAAATCCTTGTGGAATCGAAGAAAATGCTTTCAGGGGTACCAACTAAACTGGTATAGGTACAGTTGGTATCCCTGGAAAGGTATGAAACGGTAATAAAGGGTTTCCTGAGTATTAAAATTACTTGGTAACCAGCGCTTCTATCTGTGGGTACAATACCGCGCTGAAGGGGGACAAGCAGTTAGAAGTGGTTGGTAATCATCATTGATGAGAGATTAGACTTCATTACCATTACTATTACAATTACCGTTGCCATTACCATCACCTTTTCCATAAACATTACCAGTACCATTATCGTTACCAATACCATTAACATTACAATTACCATTAACATTACCACCACCATTACCATCAATGTTACCATTAACATTGATACTAGTATACCCGTGCTGCAAGAGGGGGCACTTATTTAATACCTTGCTTGCATATTCTGTGTGTGTGTGTTTGTGTGTGTGTGTGAGAGAGAGAGAGGGAGTGTGTGTGTTTGCGTGTGTTTGCATGTGTGTGTGTATGTGTGTGTGTGTGTGCGTGTGTGTGAGATGGAGAGAGAGAAACAGTGTGTGTGTGTGTTTGTATATGTGTGTGTGTGTGAGAGAGAGAGAGAGAGAGAGAGAGAGAGAAAGAGAGAGAGGAGAGGAAGAGAGAGAAAAAGAGTGTGTGCGTGTGTGTGTTTGCGTGTGTATGTGTGTGTTTGCGTGTGTGTATGTGTGTGTGTGTGTGTTTTTGTCTGTATGTGTGTGTGGGTGGGTGGCTGTGAATGTGTGTGTGTGTGGGTGGGTATGAGAGAGAGAGAGAGAGAGAAAGAAAGATGGAGAGAAAGAGAGAGAGAGTGTGTGCGTGTGTATGTGCGTGTGTGTGTGTTTGCTTGTCTGTGTGTGTATGTGTGTGTTTGTGTGTGTGCCTGCGCTTGTGTGTGTGTGTGTATGATTCACCATGGTCTCGTATTACGTGTTGAACTCGTGATCGACAGTTATTAACCTCCCGGATCAGAGTTCAGAACTCGTATGGCCGATCTATGAGCAATAGTCACCTTACATGCACACACACACCCAGTTCCTCGCCCACGAGAGTTGGAGTTACAACCCGCAGCACAGCGACACTGAAATTATTTCAGCCCCTGGCAGGATTCGAACCCGGCCCGCCGTAGTGGAAGGCGAGAACTCTAACCATTGCGCCACGAGGTTGTGTGTGTGTGTGTGTGTGTGTGTGTGTGTGTGTGTGGTTGTGTGTATGTTTTGTGTGTTTGTGTGTGTGTGTGTGTGTGTGTGCGCGCGTGTGCGTGTGGGTTAGTGCGTGTCTGTGCCAGTGATTCACCTTGGTCTTTGGATCACGTGTTGGACTCGTGATCGGCAGCTATTTCCCATTCCGGAAGAGAGCTCAGTGCTCGTATGACCGATCTATGGGTAATGCTGTGACCTTACACGCACACTTACACCCAACTCCCCTTCAACGAGAGTTGGAGTAACGACTCGAAGCGCAGCGATACTGACATTATTTCAGCCCTGAGCAAGATTCGAACCCGGACCGCCTTAGTGACAGTCAGGGAGTCTACCAACCGCGCCACCGAGTGTGTAAGTGTGCGTGAATGCGTGTGTGTGTGTGTGTGTGTGTGTGTGTGTGTGTGTGTGCATGCGTGGGTCCGCGCGCGTGTATGCGCTCGCGTGTGTGTTTGAGCTCTGGCAGAATGACCCCTAATCAAACAAATCCAAATTACATCCCCTAATTGATTGCCCCTGACAAAGCAGGCCCTAATTAACGCAACTCCAGAGTCAGCTTCGCTGAATCAGCTCTGACGATGACCAGCTCAGGTCATTCGGAATCAGCTTGAGGTCAGCACTTCGACTGAAGTCAGCATGGTCTCACCATAGGAAATGGTATTTATCGAAGGAGGTTGCCGATTTCGGGATTTTAATCCCGTGGTCACGAGGGCGTTTCCTCCAGATTAATATAACCGTTTTCTGTTAGCTAGAATAAAATACGTGGAACACTTCATCTTAATACAATTGGACAAATTTAGGTTTAAGAAGGAAATAGGCAAGAACTAGTTTACCAACAGAGTAGATAACGAAAGGAATAGATTTAGTAAGGATTACAAAGGATTACAATGGCGGAGCATGCCGACAGGAGACCTTTTGGTCCATGTCTAGGTCGGATGCGAAAAGAAAAAAAATCAGATAGTAAGCGCTGAAACAATTGGTTGTTTTAAGAAAATATCAGATATTTTTTATGGATAGGGACATGGAACTGGCTAGTGTAGGCCTTATGGTCTCTTGCAGTCTCCTCCATTATCATGTTCCTATGTTCTTATATAAATGTAGATGATATCGATACATTTCTTTATCATGATTTTCACCAGTCCGGGAAAAAATATAAGAAAAAAAATCACAGGAAGTAAAGGTACAGAAAAAGGTTCAATCCTAAAGCAACTTTATCCAACCTCAAGTAACCTAAACTGCCCTAGCCTGTCTTAACCTAACCTAGCCTAACCTCACCTAATCTAACCTAACGTATCCTATTCTACCCTATCCTATCCTATCCTATTGAATACTATCCTAACCTAACTTAACCTAATCTAACCTAACCTATCCTAACCTAACCTAACTTAACCTAACTTAACCTAACTTAACCTAACCTAACATAACATAACTTAACCTAACCCTGGCTTCCCTGAACAAAAATATATTAAATTTTTCCTGTAACTTTTTTCCCATCTCTTCTTCTTCAATAAAAAACCTACCTCATGCCGAACGAAAGCATTTGTCATTAACCATAATTAAATAATTGATGTTCGCCATTCTACTAAAGAGTGTTCAGACAAGCACGTATGAACCATATTCCAAAGACCTTTATAAAAGAAATAACCAATCTATTTTTTTGTTTCTAAAATAATTTGTCTAATTATTGTCTGTTTAATTACTCTATTGTTTGATGTCTCTATATTGTTGAAATAGTATTTTAGAAAAACTAGAATTCCTATTTCAATCTCAGAGTCAGATACAACAGTGTGGATTTTTAAAACTACAATAGAAAAAGAGAAGAAGGAAGATAGAGGAGGAAATAAAACACAAACATAAACTTAAAATATGTTGATAGAAAACAAACAAGACAATTGGATAGGGAATGAATGTATGAATGCATACATGTACATATACATATGTATGTGTGTGTATGTATGCATGTGTGTGTGTGTCTGTGTGTATGTGTGTGTGTGTGTGTGTGTGTGTGTGTGTATTTACCTAGTTGTATTTTGCGGGAAGGGGAGCTACGCTCGTGGTGTCCCGCCTTTGTATATCGCAGTGTCTAGTTTGCTCTTAAACTCATGAATGGTTTTTGCGCACACTATTTCATTGTCCAGTTTGTTCCAAGTATCCACCACTCTATGTGGAAAACTGTTTTCCTTCAGATCTCTTCTGTGTGTGTGTGTGTGTGTGTGTGTGTGTGTGTGTGTGTGTTCCCGTGTTCGTGTTCTTGTGTGTATATGTATTAGAAAAAAAAATACTTCATTTCCTCTTTCCTGCCCTTTCTCTGCCCCTCATTCCATCTCACCCATGCCATACAAGACCATACACTCCTCCTCCTTTCTCCCGCTCCCGTCCGTTGTGCCCTCCTCCCAGGAATCCTCAGTTACAAGCCGCAACTGACCAAAACCCCTCGACGTGATTGCTTTATGTTTGTCCCATACTTCACACCTTTTTATGGCCACACACACACACACCCATATAATGGTCAAGGACTGCACCCACCCACCCTTCTCTGCTTACCTCCTTTCCCCTCCTCTCCCCTCCTCTCCCCTCCTCTTACTCTCTCTCACACACCATTTCTCACCTCCTCTCTTCTCTTCCATACCCACCACTCACCACACTTTGACCACTCCAATTCGTTTCATCCATACTTCATCACGTGTGTTAAAGATATGACTTTGAGTCTTTCCTATCATCTTGCATTAACTGGAAAATATCTATGACGATTGCAAAATCATCATAGATGATCGGTCTGATTTCGTAATAAATTGGGCAGGAATGACGATCCCAGGAAATTTTGAAAAAAGAAAATACAAGTACTGAAATATGTTCTAAAGGTGGAAAGCCATTGAGAAATTTGCTATTGATTTTCGCTTGGAATTTGAAAAGATGCATTCACACATTCAACCTACCACCATCATCCTTCCTTGTGCATGTCCTCACTTCACTTTTGCTCACAGTCATTCGTAACTTTCTTCTCTACAAACTCACCAAACGCTTCAGTGTTTCTTCAGAAACAGCCACAAGCACAGATTCATCCGCAAACAACAACTGGCTTGCCTCCTACGTCCCTCCATCCTCACCCACCAAACCCAAATCTCTACATAGCACTCTTGCATTACCTTTCCCTTTACCTGGAGGATAGGCCAGAGGCCGGTTGTCTTGCAGTGGATCCTAGACTTACGCCTTCCAATCTATTGACTATATATCTATCTATTATATATATATATATATATATGTATATATATATATATATATATATATATATATATATATATATATATGTATATATACTATATATGCATATATATATATATATATATATAATATACTATATAGTATATATATATATAGTATATATATATATATAGTATATATATATATATATATATATATATATATATATATATGTATGCATATACACTCACATGATTTTTTTTCTCTTAGACATTTCAACCGCAGCACCCAAACGTCCCTTTCCAGATCGCGACGGTGACTCACTTCCCCGATTTCATTATGGGGGGGAGGGGGGGGTCACTGCAATAGCCCAAGAGGCATTACGACTCCTCGCCCGTCTATTTCGTCCTCACCCCTTCCCAACTCGCCTCTCAATCTCAATTTCTTCGCGGGGACAGTTCATCACTATTTTCCTTCTCTCTTCATTTTTCATCTCATTCATTTCTCCCCTTTTCTATTCATTTCCATTTACACTACTATTCTACCTCGCCCTTCCCTTTCCCATTTCCATTTCCACCTTTATGAACAAACCCCACTCTTGTCGTCCATTTCAATTTCCACCTCATCTGTATGTAATCATTTTCCCTTGCGTTCCCTTTGAATGTATATGTATACATACATGTACATATGTGTATGTAGATGCATATGTATATATATATATATATAAATATATACATATCTATCTATGTATATATATATATATACATAT
>NC_134779.1:44430690-44438190 GCF_046742065.1 Oratosquilla oratoria | reverse complement strand
CCTCGGCTCGGCTCGCCTCGCTTTAGGCTGGGCCTGGGTCTCGGCTCGCCTCCCCTCGCCCTAGGCTTGGGCCTCGGCTTGCCTTGCTTCGGACTAGGCCTGTGCCTCGGCTAGCCTCGTCTCGGCCTAGGCTTGGGCCTCGGCTTACCTCGCCTCGGACTGGGCCTGGGCCTCGGCTCGCCTCAACTCGGCCTAGCCTGGGCCTCGGCTCGCTTCCCCTGGGCCTAGGCCTGGGCCTGGACCTGTGCTTTGGCCTCGGAACGCCTCGCCTCGCCTCGTCCTGGGCCTGGGCCTGGGACTGAGCCTCGGCTCGCCCCGCATCGTCCTGGGCCTGATCCTGGGCCTTGGCTCACCTCGCTTTGGCCTGGCCCTGACCCTCGGCTCGCCTCGCCTCGGCCTGAGCTTGGGCTTCGTCTCGCCTCACCTGGCCTCGACTGGGCCTGGCCCTGGGCCTTAGCTCCCCTCGCCTCTCCTGGGCCTGGTCCTGGGCGTGGGCCAGGGCCTGTGCCTCGTCTCGTCTCGCCTTTCCTGGGTCTGAGCCTGGGTCTGTACCTCGGCTTGCCTCACCTCGGACTGGGCCTGGGCCTAGGCTCGCCTCGCTTTGCCTCGGCTTGGGCTTGGGCCTCGGCTCGCCTCGGCCTGGGCCTGAGCTTGGGCCTGTGCCTCGGTCCGCGTCATCCTAGGTTTGGGCCTGGGTCTGGGCCTGTGCCTCGGTCCGCGTCATCCTAGGTTTGGGCCTGGGTCTGGGCCTGGGCCTGTGCCTAGACCTCAGCTCGCCTCGGTCGTGGCCTCGATATGAGCCTTGGCCTGAGCCTGGGCCTGGTCCTTGGCCTTTGCTGGGGCCTGGGCCTGGGCCTCAGTCTGGGCATGGGCCTGGGCCTCGGCTTTGGTCTCGGTCAGGGCCTGGGCCTGGGCATGGGACTGTGTCTTGACCTCGGCTCATCCTCGGCCTCGGCATTGGCCTGGGCCTGGTCCTGGGGCTTGGCCTCGGCATTGGCCTGGACCTGGTCCTGGGGCTTGGCCTCGGCATTGTCCTGGGCCTGGTCCTGGGGCTTGGCCTCGGCTCGCCTTGCCTCTTATTGGGCCTCGGCCTTGGCCTAGGCCTGGGCATGGGCCTTCACCTGGTCCTAGGCCTGGGCCTAGGTCTGGGCCGAGGCGAGCCGAAGCCCTGGCACAGGCCCAGGCCCACGCCGAGGTCTAGGCCGAAATGAGCCAAGGTCCAGATCCATGCCCAAGCCCAGCTCAAGGCCGAGGCTAACCGAGGGCCAGGCCTAGGCCCAGGCTGAGGCCGAGGCGAGCCTAGGACCAGGCCCAGGCACAGGCACAGTCACAGGCCGAGGTAAGCCAAGGACCAGGCACAGGCTCAGGCCCAGGCCCAGGCCCAGGCCCAGGCCTAGACGAGACGAGGTGGGCCGAGGCCCATGCCAAGGTCGAAGCGAGGCGAGGTGAACCAATGCCCATGCCCATGCCCATGCCCAGGCGAGACGAGGCGAGACGAAGCGAGCCGAGTCCCAGGCCCAGGCCGAGACGAGGTGGTCAAGGCCCAGGTCCAGGCCCAGACCCAGCCCTAAGTGAGGCGATGGGGGCCGAGACCTAGGCCGAGGCCGAGGACCAGGTCCAGGCCCAGGCCCAGAACCCCGGACAGGCCCAGGCCTAAACCGACGCCTTGCCCGAGGCGTGCCAAAGCCCTGGCCCAGGTCCAGACCAAGGCCGAGGTCTTGGCCGAAACGAACCGAGGTCCAGACCCATGCCCAGGCCCAGGCCGAGGCCGGGTCGAACCAAGGACCAGGCCCAGTCCCAGGCCCAGGAACAGGACCAGGCGAGATGAGGCGAGGCGAGCCGAGGCCCAGTCCCAGGCAAGTCGAGGCGAGCCGAGTCCCAGGCCCAGGGAGATGCCCAGGCGAGGCGAGGCGATCCGAGGCCCAGGCGAGGCGAGCCGAGCCGAGTCCCAGGCCAAAGGATAAGCCCAGACGAGGCGAGGCAAGGCGAGCCGAGGCACAGGCACAGGCCCAGACTCAGGCCCAGGCGAGCCGAGGCCCAGGCCCAGACGTAGGCCTAGGACCAGGTGAGGTGAGGCGAGCTGAGGCCCAGACCCCAGGTCGAGTTAAGGTGATCCCAGACCCAGGCCCAGGCGAGATGGGGCGAGCCGAGGCCCAGGCCAAGGCCGAGGCGAGGCGAGCCGATAGCCATACCCAAGCCCAGGCGAGGCCAAGCGAGGCGAACCGAGGCCCAGGACCAGGCCCAGGATCAGGTCCAGTCGAGGTGAAGCGGTCCGAGACCCAGACCCAGGGACAGGCCCAGGCGAAACGAGGCGAGCCGAGGCCCTGACCCAGGCCGAGGCGAAGCGTCCCAAGGCCCAGGCCTAGGCCCAGACCCAGCCCCAGGCGAGGTGGGGGGAGCCGAGGCCCAGGCCCAGGGACAGGCCAAGGCGAGACGAGACCAGGCCAGGCGAGCAAAGGCCTAGGCGAGGCGAGGCGAGCTAAGTCCCAGGCACAGGGACAGACCCAGGCGAGGCGAGGCGAGCCGAGGTCCAGGCACAGGCCCAGGCGAGTCGAGGTGAGACGAGTCCTATGGCTAGACCCAGGCCCAGGCCCAGACGTAGGCCTAGGCCCAGGTGAGGCGAGGCGAGCTGAGGCCCAGGCCCAAGCGAGGCGAGGCGAACCGAGGCCCAGACCCAGGTCGAGTTAAGGCGAGCCCAGACCCAAGCCCAGGCGAGACGAGGCGAGTCGAGGCCCAAGCCAAGGCCGAGGCGAGGTGAGTTAAGGCCCGGGCCCAGGCCCAGACCCAGCCCGAGTCGAGGCGAGGGGAGCCGAGGTCCAGGCCTAGGCGTAGGCTTAGGACCAAGTGAGGCCAGGCGAGCTGAGGCCCAGGCCCAGGTCAAGTTAAGGCGAGACCAGACCCAGACCCAGACCCAGGCCCAGGTGAGATGAGGAGAACCGATGCCCAATCCCAGGCCCAGGCGAGGCGAGGCGAGCCGAGGCTCAGGCCAAGGCGAGGCGAGTCGAGTCCAGGCCCACGGACAGGCCCAGGTGAGGTGAGGCGAAGCGAGCCGAGGCACAGGCCCAGCCCCAGGCCCAGCCGAGGCGAGGGGAGCCAAGGCCCAGGCCCAGACGTAGGCCTAGGACCAAGTGAGGCGAGGCGAGCTGAGGCCCAGGCTTAGTCCCAGGCTAGGGGCAGCGAGCCGAGGCCCAGGCCCAGGTCGAGTTAAGGTGAGCCCAGACCCAGGTCCAGACCCAGACCCAGGCCCAAGCGAGACATGGTCCTTGGCCTGGGCCTGGGTCTGGGTCTGGACTGGTCTCGTCTTTACTCGACCTGGGCCTGGGCCTCGGCTCGCCTTGTCACGCCTGGGCCTGTCCATGGGCCTAGGCCTCAGCTTGCCTCGCCTCGCCTGGGCATGGGCCTAGGCCTCAGCTTGTCTCGCCTCACCTGGTCCTAGTCATACGCCTGAGCCTCGGATCCCCTCGTCTTGTCTGGGGCTGGGTCTGGGCCTGGGCCTTGGCTCACCTCGCCTCGACCTGGATGTGGGCCTCGGCTCGCCTCGCCTCGCATCGCCTGGGCCTGGGCCTTGGCTCACCTCGCCTCGACCTGGATGTGGGCCTCGGCTGGCCTCGCCTCGCATCGCCTGGGTCTGGTCCTGAGCCTGGGCCTCGGTTCGCCTCGCTTGAGCTTGGGCATGGCATCGGGTCACCTCGCCTCGCCTTGGCCTTGGCCTGGGCCTGGTCCTGGTCCTGAGCCTGGGCCTCGGTTTGCCTCGCCTGGGGTTGGGCATCACCATAGGCTCACCTCGTTTCACCTCGGCCTTGGCCTGGGCCTTGGCTCACCTCGTCTCGCCTAGGCCTTGGTCTGAATCTGGAACTGGGTCTCGGCTCGCCTTAACTTGACCTGGGCTTCGGTTTGGCTCGCCTTGCCTCACCTGGGCGTCGCCTGGGTCTGTCCCTGGGCCTGGGACTCGGCTCGCCTCACCTCGCCTGGGCCTGGGCCTCGGCTCCCCTTGCCACACCTGGGGCTGGGTCTGGGCCTGGGACTTAGCTCGCCTCGCCTCGCCTGGGCCTTTGCTCGCCTGGCCTGGTCTCGTCTCGCCTCCGCCTGGGTTAGGGCATCGGCTCGCCTCGCCTTGTCCTGTCAGGGCTTGGGCATGGGTATCGGCTCACCTCGCCTCGCCTCGCCTTCTGGGATCGCCTTAACGCGACCTGGGTCTGAGCTTCGGCTCGCCTCTCCTCGCCTCGGCTGGGTCTGGGCTGGGCCTGTGCCTGTGACTCGGCTTGCCTCGCCTCACCTCTTCTGGGCCTGTCCTTGGGCCTGGGACTCGACTTACCTCGCCTTACCTTGCCTGAGCCTGTCCCTGGGCCTGGGACTCGGCTCGCCTCGCCTGGGCCAGTCCCGGGGCCTGGGACTCGGCTCGCCTCCCTTCGCCTGGGTCTGGACCTCGGCTCGCCTCGCCTCGCCTCGCCTCGCCTGGCTTGTCCTTGGGCTTGGAACTCAGCTAGCCTCGCTTCGCCTCACCTGGGCCTATCCCTGGGCCTGGGACTCGCCTCGCCTCGACTCGCCTGGCCCTGGGTCTTGGCCTGGGCCTTGGCCTGGGCCTTGACCTGGGCCTGTGCCTTGGCCTGGGCCTGGGCCTTGGCCTTGGCCTGGCCCTCGACTCGCCTCGCTTCTCCTGGGCCTTTCCCTGGGCCTGGGACTCGGATCGTCCCTCCTCGCCTGAGCCTGGGCCCCAGCTCGCCTCGCCTCACCTGGTCCTAGGGTTATGTCTGGGCCTGGACCTCGGCTCCCCTCGCCTCGCCTTGGCCTGGGTCTGGGCCTGTGCCTCGCCTCGCCTCGACTGGGCCTGTCCCTGGTTCTGGGACTCGGCTCGCCTCGCCTGGGCCTCTCCCTGGGCCTGGGCCTGGACCTATGCAAGGGCTACGGCTCGCCTCGGCCGTGGCCTCGGTCTAGGCCTGGGGCTGGACCTGGACCTGGCCCTCGGCCTGGGCCTCTGCATGGGCCTGGGTCTTTGCCTGAGCCTGGGCCTGTCCTTGGGCTTGGGACTCGGCTCGCTTTGCCTCCCCTGGGCCTGGGCCTTGGCTCGCCTCGCCTCGTCTCGACCGGGCTTGGGCATGGGCATCGCCTTACCTCGCCTTGTCTCGGCCTTGGCCTGGGCCTCAGCTCGCCTCATCTCTTCTGGGTCTGGATCTGGGTCTGGAACTGCGTCTGGGCTCGCCTTAACTAGACCTATGCCTGGGCCTCGGCTCGCCTCTCTTCACCTGGGCCTGGGCCTGGCCTGAGCCTCAGCTCGCCTCGCCTCACCTGGGCCTCGGCTCCCCTCGCCTCGCCTGGGCCTGGGTCTAGGCCTGTGCCTGTACCTCGGCTTGCCTCGCATCGCCTCGCCTAGGCCTGTCCTTGAGCCTGGGATTCAGCTCGCCTCGCCTTGCCTCGCCTGGGCCTGTCCCTGGGTCTTGGCCTGGGCCTGGGCCTGGGCCTGGCCCTCGGCTCGCCTTGCCTCGCCTCGCCTGGGCCTATCCCTGGGCCTGGGACTCGGCTCGTCTCCCTTCCCCTGGGCCTGGGCCTCGGCTTGTCTCGCCTCGCCTTGGCCTGTCCCTGGGCCTGGGCCTCGGTTCCCCTCGCCATAGGTGGGGCTGGGTCTGGGCCTGGACCTGGGTCTTGGCCTGAGCCTGGGCCTGGACCAGGGCTTGGGGCTGGGTCTGGGCCTGGGTCTGGGCCTGGACCTGGACCTGGGTCTTGGCCTGAGCCTGGGTCTTGGCCTGGGCCTGGGCCTGTCCCTGGGATTGGGCCTGGGTCTGGGCCTGGACCTGGGTCTGGGCCTGAGCCTGGGCCTGTCCCTGAGCTTGGGCCTGGGTCTGGGTCTGGGTCATCTAGCTTTGCCTGGGCTTGGGCCTGGGTATGGGTCTGAGCCTGGACCTGGGTCTTGGCCTGAGCCTGGGTCTTGGCCTGAGCCTGGGCCTGTCCCTGGGCTTGGGTCTGGGCCTAGACCTGGGTCTGGGCCTGAACCTGGGTCTTTGCCTGAGCCTGGGCCTGTCCCTGGGCTTGGGGCTGGGTCTGGGCCTGGACCTGGGTCTTGGCCTGAGCCTAGGCCTGTCCCTTGGTCTGGGCCTCGGGTCCCCTCGCCACGGATGGGGCTGGGTCTGGGCCTGGACCTGGATCTTGGCCTAAACCTGGGCCTGTTCCTGGGCTTGGGACTCGGCTCGCATGACCTGGTCCTCGGCCTGGTCCTGGGCCTGGGCCACTGCATGGGACTGGGTCTTGGTCTGAGCCTGTGTCTGTCCTTGGGCTTGGGACTCGGCTCGCCTCGTCTCCCCTGGGCCTAGCTTCGCCTGGCCCTATCCCTGGGCCTGGGGCTCTTCTCGCTTCGCCTCGCCTGGGCCTGGGCCTCGGCTCGCCTCGCCTCGCCTCACCTGGGCTTGGGCATGGGCATCGGGTCACCTCGCCTCGCCTCGGCCTTGGCCTTGGCCTTGCCTCGGCCTTGGCCTGGGCCTCGCCTCGGCCTTGGCCTGGGCCTCGGCTCGCCTCATCTCGGCTAGGCCTGGGCTTGGAACTCGGCTCGCCTCACCTCGCCTCGCCTCGCCTGGGCCTGGGCCTTGGCTCGCCTCGTCTCGCCTAGGTCTGGGTCTGGGTCTGGACCTAGAACTGGGCTCGCCTTAACTCGACCTGGGCCTAGGCCTCGACTCGCCTTGTCTCGCCTGGGCCTGGGCCTGGGCCTCAGATTGCCTCACCTCACCTGGTCTTAGGCCTACGCCTGGGCCTGGGCCTGGGCCTGGGCCTGGGCCTGGGCCTCGGCTCCTTTTGCCTCGTCTGGGGGTGGGTCTGGGCCTGGGCCTGGGTTTTGACTCGCCTTGCCTCGGCCTGGGCCTGGGCCTGGGACTCGGGTCGCCTAGCCTCGCCTCTGACTTGTGGGCCTCGGCTCGCCTCGTCTCGCATACATACATATATATATATATATATATATATATATATATATATATATATTTATATATAGACTATATATGTATATATATGTGTGTGTATACGTTTGTATACATATGTGTATATACTGTATATATATGTATATATATATATATATATATATATATATGTGTGTGTGTGTGTGTGTGTGTGTGTGTATGTGTGTGTATGTATGTATTAGAATATATGGGCAGTAAGTTCTCTTTTAAACAAGTTAGGTTAAAGCCCAGCGCTAATTCAGTGTCAACTAATTCCTTCGTAGTTTTCTCTATCTTCCGCATAGCCTTTTTATAATCAGAAGGGAGGGCAAACACGAGGATACCTAGATCCATAGTATATTGCTAAGAAAATACTGTACAGTAATATAAAATGCGAGCTTCCGGTTGATGCATTCATCCATCTTCAGGTGAGAATAGTTGCTAATACAGAAAAAGATGCTAACACTTTCAAGTAAAATTTTTTTTGTATTAAGCATGGTACTGGAAGAGTCAACATATACTGGCGCTTTGTGGGAAGGGACAGTTGCTACCTAGGTCGGCGCCGAACGGAGCTGAGGTTGCT